>NC_142542.1:10809375-11176250 GCF_056151865.1 Erythranthe guttata | reverse complement strand
TTACTTCACCTTCATCCGATCCAGCCATTCTTTAAAAACCCCTTAAATCGGAGTGAGAAGTCTCTCAAAAGGCGAGCTGGGCTCAGGAGCCGCTCATGGGAAGAAGGATCTCGGGATAACACCTGTTGTGATGAATTAGTCCTCCTACTCAAAGTCGTCATCAACCACTTTCCGTCTTGGATCTGAGTCAACGGCATTAGCATTTTCTTATCACTACACTGTCTGTGAAGAAAGAAGCTAGGCAACTTTCGCCGTATTGCAACTTTCTTGCTTTTAAAAGCTTGGGTCTACACCATCTCCCATCGAGTTCTCAGCAAGAAATCACAAACAAGAAATATCATCTACGAAATCATAGAAAGAAATCAAGAAGTAAGAAGAAGCTAAGATTCAATCAACGAAGAGAAGATGGTGACTTGACGACCTTTTCGGTGAAGTTTCAGCGAGCGGGGGTTTAGAATCAGAAAGCCCGCTGTACAGGCTTTAGTTCGGTGGAAATTCCTATCCGTTTGATTTGGTGACGATTGCTCGATTCGGTCAAAAATATTCAGCCTACTGTTAATTTCATAATCCGATTTGAGGTATTTTGACTTCAAGTTTTGTAGCGCCCCGCCCCGAGTAGCAGGCACCTCGTGGCGGAACACCACTCAACATGCAGTACATTCAATGGCTCCAAATGTGCTCCTCAAAATTTCGATGATCAGAACATTAAACCGCAATATCTATACCATCGTGTTTACAAAAGGAGGTTCTCTTACAAGTCGACTTCGACACCACTTACTCTATTACAAAATTCTCGATCAAAGGATTCCTATACGGAACCTCATTAGAGATACCTATCGACAAGACTTATCGGAGGCATACACGAGCTTTAACTCTTAGTATGAAAATTTAGGTATAAATCTTTCTTTTACCTTTTCTTTTACCTGCGCATTAATATCAGAAAGGAGAAACGAATAAGTCCGAATGACTTAGTGAAAAACATATGATCCATGAGTATGATGAGAATCAACAGAACATATACCGAGAGACTTTACAAGAATTTCATTAACAGAAGTGTAACATGTACAAGAGTGTAACATGTACGGCTTGAGTTCAATATTTGGTGGGGTCTCCAACCTTGTAACTCCCAACAAATAAAATCATATGACATCCTTATCCCTCCACTCCGTCCCGAGTGGCCACTCGGTCGGAAACAGGCAGGAGGCACGACCGGAACGTGCCGATCCGGCTCAGGAACGTTTAACTCCAAACGAACGTGAGTCCGAACCATCAGGAGGTACCATTCGGGAGACCAGTCATCGTCAGCCCAATACTGCCCGATCGTCTTGCCGAAATGGTCCTAGGGCCCAGCTCCCCCAAGAGCGTCCTCAAGGGTGGGGACAGTAGGTTCAAGAATCAATATTATTCCTTTTAGGAATATCAAGTCATTCATTTCAAGAATCAAGTCATTCATTCACAAGATAAGTCATGATCACGATAATCGAACATCAAGTCTCAGGATAATGAACATGTTCAGATTTCAATTCAAGTCAATGAAAGAATTGTCGTGAATATGGAATTCAAGAAGAACAATAAGTTCCATGTCAGGTTCCAAGAACGAGTATATCAATATCTCAATGAATTCAATAAACATGAGATTCAAGTTCGAGCCAACAAAATATTTATTCTCGGAAAGCATTCAAGACAAGATTTTGAGAATAAATATAGTTCAATATCGAGTCCGAGGAAAATGTTCAGGCTAAGGAATCAAATATAGGAATTAGCCGTGAACATGGCAACCAAGAGGATTGACAAGTTCAAGATTTCAAGAACAAGATCAAGGTTCCAAATTCGAGCCAAGGAAACGAATATGCTCGCATAACATTAAGGATCATATTTCAAGAAAAATATAATCAATGCATCAAAGGATTCAAGATGGAGAATATATTTGGTTCAAACAAAGGAGATATTAAGCGCAAGAAAGAAATCGGATAAGGAGTCATAGTTTCTCACCTGGAGTCCAACGCTAGTGCTATAGAAGTGTTATAGAAGCATCTTTAAGCTTAAACCTTGAGTGAGAGCTTTACTACGCTCAACACCTATGCAAATATTAGAACTAAATAAGATTCCGAACAGTAATATAGTCATACTACCATCCACTATATGACATAGTCAATTTCTTAAACATATACTAAGAATTGATTCTCGTGGCACTCTATTCAAATAATCACTGCGATCACCGTACTTATCCGAATGACCAAAACGATATATATAGTTAAAGATAACATTAGTATCTACAAGTTTACTGAAGACACTAATCCCAAATTAACAACATAACCCGTCAATAACAACCCCGAAAGATGAGTACATAAACCTGCCAGATTTTTGGATAATTTCGTTTACTGTCACAGCCCGTTTGAAAAATCATAACAAATTGTATGATTATCCAAATTGTCCAAATAATACATAAAATTAAACCTGGAAGTTTAATATACAAGTTTCATGAAGGCACATAGCCCAAATTATGATCCTAACATATCGAAAACAGTCCCGCAAGAAGATACTCAAAACTGCCCTGTTTCAGGCAGATTACTGTCATCGGATTCCGACCTCTAAAACACGTATATTAAATACTCTAATTCGATACAATTGAACACTTACTTATAGTTTACGATCTCCTCTACGAGTTTTGTGAAGGAATTATTCCCAAATTCTTACTCCAAACCCTTCGATTTTGGCTCCAAAAACAGGTGCGGCAGCAGATTTTGCTTCCCCAAAATCCCAGCGAGCAGGCTGACTTCTCACCAAACTCCGGCGACCACCGGCGGTGCAAACCATCGAGAACCACCACCAATAGAAAGGTAACATCGTAAGGTTTCTAATGATGGGACCTGATCGTCGAGATTCCACCTTTAAGGAATCCATTCAATTAATTCTTTGAAGGACCAACGGCTGAAATTCGGGTTCTGGACGGCTCGTTTTCTTTGCCCGATTCCAGCCACCACCGCTCGTCATCGCCGGTGAAATCCATCACCACAAGAGAGCTGCGTCTTGAGATTTCCAACGGCACCTCTCATATTACTCGAGTTTTGCTGTAAAATTTCTGCAATTCCAGCCCAAGAGCCGATAGAGGAAGAGAGGAATATAGAGAGAGAGAGAGAGAGAGAGAGAGAGAGAGAGAGAGAGAGAGAGAGAGAGAGAGAGAGAGAGAGAGAGAGAGAGAGAGAGAGAGAGAGAGAGAGGAAGATAGAGAGAAAGAGAGAGACGGTGAGGGAGAGAGAAGAGTTGGGGATTTCAGCCAACAATCAATATAGAGAGAGAGAGAAACGTGAAGTGATAAGAGAAGGGTTAAGGCGGTGGAATGTCATCTGCTAGAGAAAATTCCATCTGATCTTATCACTCTTATCTTATAACAAATATCATATTTAATTATTAATAAAATAATAGCTATTATTATTAAAATAATCTAATGCAAATTACGGGTTGTTACACTCTTCCCTCCTTCAAAGAATCTGGTCCCCAGATTCTCCACTATTATTCGAACATGGAAATGCAATTTCCGAAAAATTCTCTACTCGCTCATCCATTGCTTCAACTTGGTGGTCTCTCCATAATACCTTCAAGTCTTGTGATTGAGGAATTCGTTATCAAGAGGAATACACTTATGCGGGTAGTCTCTAGGAGGTTGGTGCCGAAATAGGGATCAATCCCTATTTATATGATAAGTTATTCCCAAGCTACGGTTTCTTCAAGGAAGAATATCTGAGATTGATCGAAATAGTGTTAACTTAGTCCTTCAAACCTCTACGAATTATTTCCATGACAATCAGTATCTTCCCAATCTTAGAATTGACTTGGATAACGAGTCAAACTATTATCGTAATGAATTCGAAATTACTTATTCAATTCAAATCTGAGGTAGTACTAGGAACTACTGCTCGTGAAACCTTAATATCCGCGACTTCATTAGAAATATTATCCAATTCATCGGTCTCATACTCGATGTAGCATTACTGTCGAGCAACATGCTGAATATTTATAATGTTCTAGATGTTGAAGGCCGAGATACGGTTCGTCAACCAATTAATGGGACCTGTGAGGTACATCAATTATGGGGAAACAATCGAGTTAGGGTTGTAGCTAGGAGTGCTACAAATGGTCTGATGAGAGGAATGAAAGGGATTAATAAGGGTCTGATATCGTTCGAATCTTTAAATCTCTCCCTAGTTATCCGTGTCACATTCTTCAAGAGAATGTGTTTCTTCTCCTCCGTTTCGGTCGAATCTTTGTGGTAATTAGAATTATATATCTAGTTCCACATATGCATAGCTCTTTTGACGATCTCGTGTAGACTTTGATCTTTATTCGATAAGTTGAACTTTACCGTAGCATCCCTACGATCTCCAATCACCACCCCTTGTGTTTGCTATCGTTGGTTATTCGCCGCTCATCTAGTCTTGAATTGCAAACTCGATTGACACTTTATTCCATGAACACTGCGAAATGTTTGTATTCCAGCTTGATAGATTCCCAATTATCACCATAATCTGCGTTATATGTTCTCAAGGTTCCTTCAATGTTTCCAGTCATCCACTCAAACGAGAAGTTAGTTTTGAGAACGTTTCTCGTACCAAGCTGAAATTTTGTCCCATATCGCAGATAGTTGCTTTCATAAGAACGAGATGACTCATAATCTATATCGAGATAATGTGAGTTAGCTACAAGAGATATATTTTGGATCTAAATTATCTTTTGGAGACAAGGAGGCAACTACTTTCCTGGTCCACAAAAATTCTCTTCTCATTAGTCTACATAAAGTGGAATTGAATGCACCACGATTACAATCAAAGAGGACGACGAAGCCTGATTTACTTATTGCGTCAACATGGGACAATAGAAGAGCTTGATTATAGATGGCGTTTGCAAAGAAAAGGTCTTCAAATAGTAGATCGACTAGGAAATTGTTGATGGAGGAGAGCTTTACTTCTAAAATCAAGAGTAATCGAAGATGGCAACGGTTAATACAATCTTCCGGTGGTTTCGCAACCGCATGCCTAATGATTACTTATCGTAGAGAAGTCATGACTCAGAATATTCGACAATTGAGCAGCCTTAATTTTTCATTCAATTCACTACTATTTCCAACATAGGTGAACTAGTCTAATGTCATTCTTCGACACTAAGTATGCTCTAATCGCGTTCGAAACATTATACACACTATGTCTATCAATGTCGATGGTGAATTACTTCAACCAAACTACATGACGGGCAAAACTTATTTATAGCAAGCTGATCATGAAGGACAAATTCTTGTAGTTGTCGTTCCCAACTTACAAAGAAAAGTGCAATCCTCTACGGTGTTATTGACAAAGGTGTTGTACATTAAACACCTTCTCCACATAGCACTTAGCTCTTGATATTAACCAAATAGAATTGCAAAAACTGATAATCCAATGTCAAGCTAGAGCTGACTTATCGGATACTAGGGACTCTAGAGGTGGCTCATGCAAGATTAAGAGGTAGCTCCCGCTGTGTAGCACTTTGTCCCGCAGGTTCAAGAGGTGGCTCCCACATCGTAGCAGTTTGCCCTGCATAGCACTTAGCTCCCAGTACCCTGACGATTAGAATCAAGAATTCAAAATGCTCAAGATACCTAAGAGTCAACAAACTCTATAGAATTACTAAGTCGCGATAACTACATAACCTTTTTCCGTTGAGTAAGATAATCGTCGAAACTATTCCAAGTCGAATCCATTAGATGATATAACAATAGATGCATACAACCATAGTCATATTACACGACATTGCCCAAACAAGGTCCAAACTTTTACCTTGAATTATCAATAATCATGACCTATGAGTGAGAGTGAACAAATAGAAGCGATATAAAGAAGTCGAAACACAGGGTTTCAAAGGGATAAGAAACCTCACAGAATAGGCTATCTAAATCAAAAAAGTATTAAATGAGATGAGAAATCTCAAAAAAGAACGGAACAAGGATATCGAGGCATTCAAACGAGATCAGATACCTCACTCGTGATCAATAGTGGGAAGGAAGTAAGATAGTTAAACAATATTGTATTCAAAGAATCAGAAACCTGAAAAAGTAGGTAACCGAGATGCCGAAGTATTGAAATGAGATATGGAGTTTTGAAATGAGATATGGGATTTCCATTGTGATCAATAATAACAATGGAACAATGCATGTACAAGAATTGAATTTTGAGGCCAAAAGAACAAGAACCTCAAACATAAGTAGAAAGATTCACCCGACATTAAAATAATAACAAAGGTATAGCCAAATCAAACGAGAATAGGGACCTCAAAGGTACGTGACCAAAGTCACGAGATATTCAAGAAAATTGGAACATTGAAAATGGAGTAGTATATATGGAATAAGTAAAGAAATATTCAAGGAAATAAAAAGTCTCGACAAATAGATTAGCCGAAACTATAGAGTGTTCAAAGAGATACAAAACCTCACAATCAGGTAGATGATCGAAGCAGATGATAATAGAATAAAGTAAGAATCCTCACAAGAACATTGCCAAAGTCGTGACGTATTCAAAATAATTGGAACACTAAAGATGAAGTGAACTGAATAAGAAGTCTCGGCAAATAGATAAGCCGAAACCATAGAATATTTACAAAGGATAGAAAGTGGAGATGGTAGCACAATAAGGTAAGGGGCTTCAAAACAAGAGATAATCCAAACCATGAAGAATTTGAAGGGGTACGAAACCTCATAAAATTGGTAACTAAGACTATGAGGTATTAAAATGAGATAAGAGAATCGATTACGATCAACAAATGAAATTAGACAATATAGGCCAACGAATCAAAATTGAATTCATTGGAATGATAAGGAGTGAACAAAAGAACTCCCGAATATTTGGTTCACCGTAAATCAATACTCAAAACGAGATAATATGGTTTCGATAAGGAAGTCAAGTTATGAAGTAAAATGGAATGGGACGTCTACAAGAAAAGGTGTTACCAAATTCAAGTGAAACTAGGAAACTCACTCGAGATAAACAACATCGGAGAATTGGAAGCCAACTGAAGTAACAAAAAGAACCAAGAATCTCATACTGCATCTCAGGTCGCGTATGATAGATATTTCTACGGGGTATTCCTCACTATCTATATCAGTAATAGATGCTAAAGAATTATCTCAATGCCTCTATGACTCGATTACTGCCGATCACAATTTAGCCCAAGATTCAATTCATAGCTCTACAATTCTCAAAGATCCCTTTCCATCATTGCCCGGGTATCCAACCCAAAGCTTTACCAACCCAAAGCTTTACCAACCCAAAGCTCTGATACCACCTATAGCGCCCCGCCCCGAGTAGCAGGCACCTCGTGGCGGAACACCACTCAACATGCAGTACATTCAATGACTCCAAATGTGCTCCTCAAAATTTCGATGATCAGAACATTAAACCGCAATATCTATACCATCGTGTTTACAAAAGGAGGTTCTCTTACAAGTCGACTTCGACACCACTTACTCTATTACAAAATTCTCGATCAAAGGATTCCTATACGGAACCTCATTAGAGATACCTATCGACAAGACTTATCGGAGGCATACACGAGCTTTAACTCTTAGTATGAAAATTTAGGTATAAATCTTTCTTTTACCTTTTCTTTTACCTGCGCATTAATATCAGAAAGGAGAAACGAATAAGTCCGAATGACTTAGTGAAAAACATATGATCCATGAGTATGATGAGAATCAACAGAACATATACCGAGAGACTTTACAAGAATTTCATTAACAGAAGTGTAACATGTACAAGAGTGTAACATGTACGGCTTGAGTTCAATATTTGGTGGGGTCTCCAACCTTGTAACTCCCAACAAATAAAATCATATGACATCCTTATCCCTCCACTCCGTCCCGAGTGGCCACTCGGTCGGAAACAGGCAGGAGGCACGACCGGAACGTGCCGATCCGGCTCAGGAACGTTTAACTCCAAACGAACGTGAGTCCGAACCATCAGGAGGTACCATTCGGGAGACCAGTCATCGTCAGCCCAATACTGCCCGATCGTCTTGCCGAAATGGTCCTAGGGCCCAGCTCCCCCAAGAGCGTCCTCAAGGGTGGGGACAGTAGGTTCAAGAATCAATATTATTCCTTTTAGGAATATCAAGTCATTCATTTCAAGAATCAAGTCATTCATTCACAAGATAAGTCATGATCACGATAATCGAACATCAAGTCTCAGGATAATGAACATGTTCAGATTTCAATTCAAGTCAATGAAAGAATTGTCGTGAATATGGAATTCAAGAAGAACAATAAGTTCCATGTCAGGTTCCAAGAACGAGTATATCAATATCTCAATGAATTCAATAAACATGAGATTCAAGTTCGAGCCAACAAAATATTTATTCTCGGAAAGCATTCAAGACAAGATTTTGAGAATAAATATAGTTCAATATCGAGTTCGAGGAAAATGTTCAGGCTAAGGAATCAAATATAGGAATTAGCCGTGAACATGGCAACCAAGAGGATTGACAAGTTCAAGATTTCAAGAACAAGATCAAGGTTCCAAATTCGAGCCAAGGAAACGAATATGCTCGCATAACATTAAGGATCATATTTCAAGAAAAATATAATCAATGCATCAAAGGATTCAAGATGGAGAATATATTTGGTTCAAACAAAGGAGATATTAAGCGCAAGAAAGAAATCGGATAAGGAGTCATAGTTTCTCACCTGGAGTCCAACGCTAGTGCTATAGAAGTGTTATAGAAGCATCTTTAAGCTTAAACCTTGAGTGAGAGCTTTACTACGCTCAACACCTATGCAAATATTAGAACTAAATAAGATTCCGAACAGTAATATAGTCATACTACCATCCACTATATGACATAGTCAATTTCTTAAACATATACTAAGAATTGATTCTCGTGGCACTCTATTCAAATAATCACTGCGATCACCGTACTTATCCGAATGACCAAAACGATATATATAGTTAAAGATAACATTAGTATCTACAAGTTTACTGAAGACACTAATCCCAAATTAACAACATAACCCGTCAATAACAACCCCGAAAGATGAGTACATAAACCTGCCAGATTTTTGGATAATTTCGTTTACTGTCACAGCCCGTTTGAAAAATCATAACAAATTGTATGATTATCCAAATTGTCCAAATAATACATAAAATTAAACCTGGAAGTTTAATATACAAGTTTCATGAAGGCACATAGCCCAAATTATGATCCTAACATATCGAAAACAGTCCCGCAAGAAGATACTCAAAACTGCCCTGTTTCAGGCAGATTACTGTCATCGGATTCCGACCTCTAAAACACGTATATTAAATACTCTAATTCGATACAATTGAACACTTACTTATAGTTTACGATCTCCTCTACGAGTTTTGTGAAGGAATTATTCCCAAATTCTTACTCCAAACCCTTCGATTTTGGCTCCAAAAACAGGTGCGGCAGCAGATTTTGCTTCCCCAAAATCCCAGCGAGCAGGCTGACTTCTCACCAAACTCCGGCGACCACCGGCGGTGCAAACCATCGAGAACCACCACCAATAGAAAGGTAACATCGTAAGGTTTCTAATGATGGGACCTGATCGTCGAGATTCCACCTTTAAGGAATCCATTCAATTAATTCTTTGAAGGACCAACGGCTGAAATTCGGGTTCTGGACGGCTCGTTTTCTTTGCCCGATTCCAGCCACCACCGCTCGTCATCGCCGGTGAAATCCATCACCACAAGAGAGCTGCGTCTTGAGATTTCCAACGGCACCTCTCATATTACTCGAGTTTTGCTGTAAAATTTCTGCAATTCCAGCCCAAGAGCCGATAGAGGAAGAGAGGAATATAGAGAGAGAGAGAGAGAGAGAGAGAGAGAGAGAGAGAGAGAGAGAGAGGAAGATAGAGAGAAAGAGAGAGACGGTGAGGGAGAGAGAAGAGTTGGGGATTTCAGCCAACAATCAATATAGAGAGAGAGAGAAACGTGAAGTGATAAGAGAAGGGTTAAGGCGGTGGAATGTCATCTGCTAGAGAAAATTCCATCTGATCTTATCACTCTTATCTTATAACAAATATCATATTTAATTATTAATAAAATAATAGCTATTATTATTAAAATAATCTAATGCAAATTACGGGTTGTTACAAGTTTCGATTTCGTTTCTTTATGAAAATTGTAGAATAGGCTGAATATTGTTAGAATAATTGATTTTCCACAATTTTAGAACCCTTGTTGAAACTGATTTTAACACTACGGTAGCTTCAAAGATTTTCAAAAATAAAACTTGTTGTTGTTACTCTGATTTTCGGAACACAATTTGGGAGCTTTGGAACTCGAATTTTAAAAGCGTTTCTTCTCAAATATCATAGATTTTCTGGAACATGATAATTATATGTTGAAGCTCGTTTCATATGATCGAGTCCTACAGACTTTTTGAACGGAGGAATATGGGAGTTGAAGCTGTCAATTCTGGCAGCTCGTATGATTAATCTTGTGGGGCTGTTTTATATGTATTCGAGCCATAATTTGATTTCAATGTCTTCTGTCCATTTGTAGATGAATTCGTTATGTTCGATTTGATATACTATTTGTTAAATTTGGATAACATTTAGAATTATTACGATTTTTCAAAATATACTGCCAAAAAATGGATTTTTGTAAATACCGGCAGTTTTTATTAACCTTTTCGGGGGCTGTTTTAGCTATGTTGTGCTCATAATTCGAAAATGGTTTCTTCATTAAACTCTTAGATATTGTTCTTGAATTTAATTTTGTATATCATTTGTTCTGTTTCGAGATATGTATAGCATGTTATTATTTTTCAAACAAGTGGTACCAGAAATGAATTTTCAATGTTTCGGCAGTTCTGTTACATGCTGGTTTTGGATAATTCTGCTATTTTTGTTGAGAATTTGGGATCAAAGTCTGCTCTGAACTCGTAGTATTATTTGTTAGCTTTCATTCGGCATATCATGTGAGCAATTTGGATAAACGTGGAATTTGTTATGAATTTTTGAGTAAACTGTGGCAGCATATAAGTTTTATTATTATGTTGAGAAAGTCGTCATATATGAACAAATTTTGTTGGTCTTCGTCCTGGTAACATAAACGTGATGGTTATATGTGGTAACATAAACGTGATGCTTATATGTCAAGTTTTTGATGTTAGTTACGGGGTTAGATTAAATTAGAATTGGTAAGTGAATTATTCGGCCTTAAGAACATATAAAGCTAGGACAAACGTAGAGTGTATCTTAATTTGTTTTAATAAATAATTTGGTGTCTTATAGTTTAAATATTGCATAGGTTTTGAGATCGAGGAACCGTGATCGACAAGTACTCTTGATTGGACCAAGGTGAGGGTTCTCTTGCTTGACCTTTTCTAGGAATATGATAGACTCGGGTAATTGTATCGCTCGAGTACTTGAATTTTGCTCTCTTTCATTAGATTGATCTATTCGTTGTCATTTTGATTATCGTTATTTGAAATTGATTGGATTATGTTGAGTTTGAGATTATTTGAGAAATACTATCTTATCGAGAGTTCAACTCTTTGATTTCCATTTCCTTCGAATAGTAATTATTGAGTGATCGGTATGAAATTCTTTGAAGCCGATCGTTTTCCTTCAAGTTCTATTCAATTATCTAAACTTCATATCTTGAAACATCGATCCCTCTTTGAAGCCCTTTCACTTGATCATGTTTCTCCCAAATTCTATTGTCTTTGGAATCCTGAAATAATCGAATAATATGGTCTTCTTTATATGATCGATAAAGTCCTTTTGGAACGCCTCAAGGACAATGGATATTGATGGGCCTGGGGCTGTTTGGAGGTGACCGATGGGCGGTATCGGGCCGACGGTGGGTAGTCTCTCCAACAGTACTCACATAGGTTTAGACCCGTACACAACTGGAGGTTAGTTGGGTTTCGGGCTAAACCGGCATACGTCCGGGCTTGCCACATTGCATTACAGCGTCATTCCCTGCTCGGCGAATACGGTAGTAAACGGCTACGGGAGTCACAAGGTAGGTGTATTCTTATCTCTATTGTTCGGAAAATCGATTGATCATTCTTACTATTATTCTTGAATTTCCAATCGAAATATAACCTTTAAACGCTTCTCTATTCCAATATCACCTAATGGTTCGATCATTGTACTTTCTCTCAGATCATGTCGTCACTCGTTATTCTTATATTTCACCTTAGTAAGTCTTCTATGACTTATCCCTCTACTTTATTCTGTCATATTCTCAGACACATGTGCAGCTTGAATGAATAAGAGGATTTCCCGTCCGAGTACTTACCTTGTTTATATTTGTAAAATAGTGGTTCGATTAAGTTAAGAATAATCGTTGTCTTGTATTATAAATATCAGCGTTTGAACTTATTTATGTTGTAATCTCATATGTTAGAAGCTGTTGTTATAACTATTTGAAACCTTTGTACTACCTTACTAGACGTGAGGTTGTTAATAAATAAATCGTACGTATTTTTCTGAGCTTTTTAGATTGAATTAGTATTATTCAAAAAAAAAACATAGACAGGTTCTTTCAATAGAGTAATTTGACAAACGCTTCATAGAAGGTGGGCGTCACAATAAAAAAACACTTCCTTAATAAAAATGTTATAATTAATCACACGTTGGTAAAATCATTATATAATTATTAATTATTAACAAAATTATCATAAGATGTTCTCCATAGAGTGAAATTATACTTAATTTCTTTGAAAACCTCTGGATATAAATTTAGAGTCAAATTATACTTAATTTGTTTCAAAATCTATAGATATATATTTTTTAATATGAAAAGGTATCATTCGAATAGTTACAATAATACATCAATAATGATAGAAAAAAAGGAAATTAAAATATAAAAAATACTTCCTCAATAAAAAGAAATTTTATGATTAATCACAAGTTCTATATTCGTGCAAATATGCATGACATCACTCTTCAATGAAAGAGACGAATGTATTGTTTTTTAGTGAGAGAGAAAAAATATGTGTTGCCGGAATTGGAAAGAAAAGGATAGTCGGAAACGGACAAAAAAAGTGATGTATATATATTAATATAAAAATATTATTTGAAAAATTAAACTAATCTACACATGATGATAGATAAAAAATATAAATAAGAACTTAGAATATATAAAAACAACCTTAATTTTATAATCACTTGCCTAATAAATAATATTAGGATAATACGTTCTACATTCCAGCAAAAATTGCATGAATTCACTCTTCAAGACTGAAAAAAATGAACAAATGCACAAAATATTTTCTTTGGATGTTCATATAAAAAGTTCTAACTAATATAAAAAGTTTGGTTATTGCATTGGCGACATCAGTGACATTTCATATTCCTATAACAAGTTGTTTATAGGGATTTCAGTTATTCTATTGGGTGAGAAGACTTCATTGATTGTGGACGCCAAGCAGTGATGTTCTATTGGATATTGATAGAAATATATTCAAGAAAAAATGTTAAAATGGTGGAATGGTGGATGACACCTGCTCAACTTGAATAAATACGTTTCCTAATTGAGAAATGTCTCGTGTATATGGACGTTGGCAGCAACTTTCTTTCGATCTTTTATAGAACATTATGTGAATTACTCTTACTCGAAGTGTTTACATACTTGCTTGGTTAGTTTATCACTGAAATTATACTTTTATTTATACCACTTCACCTCTTAATGTATGATGAAGGTTGATTTAATCCTATAGATATAAAATATATTCTAAAAGTTAACTAAAACAATAGAGATGTTTCTAAATAGTTCCTAAAAATTCTACATCTTAATATTTAGAATTGGAAATTTGGACCTAGCTACGATTGTTTATTTTACTTAGAATTGAACTAATCAATAATTAGTAAAAAGAATTAACTTAGTCTATGAGTATTCATTTTGTAGAATATTTTCATTCTCAGAAGATAAAATCATGTTTAGTTTATTATTTTCCCCATAGATTAAGAGCTCGTTTGGGTAAGCTTATTATAAACAATTGATAAGCTCTTACGCCTGATAAGTTGTTTTAAGAGTTGATAAGATGTTACTATTGACATCTAAATTGAGATTAAATTAGAAATTAATGACCTAAATAAATTGGTTATTAATTCGGATCTCGATTAAAATTCCATAAAAAAAAATTGGGCTTATATCAAATTTTTTAGACTAAATTACAAATTAATAACCCAAATAAATCGGTTACTAATTTGGATCTCAAATAAAAGCCCGTGATGAATTTGGGTTTTATGTCGAAGTCCACACTATATTTGGGCTTCAGAAATGTATTTTGTGAGTTAACCCAAAATAAGCACAAAATTCTGATTTATTCGGGTTAGTCATTCGGGCTTATAAAAGCTAGCCCACATGAATTTGCAAGTGTCCAAGTCCACCGGCCCAAGTTTCAAGTCAAGAAACCCTAAATCGAGCCTATAAAATGAGGTATCAAACATACACATACAAAAAATAAGGACATAAGCATCAAGCAAGGCGTACATCAAGCACTCAAAATATCTCAAGTCTCGAGCTCTTGCCACGACGAAGAACAACAACCGCGGAGGTTCTACATCTTCATCAAGGCACCATATCCACAAGACCTAAAAATCCCCAAATCGATTTCTAGATATTCATATCTACTTCCGTAAATCAACGGAGGAATCAAGCTCTCAATTCAACAACAAGCTTCGGCCCTTGGATTAAATCTAGGAGAAGAATCAGAGGAATCAACAAAGATTGTAACCCATTTC
Organism: Erythranthe guttata; assembly: GCF_056151865.1. Lineage (NCBI taxonomy): Eukaryota > Viridiplantae > Streptophyta > Magnoliopsida > Lamiales > Phrymaceae > Erythranthe > Erythranthe guttata. The sequence goes on along the minus strand of NC_142542.1, from coordinate 11,161,504 downwards.
GTTTTGATTAAAATATATTTATTTGTTCCTATTTTTTCTTGTCTTGTAAATAATTTTGCAGACATTTAAATTTGAGGTTAACAAATTGGCACACCCGGTGGGACCACTTTGTCTCTCATCTCCTCTCCTACGTTGAAACACATATTCTGAGTTCAACGCGATTCAATGGCTCCAAAGAATAACCAAAACTCTTTGATCCTAAAGGCTGCTGAGATTGCCACTGCTGTTGGTTTATCATCCACCGGGGGCAAGATCGATAATACAACTACGTCAAATGGATCAAGCTCCTCAAGCTCGGAAGAGATCGACTCCAAATCTCAAGCCTTCACCACATTGCCATTCATGGTGGTTGATGCAACTTCCGTGGATGAGCAATTCGCGCACTTGACCCTAAAGTGGCTAATCTTCAAAAAATAGTCGAAGACAAAGAAAATCGCTCAACTAATGGATAAGTTGGAATAGTCAGAGTTTGGGGAGTTTAGCCCGAAGCATGAATCTTACCCGCTACGTGACGAGAAAGCAAAGCAAGTGGAAGAAGCACAGCCCAAGCCGGACTTTGTGCAAGGCGCCGCTCATTCTTCGATGTCTGTTGCCACGCTATCTGTTCAGCAATTGCAAGAGATGATTGCCAATACCATCAAAGCGCAATATGGCGGACCATCTCAAGTGTCACCCATGTACTCAAAGTCGTACACTAAGAGGATCGATGCATTGAGGATGCCAGCGGGATACCAACCCCCAAAACTTCAACAATTCGATGGAAAGGGGAACCCCAAGCAACATATTGCTCATTTCATCGAAACTTGCAACAATGCGGGGACTAACTGCGATCTCTTGGTGAAACAATTCGTAAGATCACTCAAGGGAAATGCTTTCGATTGGTATGTCGATTAGGAACCCGAATCCATCAACAGTTGGGAAGAAATGGAACATGAATTCTTGAATCGCTTCAACAGCACGCGTCGTACTGTGAGTATGATCGAGCTTACCAATGCGAAACAGTGGAAAGATGAACCGGTTGTGGATTACATCAGCCGTTGGCGTGCACTGAGTCTAAATTGCAAGGATAAGCTATCGGAAGTGTCGGCAATTGAGATGTGTATCCAACGGATGCATTGGGGGCTTCTCTACATCTTACGAGGGATTAACCCTAGAAATTTTGAAGAATTGGCTACGCGTGCCCATGATATGGAGTTGAGCATTGCGAACCATAAGAGTGCACTCCCGCTAGATGGTCAAAAAGGGGAAAGAAAGGATTTTAAGAGAAACGAAAAATTCTCTAAAACTTCTACCAAGGAGTCAATGGCCATAAAAGCAATGGGTTTGAAAATTCCTTCGAAGAATGAAGATGACAAAACCGATGAACATCGAATATCAAACAACAGACGTCGACCCACGTTGAAGGAAATACAAGAGAAAGAATACCCTTTTCCGGAATCGGACGTCTCCCATATCTTTGATGAGCTGCTGGCAAGGAAATTGATTATCTTGCCGGAACCAAAACGGCCCGAAGAAGTAGGAATGATGGATGACCCAAAGTATTCCAAATATCATCGAGTTGTTGGCCACCCCATAGAAAAATGCTTCGTGGTCAAAGAGAAGATCATGAGACTCGCGAGAGATGGCAAAATAATACTAGATACTAAACATGTTACCAACTCGAATGTTACAAGTGTCACTCCACTCTCAAGCGACACATATCCCGCATGGAACACCCAAAAATGCCCGTCTGCACATGCAAAGAAATTTTCTGCATTTCAATTTTTGGAGTTTATAACCACAATTGGTAAGGGATTTATTTCACGAGGAGGAAGTCATACACGATGAAAACCCCATTTCTACTATTGAGGATGACGGAGAATGGGTTCTAGTGACACGTCGGCAGAGACAGGGGGGACGTGTTGACAAACTTCATGTAATGCCATCACGAAACCCGCAGCCAATGAAATACATTCACCGTGCAAAATCAAACGAAGACTCAAAGATGAGTGATGATGCTTCAAGAAAATCTTACGGAAGTTCGGTTCCCAAGCACGTGACTTTGAAAGAATTCTTTCCGAAAGAGTTCTTCCTGCAAAAAAATGAAAGAGCATACGTTAATTCGGATGAGAGTGACAATCAACATTATATTCCTTGTTGTGCTACTATGACTTTCACGGACGATGACTTGTTGTTGGGATCTAAACCTCACAATCGTCAGCTGTTAATATCTTACCAAAATCCACCATGAGACAGTTGGGGATTGCTATCGAAGATTTGTCTCGCAGCCGCCTTACTATTCAAGGATTTAACCAAGAAGGCCAAAGAGCTATTGGGATGGTTCGTTTAGACCTCACAATTGAAGAGCTAGCGGCAAGTACACTATTCCATGTGATTGATGCAAGAACCTCTTATCACTTGTTATTAGGAAGGCCATGGCTTCACGAAAATGGAATTGTCCCATCTACCCTTCATCAATGCTTCAAATACCTGAGGAATGGAGAAATGATGAAGGTCAATGCTAATGCGAAGCCCTTTACTGAGGCAGAATCACACTTGGATGCCAAATTGTATCTAGAGTCAAACCTGAAGTGCGAAACAGTGATTTCAAAGATGCCGATATCTCAGTCTACTAATGGGAAGTCAGTTGGAACTCGTACCGATGAAGATCGATTGCACAGAGGACGAGAAGGTAGCCACCTCAGTTGAAGCTCCGATGAGCAAAAATGACAGAGTTGTGGGGAAGTTGAGTTTGCCAGTGTTTCGTTGCACTCCCCGGTCACCCCGGGGAAGCCAAATTTTGTTTGGTGAGTGCTCCACATTATTAGAGGATGGAAAAGAACGACCGAAGAAGCAAGAGCCAAGCCATTGCCACCTTATTCGAGAAGATTTAATCATGCATATTATCGGCTTAAGTCCTTTGGCGCATGAGCAGACACGTGATGTTGTACCCCAGTCTCAATGGCCTAGGGAGGCGTATGATCGAAAATTATATGATTTATTAGCTAAGTATGGTAACAACTTCTCTAATCCATCTCGGCTAGGCGAACTAAAACCTGAGTTGACGGGCGAAAAGATTGATGGGTTAAATAAAACACAAAGGACATTAAGAAGACAAGGTTTTCGCGTTAACCAACCCAGAGTTCGTTTGGGATTCACTCCCAATGAGCTAGTTAGAATACGCGTGTCAAGGAAAGAAGAGTGCGCTAACGTCCATCATATCACCATAGAGGGTGTTGGAAATCAAAAGAAAACCAGCGGTCGCATTTCTGCTTTTGATCGAATTGAGGCTCCTACCACCCGATCTTCTGTCTTTGAAAGACTTGACACTCATGTTGCGCGACCCTCGGTCTTTGAAAGGCTTTGTCCTTCTAATAATGTCTCGAGTGTTCACAGTAGACTTTCTACAGACACTCGTTCAGTGTTCTCACGACTGGGAAATCACAATAGGAACCAACACGGAAAAAGAGTGCGAGAGGATGAGATAGATGTGTTTGAATCAACGGATGAAGCTCAACCTTGTCAAATGCTTCGATCACGCCTACGGGACCAACCGCTCTTAGTTATTGCCATGAATGGATCAGTGAAGGTGAAACAACATGTTACCAGCCATCATGCCTTTAAAGAGAACGAAAATCGAAGCAAAGACGAAGTCGAAATTGTCGTCAGCAGCCATTATGCAAGTATCGTTGATGATCGAGAGGAAGTTTCGGAAGATGAAATACAAGAGGCCCCTGTGCAACTGGAGGATAGAGGGCAAGCTACTGTTGATGAGTTAAATGTACTGAACCAAGGCACATTAGATGACCCCCGCCCAATATTCGTGAGTGTAATTTTGAGTCCTGAAGAGGAGGGACAATATCTTGAGATATTAGGCGAATACAAAGATGTGTTTGCGTGGACATACAAAGAAATGCCCGAGCTGGATCCTAAAATTGCAATCCATCACCTTGGTATAAGAAATGGAGCGCGCCCTGTAAAACAATCGCAATGTGTACATCGTTCTGAGTTAATTCCTCGATTTGAAACCGAAGTCAACAAGCTCATAGATGTTGGATTCATTAGGGAGGTCAAGTACCCAACTTGGATCTCTAGCATTGTGCCAGTCAAGAAGAATAATGGTCAAATACGCATTTGCGTTGATTTTCGGGACTTGAACAAGGCTTGTCCTAAGGATGATTTCCCCTTACCTATCATCGAGCTCATGGTTGATGAAACGACTGGACATGAAGCATTATCTTTTACGGATGGTTCTTCCGGCTACAATCAAATTAGAATGGATCCGGAAGATGAAGACTACACGGCATTTCGCACGCCAAAGGGAATCTACTGCTACAAAGTAATGCCGTTTGGACTAAAGAATGCGGGCGCCACCTACCAACGTGCCATGCAAAACATCTTTGACGACATGCTGCACAAAAGGGTGGAGTGTTATGTCGATGACCTCATTGTCAAAACAAAGAAGAGAGGTGACCATTTGAGAGACCTTCGGATTGTATTTGAACGCTTGAGAAAATACAACTTAAAGATGAATCCTCTTAAGTGTGCTTTTGGTGTCTCTTCTGGCAAGTTTATTGGCTTCATAGTCCATCATCGTGGCATAGAGGTTGATCCCTCTAAGATAGATGCCATTCAAAAGATGCATGCGCCTAGAAATTTGAAAGGGTTGAGAAGTTTACAAGGAAACCTCGCATTCATAAGAAAGTTTATATTAAATCTCGCTGGGAGATGTCAACCATTCAATCACCTCATGAAGAAAGACGCACCTTTCGAATGGGATGAAGGATGTCAAAATGCTTTTGAAAGCATAAAGAAGTACTTATTAAATCCGCCCGTCTTAGGGAATCCTATACCCGAAAAGCCACTCATATTATACATGGCAGCTCAGGAAAGGTCCGTCGGTGCTCTTATAGCGCAAGAAAATGAAAGCAGCAAAGAGTGTGCCTTGTACTACTTGAGTAGAACTCTAACGGAGAATGAATTGAGATACTCCCCGGTGGAGAAAATTTGCTTGGCACTATTCTACGCGATTAAGAAATTGAGGCATTACTTGAAAGCATACTCCATACGACTCATTTCACGTGCCGATCCAGTCAAGTTTGTGATGTCAAAGCCAGTGCTATCTAGAAGATTAGCAAAGTGGTCTATCATGTTCAATCAATACGAGATCACGTATGTGCCTCAAAAATCTGTTAAAGGGCAGGCACTAGCTAATTTTCTAGCCTACCACCCTATTCCGGCGGAGTGAGAGTTATCCGATGACCTTCCTGATGAAGACATTTTCTTCACGGAAGTTCTTCCGGCATGGGAAATGTTCTTTGATGGGGCCGCCCGGTCTGATGGATCGAGGGCAGGAGTTGTTTTTGTGTCACCCGAGAAACAAGTTTTGACATACTCGGTGGTACTGGGCGAGCTCTGCTCCAATAATGTCGCCGAGTATCAAGCGTTGATCATTGGTCTTGAAATGGCTCTAAAAAGGAATATTATGGAGATTGAAGTTTATGGTGACTAAAAATTGGTATTCAACCAACTTTTGAAAGTAAACGAGGTTAGGAAAGAAGACCTTATTCCTTTCTATCAACACGCTTCGGACTTGGTGGCAAAATTTGAAAAGGTCGTGTTAAATCACATTCCGAGTAAAGATAATAGGATGGCCGATGCGCTAGCTAATCTAGCAACCATTTTAGCTTTGTCGGAAGGAGAGACAACAAGTGTTCATGTGTGTAATCGTTGGATTGTACCATCATTCGTTGAGGTCAGTCATGAAGACGCTAACGCTACATCAATTTCAATCAATGATGATCAAGATTGGAGAAAACCATTGATCAATTACTTGAAAAATGGAGAGTTACCCGGGGAAGTTCGTCATAAGAGGGAGGTAAGAAAAAGGGCGCCTCGTTTCATTCTTTACAAGGATACGCTTTATCGTTGGTCTTTTGAAGGCAATTACCAGCTTTATTTGTACGGTGAAGAGACGGCTGAAGCAATGATGGAAGCACATTCCGGATTTTGTGGTGCTCATCACTCCGGTCCTAAGCTACACTTTCAAATTAAAAGAATGGGCTATTATTGGCCTACGATGGTCAAAGATTTCTTGGATTATGCAAGAAGATGTGAAGCTTGTAAATTACATGCGAACTTCATACACCAACCTCCGGAGCCCTTACATCCTACAGTCGCCTCATGGCCATTTGATTCGTGGGGTCCTGACGTCGTGGGACCTATTTCTCCTAAGTCGTCCGGAGGTCACGCTTATATACTGGCAGCTACTGACTACTTCTCCAAATGGGCGGAGGTTGTTACTTTGAAAGAAGTGAAGAAAAAAATGGTGGTCGAGTTCATTCGTTCCCATCTTATCTTTAGATATGGAATACCTCGATGCATCATTACTGATAATGGAAAACCATTTTACAACAAGTTGATGGATAAATTGTGTGTGCAATTTAAGTTTAAGAAACACAACTCCTCAATGTATAATGCGGCTGCGAATGGTCTAGCAGAGGTGTTCAACAAAACTTTGTGCAATATTTTGAAGAAAGCAATTTCAAAGTCAAAGAAAGATTGGCACGAGAGGGTTGGGGAAGCTTTATGGGCGTATAGAACGACATATCGGACTGCCACTCAAGCCACTCCGTACTCCTTGGTTTATGGGGTAGAAGCTATCCTTCCACTTGAAAGTCAAATACCTTCACTTCGTATTGTTGTACAAGAAGGGCTAACCGCCGAAGATAATGCTTGTCTTAGACATGAGGAGCTAGAAGCGCTAGATGAGAAGAGATTAGAAGCTTAGCAACAACTTGAATGCTATCAAGCTCACATGTCTAAAACATTCAATAAAAAGGTCTGCCCTCGATCATTTCAAGTTGGAGATTTGGTTCTGGCAGTAAGAAGGCCAATTACCCTCACCCAATGAATGGGGAGAAAATTCACGTCTAAATGGGACGGCCCCTATGTGGTGAAGTGGGCTTACACGAGCGGCGCCTACAAGTTGGTTGACAATGATGGATTACGAATTGGCCCCAGAAATGGCAAAATCTTGAAGCGTTACTACCCTTGAAGAAACATCTACCTTCAAGGAAAAGAACATGGTGAATTGATGTTGCATGTTCGCTTGAACTACGTTATGACTTGATCCCTTTGAGGAGGGTACGTAGGCAGCTTAGACATATATTCTAAGTTCAGTCAAAACAAAACAAATTGTTCTAAGTTGTTCGCTTGAACTACGTTATGACATGATCCCTTTGAGGAGGGTACGTAGGCAGCTTAGACCCATATTCTAAGTTCAGTCAAAAAAAAAAAAAACAAATGTTCGTTGTAACTGCGAATATTCTAAGCAAGTTTGGTTAATTTTTTTTTTTAAGTTAACTGATTTTTAAGATCAAGCGAATCCAAAAATGTGCACGATGTAATCATTCAAAGTTATCATTTGCTACATAAAGATGAAAGGGGGATGCCAAGACAATAATAAGGCCTTATGAAAAGCAAGACAAAATTATATTGCATAAAAAGATGGAATGTTCTTTTACATCGAAAGATAGTAAAAAAAAAAAAAAAAAAAAAAAACTCGAAAGCACTTAAGCGAACAAATCAAAAGTTTCTAGCTCCCGTCGAGATTCTTCAAGTAGTGCTTCCATCTTCTCCAAAGCTTCCCCCTCATGGTTAGATAAGAATGGTGTATTCCCAAGACGAGAAATATTCTCTCTTTTCATAGCCACAACCTGCTGGACCTTGGCCAAATCTTCTTCGACCTTACCACGGGATGAACTTGCTGATTCTTTCTTGTTCCTCAGCTCTTTTAGTTGCTTGGTGATTTCAAGAATTTCAGCCTTCACGTTGTTCACCTTCTCGACGAGCTCATTCTCTTGCAGTTCAGCCTCGGAAAGATCTTGTTGTGCAAGCGAAAGAGACTTCTCGTGCATCTCTTGTGTCTCTCTCTGCATGAAATCCGACTTGACCTTTGTGTATTGTGAAACATCTTCGAAATACGACTTCAAGCGTTTCTCCAAGGGTGATATGTCTTTGAGAACTTTCTCGATCACTCGCTTTACCTCGAAAAGATGTTGAAATGAAGTGTTCATGATCTTTTGGGAAATCCTTTGCAAATAGAAATTCAAAAGTACTCTTTCGGCTTCACTTTTAATGATCTGAGGAGAAAACTCGGAGACCTCAACATATACCTTCTCGATTGCGGGAACGGGAGAAACTCTCTGTTGTTGTTCGTTAAAAATCCTCTCCACTGCAAGAGAAGTTATTTTTTGCCGTTTGTCTTGAGGACGTGAGGTGGCACCCGTTTCATGTAAACCCAAAAAGTTGGCCTTGTTTACTGACCCCAAACTAACTTGAGAAGTATGACGGACACCCTCTTCAAAATCGGGAAGCTAAAAAAAATGAAAGAAAATAATAACAATAATAATAAAAAAATGAATAAGGAAAAATAGGATGATTTATTTTACTGATCCGTCTAAAGGCAATGAAGAACTGGGTATGCCCTCAAAAAATGAGGAATTTGCAATGGCTAAGTCAAAAACCTTGGATGTCTCCTTCGATGGACATTGGTTGCTAGACATTCGTTCGAAGGTAAAAGCGCGGAGATGATCCCATTCCCTTCACCATGAATAGCTTCGAATGCAGGATTAGAGGCCTTGTTATCAAGAGGAATACGTCGTTTCCTAGTAGAAGTCTCCGCACTTGCGCGATGTTTCCCTTTTCCGATAGATGAAGAAACGTAAGGTTCTTTGGGGTCTTTCGCTGAAGTGCTTCGAATAGTGTGACCAAGTTTGTGTGATAACTTAGTGTTTGCTCCTAAAGAAGTTTTCCAACGTTTTGCCCACCATTCCGTATATTCTTTTGTCACCAAAGGAAAGGTAGATGTGTCACTTGAGATAATAAGCTTGGAGGATGTACCCAATAAGGTGCAAGATGTCCAAAATCGGATGAGTTTGTGCAACTCACAAGTCAGTATTTCTTTCTTCAAGTCACCCGGAATGCCTTGACATAAACCATGTTGGCGGCTAAATCTATGAGGGTTGTACGCCTCAATAATGTGTTCCGCCTCACACCGAAGTGTCAAATAGCTGGATCGCAAAACCACGAGGATATCTCTGCATTTGTTGGATAGTTTGGCACCGTCTATGACTAAAGTTTCTTGCTTGGAATACCACAAATATCGGAGCTTCGACATATTGATATTATGAAACAAGTCACGTGCATCATCGATATCAAAATGTTTAGCCATGTTCTCTCCCGCATATTTCACCATATGAGCGCCGATTATCTCGAGTTTCGAATGAAAGTGGGTCTCGAGAGTGTGTCGAATCCATGCATATAGATAGTGAATGGGGAAGATAATAGGAGACTCGCCTAAATTCTCTGATGTAGATATTTCCCTTAAGCCGCGGTAGATGCTCGCTAGTACAGGAACTGCCAACGAAAAATATTCTCCTCTAGCCATCTGACTTGAAACCTTGAAAACAGAGGCGCGTATCTTGTCAATTGATCTATGACGGAGAGCAAAACTACAAAGACAACATGCAATGAACGCGGCCAAGTAAGTTTCTTCTTTAATGTCTTCCTCGATTTTGAGCGTTGCAAATGGTATGTCGTATTCCTTGGGGCGAGATAACTTTAACGCATCGACCTTTCCACAAGGATTGCGAGAATTTTTTGGCCTAGAAGTCCTCTTTCTTGATAACCTTAAAGGAGGCTCGCTATATCTGGTTGGTCCTTTGAACCATAAGGCAATCTAATCAGAGAGTAGTACTGTTGGGTTTCGGGCACGTGTACGCAGCGGAAAACAAAAATTTAATGTGATTTAAACGACTTTAAAGCACACAAGCACATGCCCGACAAATTAAAATCAATTAATTGCGTACCTTTGCGCTTCCAGCGAAATTAAAAACAACATACATGCTAAATAATTTAACCGAATTTAAATCAATTAACATGCTCGCGTTTAAACCAATTAACATGCTTGCAAAGATTAAAACGATCACACATAATCACATAAAATCATACGATAGCAAACATGAATTCATAGTTTAAACGTAAACGAATCGAAACTAGGGTTTCGTGTATTTACCTCTTGAAGCGTGAGGTAGGAGCGTTTAGCAAGTCGAGATTGCTACGGAAACCAATCCGTACAATCGGGGCAGCAGCGGTGCAGCGGCAGCAGCGGCGAATCGGCCACGGCGGCGCGTGAGGGACACGCGCGGTCTTCCGGGGCGGCGCGTGGGGCAGCGTGTGGCTTCGGCTCGTGCGTTGCTCCTCGATTCTTCGATCTACAGTCTTCCTCCTCTCGGATTTCACCTCGTATACTTCGATCTACTAAACACGTGGCACTAGACACGTAATAGTTAGAAAAACGGAAGAAAAAGAGAAGGAAAGAGACTACCAAGCCAATCGGCCGATCAACGGCCGATTCCGGCGAAACGGCGGAGTGGGCGGCGGCGTTGGCCGTGGGAGAGAGAGGCCGAGAGAGAGAGGGGTGGACGGCTGCTAGGGTTAGGGTTTTTGTTGTATCTTTGTGCAAGACCTATAAATCAAGTATTTATATCTCTTGCATAAAACCCTAGCGGGCTTAAGTTGGACCGGGCCCAACAGCTTAAGTCCGTTAGTACTTTTACTTGCTCGTCTCTCTTAATTCAATGACCGAAAAATTGCAACGATTACATTTTCGGAACCATTATAATTTCCTCGTCATTACGAGTGCCTTTTCTCATTTTCCAACTTTCCAAAAGTGGAAACCCTAGTTCAGTGCACTTTCTAAATTTGGAAACTTCCCGATTTAGAAAGTTCACTAATACGTTCGCCTATTCTTTTCCTTTTCTTATTCTCATTCATAATTCCAAATTACGAATGTTGGATCCAATCATATTGACTTCCAATCATGCAAAGATAAACTATTTTATCTCTGACCGTTTATTCAAAGATCTCATGTGCACGAGCAGTGTGGACCTCGATGGTTCAGGTGTAAGCTAGCCGTGGGCCCACAACTCTTTGTGATCAAAACTCGTCCCTTAGAGTTACGATTAAGATGAAGCTCGTTTCACCTTAATCACCCAACGAATCAAGATAGGCGTCTAGCAACTACGCGTCATGATTCCCTAGATACAAATGAAGTGCCTGCAAGAACCTTCAGATATAGTTAACGTACAGTACGGTCCCTTCGATTCATATGTCCCGATCGAACTAGAGGCATTGGTTCATCGAGACCTCTTTATATGTTCGATGACGGTGCGATCGTTCCAAGTGTTGTAATCCTTACGTGCATGACCTAGAGAATCGAATTCTCTAATCATCACTTAGTCAGCTCTGGCCAGAGACTTAGAATGATTACAAACTTTCAGAAGACACAGGACATCCAAGACTATTCTAGCGATCGAATCCCCGACTACAATGCACAGACCTCCCACTAGATTTCGGACTCCACGAACACTGGCCCTTGGGATGGTCCTCGGTGGAACTCAGGGACAGGTCACGATACAGCTGGTCCTCTAGTGAAGTCACGGTGATGTCTAGGTCATAAGGACTAATGGTGTACAACTATACCACAGATATCTCTACTCGATTATTGGGAACCACTTAGAGATTTCTAGGGTGAGGGAGTTCAGTGAACTCGTCAACTTACGAGCACCCACTTATGCATGCCGATATCACAATACCGTTTACTGATGAGATGCAGTACACATACACTAAGTGCTAGTCTTAATGGGAAAGGCCGATATCCTCATTAGTGGCGTAACCCTTCGACTAGGAACACGTTTAACAGTTATAATACTTGAGTAAATATCTCACGATCCTAACGATCAATTACTAGTACTTGTAATAACTGTAAGGATTATATCTATGCTTGTGACAAAGGGACAAAGATATAGAATGCCAAGGTGTTTTATCATTAATACGAATAAAGGTTCGTTTATTACAATAATAAATACGAAAGACCACAGTCACATGTTGGCTTGTTGGTCACCTACTCTAACAATCTCCCACTTGACCTAAAGCCAACTACCCATAAATCGCAATCCCATCGACTCTCGATGTTTCTCATGGACCGATCTCGGTAAAGGCTTCGTGAAGGGGTCTGTAACGTTCTCTTCCGAGGTGACTCGTTCAACCTTAACTTCACCTCTATCAATGATCTCTCGGATCACGTGATACTTCCTCAGAATATGCTTCGACTTCTGATGAGATCGTGGCTCCTTAGCTTGCGCCACGGCTCCGGTGTTATCACAGTACAACGGTACTGGATCACTAGCATCAGGAATTACACCCAACTCTTGGATGAATTTCCTTATCCAAGTCCCTTCTTTTGCAGCTTCGGACGCTGCAATGTATTCCGCTTCGGTAGTTGAATCGGCCGTCGTGCTTTGCTTGGAACTCTTCCAACACACGGCACCACCATTAAGCGTGAATATAAATCCAGAGTTCGACTTCGAGTCGTCCACATCCGATTGAAAACTAGAGTCAGTAAAACCCTCTAATTTCAACTCGGCACCCCCATACACCAAAAATATATCCTTAGTTCTTCGCAAGTACTTGAGGATATCTTTCACGGCTTTCCAGTGAGCCGGGCCGGGGTTAGACTGATATCTGCTTGTGACACTCACAGCATACGCAATATCGGGTCTCGTACATAGCATGCCATACATTATGCTTCCTATGGCAGAAGTATAAGGCGTCCTTTTCATCTCCTCGATTTCACTAGGTGTTTGCGGACACATAGATTTCGAGAGACGAACCCCATGGGACATTGGCAAGAATCCCTTCTTGGATTCTTCCATGCTAAACCGTTTCATAACGGTGTCTATGTACAGGCTTTGGGATAAGCCAAGCATCTTTCTTGCTCTATCTCTATAGATGCGTATTCCTAATACGTAAGATGCTTCTCCCAAATCCTTCATTGAGAAACGTGTGGACAACCATGCTTTCGTTTGTTGCAGCATTCCTACGTCATTCCCAATGAGTAGAATGTCATCAACGTAAAGCACTAAAAATATCACTGCCCTCCCACTAACCTTCTTGTATACACAAGGTTCCTCCGGATTCTTCTCAAAATCAAACTCTTTGATAGTTGAGTCGAACCTAATGTTCCAACTACGGGATGCTTGCTTCAATCCATAAATGGATCGCTGGAGCTTGCAAACCTTTTGCTCACTTCCAGAAGATATGAAGCCTTCCGGCTGCGCCATGTAAATTTCTTCCTCAATGTCTCCATTAAGGAGGCGGTCTTCACATCCATTTGCCATATCTCGTAGTCGTACCACGCAGCTATGGCCAGCAAAATCCTAATGGACTTCAGCATCGCGACTGGCGAAAAGGTTTCCTCATAGTCAACACCTTGCCTTTGAGTGTATCCTTTTGCTACCAATCTAGCCTTATAGGTCGATACCTTTCCATCAACTCCAATTTTCTTCTTATAGATCCACTTGCAGCCTATAGGAACAATTCCTTTGGGTGGATCTACCAAGGTCCATACCTTGTTGGAGTACATGGAGTCCATTTCGGATTTCATGGCAGTTAGCCAATGTCCCATGTCCGCATCCGATACGGCCTCATTGTATGTTCTTGGATCTTGTCCAAGATCAACATGATCTTCATCATTTTCGAGGAGGAATAACCTATCCGGCATTTTCCGAACTCTTTCGGATCTACGTACCGTAGGTTCAGGAGGTATATTAGTGGTTTGTTGTATTGGTTCGATTACTTGTTCTTGCGTTTGAACTTCACTTTGTGGTTCTTGAACTACTTCAAGTTCTATCATGCTGCCCTTTCTATCGGATAGAAACTCCCTTTCCAAAAAGGTGGCATTTCTCGAAACAAACGTCTTTGCTTCTTTGACATAGTAGAACTCGTATCCCATCGAGTCTTCGGGATACCCCACAAAATAGCACAAGTCGGATTTACTATCCAACTTATCTCCCACTAATCGCTTCACATAAGCGGGACAACCCCATATCCTAATATGTTTGTAGTTGGGTTTCCGGGAATGCCAAAGTTCATAAGGTGTGGATTTAACTGCTTTGGTGTTAACTCTATTCAGCAAATACGCGGCAGTACGAAGTGCATGACCCCACAAGTATGCCGGTAAGTTTGTGAACCCCATCATTGATCGAACCATATCTAATAAAGTTCGATTCCGACGTTCGGAGACTCCATTAAGTTGAGGAGTTCCCGGTGGAGTCCATTGGGATTGGATCCCATTCTCTTTTAGATAGTCAATGAACTCGATGCTCAAGTATTCTCCACCACGATCGGATCGCAGCTTCTTAATACTTCGTCCGAGTTGCTTTTCTACTTCGTGTCTAAAATCTTTGAACCTTTCAAATGTTTCAGACTTGTACTTCATCAAGTACACATACCCATACCTAGAATAATCGTCGGTAAAGGTAGCGAAGTAGTTATATCCACCCTTCGCACTAACACTTAGTGAACCACATACGTCTGTATGGATCAAATCCAAAAGACCCTCGGCTCGTTCCATTATCCCTTTGTAGGGTGACTTGGTCATTTTCCCTTTAAGGCAGGATTCACAAGTTTGTATTGATTTCACGTTCTCCAAAGAGAACAATCCTTCACTGACAAAATCGTTCATCCTTCTTAAAGAGACATGACCTAATCTAGCGTGCCAAAGTTGTGCGGGGTTTTGATCTATCTCCTTACGTTTTGCTGATATAACATTAATAGGTATTTCATTTGGATTTAGTTCATACAAGTTGTTTAATAGTCGTCCTTTGCAAATTAAATTCTCATTCTTTTGTATAATGCAAATCGAATTTCCAAAAACAAAAGTAAAACCTTCAATGTCTAATACAGGAATAGAAATAAGGTTTTTAATGAGCGACGGAACAAATAAACAATCGTTCAAAACAATAGGAAAACTAGAATCCAAAACATTTAAGTAAATTGTGCCAATGGCTTCAGCAGCAACTCTTGCTCCATTCCCCATCCTTAGGTAGGTCTCACCCGCTCTAAGTCTTCGACTTCTTGTCATTAGCTGCAAATCATTGCACAAATGTGAGCCACAGCCCGTATCCAATACCCAAGAAGAAGAGTTGACAGACAAATTTACGTCAATGAAATACGTACCCATTTCAGAACCTTTCTGCTTTAGGTAAGCCTTGCAGTTGCGGCGCCAATGTCCTTTCTTTCCACAGTGATGGCAAGCATCATCAACTTGCTTACCATCCTTTGCTTTGGGGCCCCCACTACCATCACCCACCTCGAACTTGCTGTTTGGGAAGGGAACTCTTTCCTTTCTCTTCTTTTGGAAAGAACTCTTCTTTCCAGAAGTAGCAGCAATGAGAACAGACTTCTCTTTCTTAATGGTGGACTCGAAGCTGACCAACATGTTCATTAACTCATCCAAGGGAGGATCTAGTTTGTTCATGTTGAAGTTCACTATGAACGATTCATAGGAACTAGGAAGGGACAACAGGATCAAATCCAACGAGAGCTCGGCCGGGAGGGTGACATCAAGATTCACTAGCTTTTCAAGGAGAGTGATCATTTTGAGACAGTGCTCGTGGACCGAAGTCCCTTCGCGCAGTCTCGCTGTGATCAACTCCTTTGTAGCAGCGTACCTCGATGCCCTAATATTCTCACTATACATGCTATCGAGATGAGCCTTTATATCGAAAGCATGCATGTGAGACTCATATTTCCTCGCAAGCGCGGGCTCCATGGCGGCTATCATATAGCACCTAGCATGAGTGTCATCTTTCTTCCAAACTTCATAAGTTTCCTTTTCAGCATCAGTTGCTGTGGCAGGTATAGTGGCGGGAAGCCTCTCGTTCAAAACATAGAGACGCCCCTCAACAGTTAGCACAAGCTTAAGACTACGCAACCAATCTAGGTAATTAGGGCCATTGAGTTTATTGTCGAGGATTGACATTATGGGATTCTTAGACATGATTATCTGAGACATATAGAGAAGAGGATTATTAGAGATTCGCGTTAAATGATTGTTACAATTAAATGTTTGGACTTATGTTATTTAATTGTTCTCCCACTAATTTTATCGAGTTCCACTTCCCTCTAGTAGACAAACGAGAAAACTGATTTTTCTTAATGGGCTTTAGGTCCAATAGACAAATATAACCCGTAGTTAATCTAGCCCGATTATATTTGCCCAAAGGTAGATCACAATCAATCATATCCACAATATGACCCTAAATTAATTTTCCTCACACTTGATAATGACCTAAGTTAATCTCGCGAATATCAAAATCGTCGTGTGTCAAGTCTAACCTACCAATCAAAGATGCTCATAGAACTTGATTATGCCAAACTAATGCAGTCCCTAGTTAATCTAGCCGACCACGTTAATCCAACATAACCCTTTTCTATGGCTACCTTCATCAATATGTCAATTGAATTACAGCTTACTCTACCATAGCACTCCCCGCTAACACGGCTTACTGCACTACAGCAAAGGGCTACACATAATCCAACCGTTGGCAGAAGGAAAGAAATAACTCAACAGATTGGGTTTTTCTTTATAGCTTGAAATGATTCTCAATTAGATTAAGAATGAGGGGTTTTATTAAAAGTTTTTTATCTCATCAGAAGGTTCGGATTGGTCTATGTGATTCCTACATCTATGTTCTCTAAAGGTATATGGAAACGCATATTGTCCTAAGAGGAACATACGACCTAATTATATAATTAATTACATTAATTAATTATCGGGTTTTTCAAAATAATTATAGAACCTCAACTAGCATAAATCATTCAAATAATGTTGAGGTACTACTAATTAAGTTGAACTATAATCAATATTATATATGTGTTCTATTAATTGAAATCAATTTAACAATTTAAATCAATTAATTAATCTAACACCTATTTACTAAAATAGATGATTGTCGATCCAATTATCTAATTGGGATTAATTGAAAATAATTTTCCAAAAATTAAAATCAATTTGTTTTAAGTTTAATTTTAGAAATCTGAAATAAAAATTTTTTTTTTTTATTTATTTTCAGTGAGCCGGTTCGGCCCAACCGGTCTGACCGGTTCGGACCGAAGCGGTCCGGTTCTGTCCGGTCCAGCTGACCCAAATCAGTGGGCCGGGTCAGTCGGACCGGGAACCGGTCTGACCGACCCATATCCACGTGGATTCGGTCAACTAAATCGCACACAACCATCGAACCGGCCGGTCCGACCGGTTCGATCCGAACAATTAAAAACCGACGTTTTAAAAATAATTTCAGATCCGATTTTCCAATTTTAAACAATTTTAAAGCTGGAAAAATTCTAAACAATATTTCAAAAATATTTTAAACTTACGACAACTCCCAATTACATAATACGACAATCACTACTTTAATAAATCGAACATGCATAAAATCATAGCATATTAAACGACGCAATTAATTCCGCAACGAGCTCTGATACCACTGTTGGGTTTCGGGCACGTGTACGCAGCGGAAAACAAAAATTTAATGTGATTTAAACGACTTTAAAGCACACAAGCACATGCCCGACAAATTAAAATCAATTAATTGCGTACCTTTGCGCTTCCAGCGAAATTAAAAACAACATACATGCTAAATAATTTAACCGAATTTAAATCAATTAACATGCTCGCGTTTAAACCAATTAACATGCTTGCAAAGATTAAAACGATTACACATAATCACATAAAATCATACGATAGCAAACATGAATTCATAGTTTAAACGTAAACGAATCGAAACTAGGGTTTCGTGTATTTACCTCTTGAAGCGTGAGGTAGGAGCGTTTAGCAAGTCGAGATTGCTACGGAAACCAATCCGTACAATCGGGGCAGCAGCGGTGCAGCGGCAGCAGCGGCGAATCGGCCACGGCGGCGCGTGAGGGACACGCGCGGTCTTCCGGGGCGGCGCGTGGGGCAGCGTGCGGCTTCGGCTCGTGCGTTGCTCCTCGATTCTTCGATCTACAGTCTTCCTCCTCTCGGATTTCACCTCGTATACTTCGATCTACTAAACACGTGGCACTAGACACGTAATAGTTAGAAAAACGGAAGAAAAAGAGAAGGAAAGAGACTACCAAGCCAATCGGCCGATCAACGGCCGATTCCGGCGAAACGGCGGAGTGGGCGGCGGCGTTGGCCGTGGGAGAGAGAGGCCGAGAGAGAGAGGGGTGGACGGCTGCTAGGGTTAGAGTTTTTGTTGTATCTTTGTGCAAGACCTATAAATCAAGTATTTATATGTCTTGCATAAAACCCTAGCGGGCTTAAGTTGGACCGGGCCCAACAGCTTAAGTCCGTTAGTACTTTTACTTGCTCGTCTCTCTTAATTCAATGACCGAAAAATTGCAACGATTACATTTTCGGAACCATTATAATTTCCTCGTCATTACGAGTGCCTTTTCTCATTTTCCAACTTTCCAAAAGTGGAAACCCTAGTTCAGTGCACTTTCTAAATTTGGAAACTTCCCGATTTAGAAAGTTCACTAATACGTTCGCCTATTCTTTTCCTTTTCTTATTCTCATTCATAATTCCAAATTACGAATGTTGGATCCAATAATATTGACTTCCAATTATGCAAAGATAAACTATTTTATCTCTGACCGTTTATTCAAAGATCTCATGTGCACGAGCAGTGTGACCCTCGATGGTTCAGGTGTAAGCTAGCCGTGGGCCCACAACTCTTTGTGGTCAAAACTCGTCCCTTAGAGTTACGATTAAGATGAAGCTCGTTTCACCTTAATCACCCAACGAATCAAGATAGGCGTCTAGCAACTACGCGTCATGATTCCCTAGATACAAATGAAGTGCCTGCAAGAACCTTCAGATATAGTTAACGTACAGTACGGTCCCTTCGATTCATATGTCCCGATCGAACTAGAGGCATTGGTTCATCGAGACCTCTTTATATGTTCGATGACGGTGCGATCGTTCCAAGTGTTGTAATCCTTACGTGCATGATCTAGAGAATCGAATTCTCTAATCATCACTTAGTCAGCTCTGGCCAGAGACTTAGAATGATTACAAACTTTCAGAACACACAGGACATCCAAGACTATTCTAGCGATCGAATCCCCGACTACAATGCACAGACCTCCCACTAGATTTCGGACTGCACGAACACTGGCCCTTGGGATGGTCCTCGGTGGAACTCAGGGACAGGTCACGATACAGCTGGTCCTCTAGTGAAGTCACGGTGATGTCTAGGTCATAAGGACTAATGGTGTACAACTATACCATAGATATCTCTACTCGATTATTGGGAACCACTTAGAGATTTCTAGGGTGAGGGAGTTCAGTGAACTCGTCAACTTACGAGCACCCACTTATGCATGCCGATATCACAATACCGTTTACTGATGAGATGCAGTACACATACACTAAGTGCTAGTCTTAATGGGAAAGGCCGATATCCTCATTAGTGGCGTAACCCTTCGACTAGGAACACGTTTAACAGTTATAATACTTGAGTAAATATCTCACGATCCTAACGATCAATTACTAGTACTTGTAATAACTGTAAGGACTATATCTATGCTTGTGACAAAGGGACAAAGATATAGAATGCCAAGGTGTTTTATCATTAATACGAATGAAGGTTTGTTTATTACAATAATAAATACGAAAGACCACAGTCACATGTTGGCTTGTTGGTCACCTACTCTAACAAGTACGCCACTGAAATCCTTTGAAAGTCAGTGGTACGCCATGAATAAGTATTTGCAACCTACGAGGTAAGGAAGTTCCACGAGAGTCATTATTGAGGAGCTATTTCGCTGAAGGAACCACTTCGTCGTAGAAGTCTCCATGAATGGGCAGCCCGCATAGTCCGCGTATGTCCCATAGGGAGATCGATAATTCTCCATTGGTCGTGTGCAACGTGTTCGTAGAAGGGCACCATAGTTCAAGGAAAGCTCGGAGAACCTTTTTTTTTTGCAAACGTACGTGAATAGCGAGGCATGAACGGGTGCATATATCTTGGCTTGGCGAAGGGTGTCCGCATAATGGCCTAGCACGTCTTCTATCCACTCCCAATAGCTGACGTGAAAAGACACCTCTCCGAAGTTGGACGGTGGGATCTTCCACGAGCCTCGCTTGAATGAGAAAAGACGATGTGGGAGTATAAAATCCATGCGTTTAGCCTTTTCGTCGTGAAGCGAGGACCTCAGCAGCAAGACTCGTGAGCGGGAAGAAGAGCCGGAACGAGAGTCAATTGTTTCCATAGTAGCCTCCTCGGACCAATTGGAGAGGTGCATGGATTTTTCGATAGATTGTGACTGGGAAGACGGGCATTTTGAAGCCGGTTCATGAACGCGTAAGGTTGTACCTTTGATTTTGAAGTTGTCCTTATCATTGCGAATAACAATGCATGTGAAAGGTTCATCTCGATCTTCGATGTACATCTCCACGAGTTCCCTAAAGATTATCAAAAAAAAAAAAAAGATCAGAAGCAAGAAGCAGGAAGGGGAATGATAATACAATTCTACTAGAAGAAAGTTTGAATGCAAATTCAGAAAAAAAACGGCAATTTGGATTTTTTTTCTTTCATCGAGTCAAATTCACAAACACGCTGCGTGCATTGCTCTGCAAGATAATTGTTCGTGTTAACTTGGGACAAAGTTTACCGTTTGATCAAGCAAAATACTACGAGAAGAAATGAAGAGATTGCTACTGCTTATGCAATACGTGAATGAAGAATAAAGGCTACAACTAAGGCTCCTTTTATATTTTTCTCCCGAATTATTGATCAAGAACGCAATAAAGATTGCTAAGGAAATTTCACAAGGCAAAGATTTCTTTTCTTCATAGAAATCTCTATATTCGGAGAGAGAGGTTTACGTTCCAAAGGAAATTTCCAAGTTTAAGAAAAAAAAAATATTGGGAGTTCGTTTGGGTTCTACTGTCCGCCGCTTCAGTAATTTGGAAGAAGATGTCTTAGATAGTCATATGTTTGGCATACAAAAACCTCAATGGTGGGGCCCACAATAAATTCTTTAAAAAAAATAGTAAATAAAAAAAGGATGGGAAAAGGATGTTTGCTGCGTGTTTGATGCTACTGCTATCCCATATTGTCCATGTGGGTTCCTTCGACCCTACACCCGGTGATAAACACCGGGTGGGTCTTCAGCTGCCACGTGTCCTTTTTTTTTATTTTTCTAAAACCCCTAAAGATAAACCCCAGTGAAGAATATATTATAAAATAAAAAAAAGATACACGTGGCAGCAGAAGACCCACCCGGTATTTATCACCGGATGTAGGGTCGAACAAATCGTCCAAGTGGGCGATTAAAGGTTTTGTGGATAATTCTCATATTAAGAATCTACAAATTGCGATTGAGCTCCTCAATTAAAAGAAGATGGAATTTCCAATCAATTCCCCAAAGTGAAGGCCCAAATTAAATCCTATAAGTTGGGTTTAATAATTAAAAAAAATTAAAAAATAAATAAAAAATAATGATAATAATAATAATAATAATAATAATAATAATAATATAACAACAACAACAACAACAACAACAACAACAACAACAACAACAACAACAACAACAACAACAACAACAACAACAACAACAACAACAACAACAACAACAACAACAACAACAACAACAACAACAACAACAACAACAACAACAACAACAACAACAACAACAACAACAACAACAACAACAACAACAACAACAACAACAACAACAACAACAACAACAACAACAACAACAACAACAACAACAACAACAACAACAACAACAACAACAACAACAACAACAACAACAACAACAACAACAACAACAACAACAACAACAACAACAACAACAACAACAACAACAACAACAACAACAACAACAACAACAACAACAACAACAAC
Organism: Erythranthe guttata; assembly: GCF_056151865.1. Taxonomy (NCBI): domain Eukaryota; kingdom Viridiplantae; phylum Streptophyta; class Magnoliopsida; order Lamiales; family Phrymaceae; genus Erythranthe; species Erythranthe guttata. The sequence continues at coordinate 11,139,715 of NC_142542.1, read as the reverse complement.
AACAACAACAACAACAACAACAACAACAACAACAACAACAACAACAACAACAACAACAACAACAACAACAACAACAACAACAACAACAACAACAACAACAACAACAACAACAACAACAACAACAACAACAACAACAACAACAACAACAACAACAACAACAACAACAACAACAACAACAACAACAACAACAACAACAACAACAACAACAACAACAACAACAACAACAACAACAACAACAACAACAACAACAACAACAACAACAACAACAACAACAACAACAACAACAACAACAACAACAACAACAACAACAACAACAACAACAACAACAACAACAACAACAACAACAACAACAACAACAACAACAACAACAACAACAATAATGATGATGATACTTCAAGTCTCGTCTTCCACAGGGATTCGACATATTCTTCGACGAGTCTTGAAGTGGGGGCATTTGTTGACATCTAAATTGAGATTAAATTACAAATTAATGACCTAAAGAATTGGTTATTAATTCGGATCTCGATTAAAAGTCCATAAAAAATTTGGGCTTATATCAAATTTTTGAGATTAAATTACAAATTAATAACCCAAATAAATCGGTTACTAATTTGGATCTCAAATCAATGCCCGTGATGAATTTGGGTTTTATGTCGAAGTCCATATATATATTTGGCTTCAGAAATGTGTTATGTGACTTAACCCAAAATAAGCACTAAATTCTTATTTATTCGGGTTAGTCATTCGGGCTTATAAAAGCTAGCCCACATGAATTTGCAAGTGTCCAAGTCCACAGGCCCTAGTTTCAAGTCAAGAAACCCTGAATCGAGCCTATAAAACGAGGTATCAAACATACACATACGAAAAAAGAAGGACATAAGCATCAAGCAAGGCGTACATCAAGCACTCGAAAGATCTCAAGTCTCGAGCTCTTGCCACGACGAAGAACAACAACCGCGGAGGTTCTACATCTTCATCAAGGCACCATATCCACAAGACCTAGAAATCCCCAAATCGATTTCTAAATATTCATATCTACTTTCGCAAATCAACGGAGGAATCAAGCTCTCAATTCAAGAACAAGCTTCGGCCCTTGGATTATATCTAGGAGAAGAATCAGAGGAATCGACAAAGATTGAATCCCATTTTGTTTTGATTAAAATATATTTATTTGTTCCTATTTTTTCTTGTCTTGTAATTTATTTTGCAGACATTTAAATTTGAGGTTAACAGTTACGTCTGATTTTTTTAACTAATTTTTAAAGTATTTGATAATGAGCTAATAATCGATTTTTACTAATTATAAAATCTTAAATAAAAAGATGGGGTAGAGCTTAGTTGTATATTTCTAAAAAGATCTTAAATGCTCTATAACAGCTTATTCAAAAAAATATCATTTTATAAAAAAAATACCTAACAATTTCGAAAAACTTATAAGCTCTTTAACATCTTAGAAGCTCTTTTTAACACCCTCTTAGGGCCCGTTTGGCTAACCTTACTATAAACAACCGATAAGTTCTTATATTAGATAGGATGTTTTAAGAGCTGATAAGTTGTTACATATTATTTTTTGAATTAATTTTTAAAATGATTGGATACTGATTTTATCTGCGATTTTTACTCATTATAAGATCTTAAATAAAAATGTGGGGTATATGCAATTTTTAAAAAAATATTTAATTTGCTCTCCAACAACTTATTTTTTCTAATTTGTTTTTTAATTTAGCAAACACTTTAGAAGAGATTATAAGCTTCAAAATATATAAGTTATTTTTGACATTTTATAAGCTTAAGCCAAACACCCGTTTGCGGGATAATTACAGTTTTGGTCCCCCAAGTTTGCACGTTTTTCACTTTTGGTCCCCCATTTACCGCCGTCAACAAAATACACACTAATGTTATCACATTTTAACACATTTGGTCCCTCCGTCTGTTTGACCGTCAAGAAGTAACGGTCAACTGTTGAATTAGGGCTGAATTTGTGATTTTTCATAGATAAAAATTGCACTCAGACCCCTGCATTCTTTTAAAATATTCTAAAAATCCCTAAAATTTTATTCAACCATAATTTAACCTCAATTTCATCATTTATTCAATTTCGACAAACGACCCCGATTTTTACCAGCATTTCCGCTGACGGTTGACCGACGTTGGTTTTTTTTTTTACTTTGTTTTTTGGCATTGACTTTTTTATTTAATATAATTTTGACGCCGTTCACCGACATTATATTCTAGGTTAACAATGTTGACTTTTTTTAGTTTTCTTGATTTTTTATGAACTTTTTTCTTGCGACATTTTTTTTTCCTAATCAACACAATTACCGTAGAACACAATAATAATACTATATTAATATCTAGTATCATAATATTAAAATTACAAACTTCAAATAAAGTTTTTATCTAAAATTCTAGGGCCTAACTACGATTTAAAAAAATTCTAAAATCCATAATTTACTCCCCTCAATTTATTCTTCGTGGAACCGCAAGTGCATCCCAAATTTCTTCCCAAAAAAATATGAAGAAGATGAATTAGGCATGTGCGGAGTAATTTGGAATGAGATAACCACTCTAGTAAACGATTTTTGGGGCTAACACCGGCCGTTAATTTTTATCTTTTTTTTTTTGTCTTAAAATTTTTCCGTTATTGAGATGCGTTGACTTTTTCCTTTTTTATTTATTTTGACTTTTTTTTATGATATTTTTTTTTGCCGATTATCAGCTTTGAATTTTTTTTAAAGTATATTTTTCCATTACTCAACAATTTAAATAAAAATAAAATAAAAATCAAGAGAAAAATATCAACGATGTTAACCCGGCATTCAACATCGGTTAACAGCGGCAAAAAAAATCAATCGAAAAAAGAGTCAACCGAGTTATAAAGAAAGTCAAGGTCCGATTACCCAAGTTTGAAAAATCGGGGTCATTGGTTAAAATTGGTTAATTGATGAAATTGGGGTTAAATTATGGTTGGATAAAAGTTTAGAGAGTTTTAGAATATTTTGAAAGAATACAGGGGTCTTATTGCAATTTTCTCAAAGCAAAATCACAAATTCAGCCGTTGACCATTACTACTTAACGGTCAAATAGACGGAGGGACTAAATGTGTTAAAATATGACAACATTAATGTGTATTTTGTTGACGACGGTAAATGGGGGACTAAAAATGAAAAACGTGCAAACTTGGGGTTGAAAAACGTCCCCCCGTTTGCCTTCTCCACTATGTCCCACTTTTTTCTTTTGATGAATAGTAATAAGATGTGGTTGATTAAAGTAACACATAATTACATTACTTTGAACTAAAAAAATATGTAATGGGTCCAACCCAACATTATTCAATTCGGCTCTCCCAACTTTAATTTGATCCAAAAAGAAAAGAGAAAAAATAAGACCAAGAGACAAACTCATGACAATTTAGTGAAGTTATTAATTTCCCGTTTGTTTTAGGGTAAAGCTAAATGCAGAACGAGTTTTAGTAAATGTGGGACATTTTATTTTAAAAGTTCAAAAGCTAATATATATTTCATCTTATTTTGTGAAATTCCATTTTTTTAGATGTTTTCGACGACATTATTTTTGGAGAATATCACACGAAGAGTTTTAGTTTACGTATACACTTTATTTAAATGATACTTTACAAATAAGTCCATCAATGAATACTTATTCATAAAGAGGTTCACATAATAAACTCTTTTACAAAAAAATCCACACATGGTCCAGAGGTTTGTAAAAGACTAAAATAACCCCTCATACTTTAATATGTTCCAATTTCATCATTTAATTTAATTTGACCTCAATTTGATCCCAAATTTCACAAATTATTCGATTTCAACCCAAAACACATTTTTATGGATAATTTCGTCCGTCACCGTCGGTCAACCGCTGTTGACCGCTGGTCTCCGACGTTGACTTATTTTTTTTATTTTTTATTTTGTTTTCCTGATATTTCAGCCTGTTTCCGGCGTTAGTCCAACTCTTTCACGCCGCCTATCAACCACCGGAAATAGCCAGCAAAATTGAGCATCAACCCCCAAGTGGGAATATTCCAAATAATGGTCAATTGGAGTGCATTCTGTCACAATTTGACCAATGCATGAACACCGGACTCACTACGGGAAGAAGAAGCAACCTGCAGCTCGACCGCATCCATTAGGTTGCCTCTCCCTCAAAGAATCAACGAATCCAATGAAAGCTGCACTTACAATACACTGCCTGTTTTTCTTTTTCTTCTTCAGAAGAAGAAGAATCTCTTATTTTTTCATCATCAGATCCTTCTTCTTCGAAATAATAATCGCTTACTTTTTCATCATCGAATTGATCTCTTTGGAGGGCACCACCACCAATTGTGTCATGTGATTGTGCTGGATATCTTCTTCAGAAGAAGAATGAGTAGTGGGCGACATTTTCCAAGAGGAAATGATAATTGATGAAGAATGTGAATAGGTAATTGCTTTTATTTTCCTTTAATCCATTTTAGGTTTCTCTGCACAAGATTTGCTTCTTCTTTTTTATTCAAATTCCTTATTTGTTTCGTTTCGAGTTTACCAGTGCTGAATTATGGTAAAATTTTATTGTTTTGGAGTTTAATTTTTGTTCAACCAATGGTATAACGGATGTTTGTTTTGTTGATATTGTGTTGGTGTTATGTACAAAAACATAGTTGTTTTCGTTAACGTTGTAGTTTATTTTATTAATCAACTAATTTTTTTAAGTTGATTTGGTAATTTTGTAATCGAAAAATACCAATATAGTTTTTTTTCATTTTAATATTTGTTGGGTGTCTCTTACAACAGTATAGTTGTTTTCAGACTTTATAACTGATTTTGAATTCTGCTAACTTTTTTAGTCATTTTCGATCATTTTCAGTTGATTTCAATAATTTGAATTTCATTTCATTTTTTGATAAACTTGTTGTTGCATGCATACCACAAGTTTTGTAGTTGTTTACAATAATTTTATAGTAGATTATAGGAAAAAAATAAAATAAAGAAAAGTCAAAAAAAAATTGCAATTGTATTCGGAAATAGTATAGTTGATTTCAAAAAAAAAATAGAAAAAAACTAGACAAAAAATAATTTCATTTTTTTTGGTTACTATTATCTTTTTTTAAATAAATAAACGAAACAAAAATTAAAGGAAAAAAAGAAAGGCATGATAGTGGTGGGTTATAGGAGGTGAATAGATGGAGGATAAATTTAGGAATAAAAAAAGAGATGGTCTATCACTAATAAGTAAAAAAGGGTTGGACATATCCATAATAAAGAAATGCAAGAGGTTGGTTCTCACTAATAGCCCCCTAAGAAAATATAATTCTTCGGATCTCTAAAACCTACATTAGATAAGGAAGAATTTTTACAATATATTTCCTAATCTAATACAAATACACGGAAATAAATAAAGTCCTACTTATATATATCTCCATAAATTTGGACTATATGAAATTTCCTAACAATAACATGAAATGAATTTATCAACAATATTTATCAACAAGAGACAAAAACCCTAAAACCTTTACAAGAACCAAGTATGTACCAAGTTTTAAAAAGGAAGGAAATCATGCAAGACCAAATTTCCTAAATAGGAAATTATTTTTAAAGATTAATCAAAAGAACATTGAAACAAACAAGACAAAAGCTTATCAACAAGCTCTTGGATGGACGATATACCTATAGCCACATGACCACTCTCAATAGTTAAAAAATTAGGTATTTTAGGGGATGTGAATACATATGCGATTAGCATAGTTATTTGATCATGGAATTCAAGAAGAATTCAACCAAAGATAGCTTAATAACAGCCCAAAAATCCACACCCTTGTTTCTTCTTTTCCTCTTTTTTTCTTCTTATTTTTCCTTCTCTTTTCTTTTCAATAAATAAATGCAAATGTACATTGCAGTTAATCTTTTTGTGGACTTTGATCTGAATTCATCTATAGGTGGCAGAAAAACCGCCTTAAGAATCCATATGGAATCTGTTTTACAACAAAATGTAAATGATAGTCTACTTATTAAATGGAGTATTACTCCATCATGAAAGGATTAACACAAAGATAAAAACATGTCTAAAACCATGTTCGACGCCATTGCAGAAATTCATTAAGCTAGAATGTTTCATGAAAGGATAATACGTAGAAAGCTATTACATGATAAGTTCCTCGAAAACAATTGATGCCACTTGTGAATCCAATCCATTCATTAATTCATTTCCTTGTGAATAAATTAAAAAACCTGACCATGAAACACTTATTTACTTTTATTAATATAGAAGCGACAAGAGTAACATGTTTGATCCTAAGATCCATCTTTTTAAGAAGTAGTTGTTTATCCTCAATAATTAATTGTCTGGGATGCTTCTCCAACTGTTGCAATTCCTTCTTATTGACCCCAGTTGAGTATTAAGAAGTAGAAAACCTAAAGTGGTCAAACAATGCATGTAAGTGTGGAAATGCATCATCAAATTTTCTCTTTGATGTTATTTTCATGTTACGTTCTCCTTCTCATCATCATCATCACATCTTTTTCTTCCAACAGATGGCACCACCAACTGTGTGTCATCGCTTTCTTCTTCAGTTTCTTGTTCTTATTCTTCTTCTGATGAAGAAGAATCTCTTACTTTTTCTTCATCAGATTCTTTTTCTTCTTCAGGTTCTTCTTCTTTTTCTTCTTCTTCAGAAGAAGAAGAATCGCTTACTTTTTCATCATCAAATTATTCTTCTTCGGAAGAATAATCACTTACTTTCATCATCGAATTGATCTTCTTTGAAGGGCACCACAACCAATTTTGTCACGTGATTGTGTTGGATATCTTCTTCATAAGAAGAATGAGTAGTGGGCGAAATTTTCCAAGAGGAAATGAGAATTGATGAATAATGTGAATAGTTAATTGCTTTTATTTTTCTTTAATCCATTTTAGGTTTCTCTCCACAATATTTGCTTCTTCTTTTTTCTTCAAATTCCTTTTTTTTTTTCGTTTCGAGTTTACCAGTTCTGAATTGGGGTAAAATTTTATTGCTTTGGAGTTTATTTTTTGTTCAACCAATAGTATAACGGATGTTTGTTTTGTTGAAATTGTATTGGTGTTATTTAGAGAAATATAGTTGTTTTCGTTATTGTTGTAGTTGATTTCATTAATCAACTAATTTTTTTTAGTTGATTTGGTAATTTTGTAGTCGAAAATACCAATATAGTTTTTTTAATTTTAATATTTGTTGGGTGTCTCTTACAACAATATAGTTGTTTTCATACTTTTATAACTGATTTTGAATTTTGCTATCTTTTTTTAGTCGTTTTGGATCATTTTCAGTTGATTTCAGTAACTTCTTCAAAATACAATAACAAGAAGACACATACAATATAAAGGCAAGGTTGTAACAATCGGTAATCGGGTCCGAGTCGGTCAGGCACCGACTCACAATTAATCGGTGCGGCGGTGATTAATCGGTGATAAATCGGAAATAAATCGTTTTTTAAAATTTAATATAATATATTTGTAGATATTATTTATAAATACTCAAAACATAGATAAAAAATATTTAAACATAGTTATATCTCGATCATGTATATATTCTAATAACATAATAAAAGTTTAATAATAATAAGATCATAATACATAAATATCCTTATAAAATATAAATAAAAAGGCAATTTTTTTTTAATTTACATACATTCTTGGCATACATCATTAGTTCTTTAACAATAATAATTAACATAAACAAAATAAAGCATAAACTCATTTTTTATTAAAATATCCCAACTTTTATTTTGATTTATAAAAAAAAAAAAAAAAAAAAAAAAACGATTTTTGACCGATTTTTTGCCGATTTTTGCCACCGAAGTTTGACCCGCCTTAAAGGTTTGACCGCCTCGGACCGCCTCAAACCGCCTCACAGGCAAAAAGCCGATTTTTCAAACCTTTACACTTAAATCGTAAAGGTTTTGGACCGCCTCCGCTTCAGCGACCGATTAATCGGCCGCCTCGGCCGATTTTTAGAACACTGTATAAAGGTAATCACCAATACCAAAAATAAAAGAATAGTATTTTTTTACTAACAAAAAGAATGGTGAAATTCTTATACAAATGGATCTTCATTATCATAGGATAATGCGCAAGCAAGACATGGTTGAGGAAATGCAAACATTTATGTTGGATGTCCAATTAGTAAATATCTTTAATTGATATTAAATCTTGAATTATAATAATTTTTATTAAAATAAAAACAATCATACAAAATGCGTGCAAGTAAATACCGTTTCATGAAGCATTGGCTTAAAATGATTAACTATCATAGGAAGAAGATTAAATCATAGCACTAAAAAACCATATGCTTAAAATAATTTTATTCTTCCAAACACCAAATAACAATGTATCAACGAATTATGATAGACAACCAATTAAAACCCATAATTGAGGCAATATAATGATTAACCCGGAAGAAAGATGAAATAAAGAAATCATTATTTTGTTTATTTTTTTTCTTATAAAAAAGAATGAGATAACTGAGATTGGACAAATCTGAAAAAGAGAAGTCCAAGTAAAAAAATAACAATATCATTACAAAAATTATGATATCCAATGTTATATATGATGATATAGAAATACTTGAAGTATTGAAGAATATGGTCAAAACACAAGCGAAAAAAAATGATCAAATTAAATTATTGGCATGGCAAGACAATTATAGTAATTGAGCCATGAATTATTATTATTATGACAAAAGATATCATACTGATAGATTTCAATGTTAAATGAGGTTGTTCAATTTAAATGAAAAAATTATCATTGCAAAAAATCTACATATAATGTAAATAACAAATTCAAGCACCACAAAAATATATAGAAAAATTAACATCGAAACATGCAACACACGTCCACCTTCCTAGTTCTCAAAAAAGAAAAAGAGTGACTTTAATAAAGAAGCATATACCATTCCAGACGCAGGAGGCATTCCATATTCTAGAGCTGTCAAAAAATTTTGATCAAGTAGTATCACATTATACGCATCTTCATTATCTACTTTCTCCGATGTCAATTATTTTAATTCTTGGTATAGGTTTATTTCGAAGTAGTTGTATTACATGTAAATACTAAAGAATAAATGATTAAAAAAAATTGAAAACGAAACACGTATAGCTATCCTTATGCTTAAAATACCAGCTCAGCTAGCATAGCATCTGGTTTATATTGTTTAACCTAGCTTACCAATAATCAATATTTCAAAAATTCAGAAATTTTCTTGTTTTTCAATTAAGTATGTGAATAAGTTAAAACATTAGCCACCCATTTCAAATATTTCAAGTGCGAGGCTTTAGATGTAATCCGTCTGCACTTGAGGGCAGTGGCGTATCCAGTGTGGTCCAAGGGTGTGCTACTGCACACCCTTGATTTTAAAAAAAAATTATTTCCTATATATTTAGTAATATATCACTGCAAATGTAAACTATGGCCAATGCAATGCTGTAGCTGAACTGGTTAAGTGCTCTATAGCATTTTGCAGAGGTACAGGGTTCGAGACCTAGAGTCCCCGAACATCTCATTCATAATTTTTCCATTACATACAATATTTCAATTGTTTTAAAAAAATGTTGTATATGTGGGTATTTTTTAATATTTAAAAAAGAATCTCCTAATATAACATATATTTTGCTATTTGTAACTTTAATTTATTTATTATTTCTTAAATATTAAATATAATATAAATTATTCCAAAATTCTAAATATTGTATATATATGTATTATTTCATTTTTTTTTCTAAATTTACAACTATGTGGGTTTTTTTTTTTCTTTTTGAAAATTCAAAATCTGCTAATGAAATGTACATTTTGTCACTTGCAACTTATATATGTTTACGACTCCTTTAATATTTTCACCAATTTTATGTCTAAATATGCCCAAAAATGGTAAAATACTCCCTTTAAATTTAAAAATTTTAAAGATTTTTTATTATTTAATGTGTACAGTATTCAAAAAAAAAATCGGGGGCGCTGCCCCCGAACCCCCGTAAACTATTAGCCAACCATTATATTTTTTACTATATTTAATTTCGAACACCCTTGGCAAAAATCCTGGATTCGCCACTGCTTGAGGGGGCGTATTGGAGATATTAATATTAAATAATACATTTCACTAAGAGCTTGAGCTCTTTTGGTTGAGGTGGTCATTCAACAACCTATAGATGATTTAGATTAGCAGGAGCAACTTGTAGTTTTTGAAGAAGAACAAATTTTGCAGTAGTGTATAAGATCATCGATCTACAAACTCGTTGTGAATTGTCTCCCTCCTCCATGGTCTTTCTAAGCATATGATCTCTACACCCTTAAAACATTCAATCAAGAGTCGAAAATCGAAGCGAGACTTGCTTAAGATGGAAACACAAAAAAATGAGCGAAATGGGAAAATATGCAGTAAAGAGTATATAACCTGATAATCAAGGGTAAGTTTGCCCCCCATTAACTGCAATCGCACAACGTGTTACACTCTCTTCTATCATATTCATCATACTTTCCTAGTCTAAATACGCTTTGTACATCTAATCATCATGCTAAAAATATAACCAAATACTCATTATTTTAACTGAATCGGAAGTGAAAATGGTTCAAGCAGATTCTCTTCCGAATATCCTGACTATCTCATATACTTTTTCGAATCCACCACCCTGTCAATTGGCAATTAAACATTAAAACACACACACACACACACAATTGGCAATTAAACATTAAATACAGAATATTTCGAAGCTTGCCCAAGAGAGTTATGGTACGTAACGAATGGCCTCGAAGAAAAAGGAAAAATTATGTCAAAATAGATTAAAAAGAAATGGAAGACGACAGTTGGAACTAAGTTTTACTCTGTTATCTATACTTTTAGGGAAAATATTATTTACCTGAATAATTGTTTATCCGGTAAAGGAAGCAAGGATATCGTAAGGATTGACAAGGTCTACAGTGAAATCCCGAGTCATTCAAAGTAAAAAAAAGGCGAGCTTTCACAAATCCCTACAAGCCACAATTCTTCCAGCAACAGAAACACCATTGCTCCTTAATTAGCTCTTGCACCTATAGTTATCAAAATCAGTTACATTTTCTATGGAATGGTATGAAATTCAAAAAACAATTAAAAAAATAATCTTAATGTCATCATTATACTTGCATGTAAAATGAAAATGTATTTATATAAATACATGTATATGTAAATTATTAACGATTAAAATTGAATAAAATTCTAATAAATATATATACATAGTTATTCTCAATCTGCCAACCATGCAAACAGAGAACTTAGAATACTAATTAACATGCATGGATAGGAAAAAACTACAATCAAATTATATATGAAATTTAAGTGTAAATAAAACTCATATCAAATTATATAAGAAATTTTAAGTGTAAATAAAACTCATAAGTATCCCAAGCAAATAGCATCCATCAAAACCAGACAAAATAACTCCAATAAATTATTTACATCCATCTGTCCAACTCAAATAGTAGAGATAGTTTGAAAATAAAGATGAGAATCCGAAGTACAAAATACGAAAATCAGACTCCACAATCCTGCTAATATCACTCGGGTCAGATCACAGCTGCAAGGAGAATAACTCTGCACGAAAAAAAATGCAATTAAAGAATTAATAATTAGAAATAGGAGTGAAAAAAGAAAAGGCAACACAACAAGCAAGATTAAACACTTACAGTTAGTAACTTGGATAGCGAAGGTACTCGTCCAACCTTACAAATGCATCGATGCACATTTGTTCGGATGCATTGGGCTGCAATTCGAATATGTTGTCATTGTAGAACCAATAAATTCCTTCTAACTTCTCCCTCATCTGTGTTACAGTCATACGTTGCCATTCAATAAACATACCGTAATTCTTCGGCAATAAATTCGCCGGCGGTCTGGAATTGATGGGGTAGCTCTGATCAAACTGGACATCAGGGCAACTTGGGGGAGGGCCATAAGGGTGTCCGAGTTTGTACTTAACCACCACTTCGTAGTCGCCAGCCCTCCAATTCTGACTATCACGAAGGCGTTCGTTGTGAAATCTTGCCCCGTTTGCTCTTAATTCCGCAGTGATACTTGCTATTGCATTTTCGATGTTTTCAAGTCTTTCTTCAATTCTCCGTGTGTTTGCCTGTTGTATCATAGCCAATCGGCGAGTCTCGTGGCACTGGCATGCCTGGTTTAGATTATGAGCGAGCTGAGATTAGATAAATATATCTATAGCCTATAGGACATTTGGTTATATTGCAAATTGTTAACCATGCATCAACACTTTATTATATGTATGTATATAGATATATTATATGTTAAACTACAACTTTTTCGATGAAAAAATTAAGAATGAAAGGAAATTCAAAAGTAAATGATGACTCACTTCCATTAAAACCAAATATCTAAAACGTCATTATCAAATTAATTCACTATTCACCGTTTTATCAATTATAAAGGAGAAAAGAATCCTGCCAGATATTAAAATATATAAAAAAAAAAGAAAAAAAAAAAAAAAAAAATCTACAATTTTTTACACTAGCCTAAAATCATTGAGCAAAACTGCAAAAGAGAAAAATCAAAATTGTTACACATCATACAACCAGTGGCGGATCCAGGATGAAATTTTAGGGTATGCCGGCTATGCCAAGTCCAAGAATTTACTGTACAATGGGATTAAATTTTCGGGGTTCGGGGGCAGCGCCCCCGGAAAAAAATTTTGAACCTTTTTTTGTTGGATAAATTAGGAGAAGGAAAAAAAAAATTGAAACTTTTTTTTTTTTTTTTTTGGATAAATTAGGAGAAGAAAAAATTTGGGACTTTGTTTGTATATTTTGAATTTTGGGTTGACTAAATAATAATATAGATATAATATAATGTGTTTTTTGGGAGAGGGGCTAAAAAACAAGTAAAATTTAGGACTTTTTTGTATATTTTGAATTTTGGGTGGACTAAATAATAATATAGATATAATATAATGTGTTTTTGGGGAGAGGGGCTAAAAAAAAAGTTAGGACTTTTTTTATATATTTTGAATTTTGGGTGGACTAAATAGTAATATAGATATAATATAATGTGTTTATGGGAGAGGGGCTCAAAAGAAATTTAGACAAAAAAATTAAACATTACTTTTTTGAACCATAATGGAGTCAAACTCATGACCCTCATGATCTCAACTAACAATTTGGAGATCTTTGCCATTTAAGGCAAATTTATTTTCATTATTTGGGGTGGTCCATGGCATACTTGGCCACCCCCTAGATCCGCCCCTGCATACAACACGAACAGAAAAGAAAAAAAGATTATATGTTTATATAACAAAAAAAGAAGCGCAAATTAAAACCTGTTGTGCAGCGCCAAGGGGTAAGGCATCTATATCACCTTCTGCCATGAGGTGGGGTCAGAAACAAGAAGACCAAAGTTGAGAATTAGGTTTATTTGACAGTCGTCGACTATTACGATTTAGTTCCTACAAGAAGAAAAAAAATGGTTATTTAACTCCTATTAATGGCTTTATATAGTTATTAGCCCCAATGAAGCACACCGTTTTCACCTCAAAACCCCTCCTCACCGTTTAATTTGACAAAATATAGAAAAAGAGAAAACAAAAGGAGGCAGATGGGCTAGCTATTTCGGATGAAATTATAGTGGTTGAATTTCGTTCAAACTAATTTTCTTCTAATTACTAGCGCGACCATAGATGGGCTAATTCGGATGATTTATTGTGCTAGATCTTTTTACATAAAAACAAGGAGTTAATTGTCCATAAGTCTTCAATCAAGCATCTTTATTATTCTAGATTTAGAGGTTATATCTCTTTCACCGATAAGCCCATTCATTTAATATTTATTATAAATAAAGGAAACATTCATGTATAAGACAATATTACCCCCCAACCCTTTATACCAAATTCTTAATTGTAACCCTAATTTAATCAATTATGTCCACAAAAATCCAATTTTGACTTTTTTTTTTCTCAAAAAAAATTTTTTGCCGCCGGATTCCGGCGATGACTTTTCAAATTTTTTTTTTGGGGTCTTTACAAATAAGCCTATCAATGGGTACTTATTTATAAAGAGATCCAGACAAAAAACTCCTTTACCAATAAGTCCACACATGGTCCAGATTTTTGTAAATGACTAAAATAACCCATCATACTTTAATATGCTCCAATTTCATCATTAACTTAATTTAACTTCAATTTGACACCAAATTTCACAAATTATTCAATTTTGAGCCAAAACTTTTTTTTTTCAAAAAACAAATTTCCAGCCGGATTCCGGCGTTGACTTTTTTTTTTTTTTTCTTCTTCTGGATTTTTTCGCCAGATTCCGGCGTTGACTTTTTTGAATTTTTTTTTTCTTCTTTTCTTTATTTCTGTAACTTTTTTTTTCCGTTTAAACAACAATATTGTTGTGATTGACAGTAATATTAACTATATTACTGTTAAACACGGTAAAATTAACTAAACTACAGTTTGACACAGTAATATTACTATATTAATCTCTAGCACAGTAATATTAACACAACAAAACTCATTATTATTGTGTAATAGAGTAATATTACTATGTTCACCGTTCAACAAATGTAAACATTATAAAAAGCCAAAGGAATTAATATTACTGTGAGTGATAGTAATATTACTATAACAACAGTAATATTGCCGTCAACCACAGTAATATTACAATAATAGACAGTAATATTATTACGTTACTCCGTGAATAACTCAAACAAACAAAAAATTCCAAACAAAATAATAATATTGATGTGGTTGACAGCAATATTACTATAACAACAGTAATATTACCGTCAACCACAGTAATATTATTGTGTTTGCAGTAATATTACAATAATAGACGGTAATATTATTACGTTACTCCGTGAATAACTCAAACAAAACAAAAAAACCCAAAAAAATAATAATATTGATGTTGTTGACAGTAATATTATTGTGTTTACTGTTATTTTACTATTAACGACAGTAATATAATTACGTTGACTTGTTAACAAATCAAACAAAATAAAAAAAAAACAAAAAAATAATAATAATATTACGTTAATTTACTGTCAACGGCAGAACAATTACATAAATGTATTGTCAACGGTAGTACAATTACGTTAATTAACTGTCATTGACAGTATAATTACCTTAATTTACTGTTAGTGACAGCACTATTACGGTCAATGTTTAGCGGCGGACGTAAAAAAAAAAAAAAAAAAAAAAAAAAAAAAAAAACTAAAAAAACTACTAAAAAAAAGTCTAACGCTAGAATTCGGCGGCAGAAAAAAACAGACCAAAAAAAAGTCAACGCCGGAAACCGGCGAAAAAATCTAGAAGGAAAAAAACAAGGGGTTTTTTTATGCATAAGTCTCCAACCAAGCATCTTTATTATTCTAGGTTTAGGGGCTATAACTCTTTCACCAATAAGCCCATCCCTTTAATATTTATTATAAACAAAAGAAACATTCATGTATATCCTAATATTACCCTCAACTATTTATACCCAATTCTTAATTGTAACCCCAATTTAATCAATTTTGTCCACAAAAATCCAATTTTGACCACAAAAATTCAATTTTGACTTTTTTTTGAGAATACTTTAATATGCTCCAATTTCATCATTAACTTAATTTAATCTCAATTTGACCCCAAATTTCACAAATTATTCAATTTTGACCCGAAAAACATTTTTTTTTTCAAAAAAAAAAATTTTGCTGCCGGATTCCGGCGTTGACTTTTCAAAATTTTTTTTTTCTTTCTTTCCGAATTTTTTGCCAGTTTTTTTTCTTATCTTTTCTTCCGGATTTTTTCGCCGGTTTCCGGCGTTAGACCGGCGGTCTCCGGCGTTGATTTTTTTTAGTGTTTTTTTAAGTTTTTTTTTTTTGTTTAGTTTTTTTTTACGTTCGCCGCTAAACATTGACCGTAATAGTGCTGTCACTAACAGTAAATTAAGGTAATTATACTGTCAATGACAGTTAATTAACGTAATTGTACTACCGTTGACAATACATTTATGTAATTGTTCTGCCGTTGACATTAAATTAACGTAATATTATTATTATTTTTTTGTTTTTTTTTTTATTTTGTTTGATTTGTTAACAAGTCAACGTAATTATATTACTGTCGTTGACAGTAAAATAACAGTAAACACAATAATATTACTGTCAACAACATCAATATTATTATTTTTTTGGGTTTTTTTGTTTTGTTTGAGTTATTCACGGAGTAACGTAATAATATTACCGTCTATTATTGTAATATTACTGCAAACACAATAATATTACTGTGGTTGACGGTAATATTACTGTTGTTATAGTAATATTGCTGTCAACCACATCAATATTATTATTTTGTTTGGAATTTTTTGTTTGTTTGAGTTATTCACGGAGTAACGTAATAATATTACTGTCTATTATTGTAATATTACTGTGGTTGACGGCAATATTACTGTTGTTATAGTAATATTACTATCACTCACAGTAATATTAATTCCTTTGGCTTTTTATAATGTTTACATTTGTTGAACGGTCAACATAGTAATATTACTCTATTACACAATAATAATGAGTTTTGTTGTGTTAATATTACTGTGCTAGAGATTAATATAGTAATATTACTGTGTCAAACTGAGTCTGCTATTCTAACCCAAAGTCATATTCTTATTTCGATTGCATCGAATATCAACTAAAAATGTCGAAAACAACCAAAAACTATAAAAAAAAAAAACTAAAGAATAGTAGAATAACGAAAAAATATACAAAATAGCATAATAAAGAAAACAACTATATTGTTGCAAAAGATACCCAACAACAAAAACTTCTCCGATTTTTTTTTTAAATGATGGCTGCGGCGGAGCAGAGCGACGTCACCAGAGCCGGCGATGGAGACGATGGTGGAGGTAGAATGGGATTAGCCATTACAAAAAAAAAACGAAGCGTCTCCCATAGTCGATTCCACCGCCTTTGATGGCCCCCGAATAGAACGAACAAAGCTTTTCTTAACGACGTTTGCAGTCGCGATTCTCCATAAAGATGCAACCCAAGGTTTCTTTATGCTCCTCGGGGTCGATTGATTCAATTATAGCAATATTATTGTGTTAAATTGTAGTTTAGTTAATTTTACTGTGTTTAACAGTAATCTAGTTACTGTCAATCACAACAATATTGCTGTTTAAACGAAAAACAAATGTTACAGAAACAAAGAAAAAAAAATTGAAACAGTCAACGCCGGAAACCGGCGAAAAAGAAAAAAAAATTGAAAAGTCAACGCCGGAATCCGGCGGCAAAAAAAAAGTTTTTTGAAAAAAAAAACGTTTTGGGTCAAAATTGAATAATTTGTAAAATTTGGTGTCAAATTGAGGTTAAATTAAGTTAAGGATGAAATATGAGCATATTAAAGCATGAGGGGCTATTTTATTAATTTACAAAAATCTGAACAAAAATCTGAACCATATGTGGACTTATTGGTAAAAGAGTTTTTTTCTGGATCTCTTTATCAATAAGTAACGATTGATGGACTTATTTGTAATGACCCATTTTCAATATAACTCATTCATAACTATAAATTTTGTGTTTTAAATGTTTCGAAATTGGTTGTCAAAATCATATATCAATTGAAAATTGTATTAATAAAAGGGCGAATGGCAAAAAGGCTCATCACATGGGACTTAAATGCACATAGGTCTACAAAAAAAAAAAAACAGTCTCTCAATTAAACCCATCCACATGTCTTTAGTCTAAAATACCCTCCATAATATAATTCTTATCAATTCCATCATTTATGCTCTAACTTCCTTAATATTACACATTGACCCCGGATTTAAACAATTATATCACATTAACCCCCAATTTTTTTTTTTCAGAAAATAATTTTTTTTCTGAAATTTTTTTTTCCGGCCACATTCCGGCGTTGACCGCCGGTCTCCGGCGTTGAGTTTTGTTTTGTTTTTTTTTTTTGAAAACTTTTTTTTTTCCTGAAATTTTTTTCCGGTCGGTCAACCACCGTTGACCGCCGGTCTCCGGCGCTGATTTTTTTTATTTTTTTTTTTCAAATTTTTTTTTCTTAGAAAAAAATATTTTAATTAATATTACTGTTTTGGCTACTAAATTACTGTCTCAGACAGTAATATTACTGTTTGGGACAGTAATATTATGAATATTATTTTCCCGAACAGTAATATTATTAATATTATTGTCTAAGACAGTTAAATTACTGTTGGAGACAGTAATTTAGCAGGCAAAGCAGTAATATTAATTAAAATATTTTTTTTAAGAAAAAAAAAAAAAAAAAAATCAATTGACAGTTAAATTACTGTCTCCGATAGTTAAATAACTGCTGGAGACAGTAATTTAGCAACGAAACAGTAATATTAATTAAAAATATTTTTTTTAAGAATAAAAAAGTCAATTAACAGTTAAATTACTGCTCCAACAGTTAAATAATAACTGCTAGAGAGACAGTAATTTAGCAATGAATACAGTAATATTAATTAAAATATTTTTGAAGAAAAAAAAAAGAAGTCAATTCACAGTTAAATTACTGTCTCCGACAGGTTAAATAACTGTCGGAGATAGTAATTTAGCAGCCAAGACAGTAATATTAATTATAGTATTTTTTTAAGATAAAACAAAATTATAAAATTAAAAAAATAAAAAATGTCAACGCCGGAGACCCGGCGACCGGCCGGAAAAAAAAATTCAGGGAAAAAAAAGGTTTAAAAAAAAAATAGTCAACGCCGGAGACCGGCTGCGACAGGCGGTCTCCGGTGGTGGCCGGTCAAAATTGGGGTCAAAATTGAAATTATAGTTAAAATTGGTTATTAATGAAATTGGACTAAATTGGGGTGTAAATCATGAAATTGGAATTAAATTGAGTTTCAATGAATTGGGGGTAATTTTGGTATATATAAAAGAATTTTCCTTATCTGCAAATAATTTTGAATGAGTTGAATTTATTTAAAAAACAAAAAAGTAGAATGTCCCTTTTTAATTAAGTGCATTTGTCACTGGCCTTTTTGTGATTTAACCTTAATAAAATAACAAATACGCACTGACGACCGTCTCTATCTGGTACTTGAGATACCGACACTATAGACTTGAGTCCCACTCTCCACTCTGAAATTTCTTCAACTTTTTGAAATCACCATTTCTTTGTTTCAAACGGATAGAAAACAAACACATATCGAAAATGCTGGACGGTATCCTCGGTCGTGGATTCAGCGTCAAATGGTCGGATCTCTATCCACAATTTTCATTTCGGTGATGTTTATATATTTTTTTCTGATCTCATTTGATATAAATTGGCAAATATAAATGCAGCAAATCTCTGATAAAAACGATTCGGGCAAGGATCGATGTAGTTAGACGGAGAGTGGAGGCTAAGCAAAGATTCCTGAGAGAAGATCTAGCCAAGTTGCTTTCCAATGGCCTTGATATTAACGCTTATGGAAGGGTATTTTTTTTCCATTCTAACTCCTTTCTTCTTTCTGTTTCTTATGGAAGGGTATTATTGCAATTTTTTTTTTATTAATTGTTAAATTCATTAGAGTTTTGCTACTGCTTCATTGATTAGAGTTTTTTTTACAAGGTAATCATCGTTTCGTTGATTTCCTTCTAAATTTGGTGCACTGGAGTCTTGAGTATTTTTTTAGCAGTGGGGAAGATTGTCAAATAAAAATCGCATCGGATTGAATTTGACAGACGATAACCTAGGACAAATCTCGCAACGCTGTTCGTAGTATTAAAATTATTCTGTTGGTCGAACCTTAAGACAATACATTTCAAAAATCGGAGATTTTATTTGGGGTTTATTCTCGTGTTTAAGTAGGATTGAGTTCATTTTATTTGCTTTTATGCTAAGTATCGAGGAAGATGCTCACGAACCAAAATGAAGTCGAACTTTAGCAGTAGTACAGTGACACTAACAACTGATAAGGATTAAATAAATAAAAAAAAATATCATTAAATTCTGCGTTTGTAATGTTATATTATTTAATCGTTTATTAATTAAATATCGAAAAAATGCATGATAATGTAATTTGTGTCGATTTTGTTGCTTTTGAAGTAGTGTAATGTAATTAACTTTGTATCTGGCCAACAACGAGCAAAGTGGAAATTGGTAGATTTTTAATGCATATTCTCTCTGTTTTTGATGTAATTTGGTGGCCAAGAACTATATTAACGTATGGTATACATTTCATGCCTCTAAATATTCTCACATTGGTTCGGTTCGAACTTATATCTACTTCTTAACGTGTGAAACAGACTGAAGAATATCTTGCTGGATTGAACCTCTTGTGTTTGTATGACGTTGTTGAGCAATATTGCGAGTGCATCGTGAAGCAACTTTCAAGAATGCAAAAACAAGGGTATGATCCAATCGCGTGTGTACGGCTTCATTTTTGGCAAGTTTGATGTATGTGTGAGTGTGTGTGTATAGATATCATCTGCACAAGGAATCTCTTTTGAACCTTGCTTCATATCATTTCATTTTCGGGTCTAGTATCTGTCTATCATGGTCGTTGTTTGAATCTAAAAGGATACAAACTTATAACCGTTGTCCTTCATAAGAAAACCGAAATAATTTTTAGGAAAGAGGGGGACAAAATCAAAAGTTTAATAAATTTCTTTTAGTGTTTAAGTATTCATCCAATCGAGGGTAACCTTGGTTAATAAATTTCAACCTATCCATAGACAAACATAAGCTAAAACAGCATATTGTCTCTTACTTTAGCTTTTAACTAGATTTTAGAGAAGTATAAGCAAGCAAAAGCACCTATATGCCAAAATAATAGAAGTGCTTCTCTTTAACTCGAAAGTTGAAAAGCACTTAAATAAGTGGATGCAAAACAGACTGAGTACAGTCTTGCTCTAAACATGCTTTTCTACCTAAACTTTCTTATTGCTAGTGTTATTGCTTAGAAGCTTATCAAAACATGGCAAAGGCGAGACGGGGATAAATAAGAATAGGTCTGGGTTTTTGCTGAATTCATGCATCATCTTTCTCATTGAACCAAATTACATTGGAAGAACATCCGATGAAGTACTTCAACTGAAACAACAGTCACCATTTCTGTTAAAAATATAGCCGATATCTTGAAAAGAGCCAACATTTCCATTTTCTGAAATAAACAATAACTGAAAGGTTTCGTAGCTACGCACCCGTTCAACTACGATGCAGTTACATAGTTTGTTTGCATATTTTTAGTGCTCCCCACTGTATTACTTGATCATGATAGTAACTTTTATTCTATTAATTTTTATTTTCTATCTTTTTATAATTACTATTGTTAATTATTATTTTTTTATACAGGGAATGTCCTGAAGAATGTAGGGAGGCTGTTGCATCGCTGATTTATGCTGCTGCAAGGTTCTCTGATCTGCCCGAACTGCGAGAGCTCAGAGATACATTTCAGCAGCGATATGGACATTGTTTAGAAGTTTTTGTTAATCAAAAGGTAGTGATTCTACATAGCCCGTACAAAATGTATATGAATGAATACAAATTCGTTTCAATCTCTAACGTGTTCGTTTCCTCATTGCTAGTTTGTCGAGAATCTATCTTCGAGGCCACCTTCAAACGAGAAGAGACTCCAGGTATTGCAAGATATAGCTTCCGAGTTTTCAATTAAATGGCATTCTAGTGGATTTCAGCGGAGGTTGGCGGCTACTCATTCAGTAGTAATTCAGCAGGTAATATCTTTAATCATTTATGATATTCTGTTCGGTACATTGTGTAATATGAATAAAATCTAATAAATCACGTCATAAATTAAAACATACTACTTACAAAATTTGATCATTGAAGCCTTTTACATGAATTCTTCACGCACTACAATCAACCCTTTCTAGTTTGTATTTTTCGAAAACTCTCGATGATTAATATGAATAATCTAATAAATAATGTCATAAATTAAAACATACTACGTACAAAATTTGATCATTAAAGCCTCTTATGTGAATTCTTTACGAACTACAATCAACCCTTTCGAGTTTGTAATTTTCGAAAATTCTCGATGATAGTGTCAATATCTTACTTTGGTGATGCATTTCTTAATAAATATAATTTGCAAGATGAACTCACTCTTGTGCCTTAGGGTGATAAACTAAAAGTAGATGAATTTGGTGAGATGGATCAAATAGTATAACTGGGCTGGTTAGACTCTGAAGTAATGCAAATGTTTTCGAGCCCGCCTGGGACTTACCTCAAATCCGCCACTGTATACGGCACTATCCTTGCATTACTGGTTTAGTTATAAATATTCGGAAAATCTGTATATTTCCAAGTCGACTACTTTCTTTATTACTCTGCTCCTGAGTGTAGATAAGTTTTGAACTCACTGTTCAAGGGGCAATGTACTGTAATGTTGCATGATGGTACACGACCATATCAATTGCAAAAGATCGTTTTCTTTTTTTCTCTTTCTTCTTTGTACTTGAGCTTGTTTCGACATGAAAATAGCATGTCAATTTGTATTGACGGGGCAAGTATCATATTCATACGCCACAAACTTGTTGTTGAATAGTATTTTATATATTTGTAACTCATGGGGGTGAAAACAATATCGATGAATGACTAGAGTGCAGAGTATGTGACTGACGACTGATATTCTCAATTCCATATTGGCAGGTAGACGTACAAAAAGCGGATATAGTGAAACAAAGCTCTAGAATTTTGGACGAGAAGAGAATAATTCACAGCTACGGTGAAACTAATGTGTCGAGAAAAGACGAAGACGAATCAAATCATCATATCATTAAAAGGAACGAAACAACCGATTACAGAGAGAAGTCAGTATTGAAGAGGGGGGGAGGAAGTAGGTTGCAAGGTGATGATGGAATTAAACATTCATATCCTGCCGACAAAGGTGGTGCACAATTGAAGGTAGAAAGTCGAAACAGAGCTTTCCACGAGAAAGTGCTGGATAATAATGTTGACACGGGATCCACTACACGTAGTAACCGTTCTTGTAATCCAAGAAAAGGAGAAAGCACGGAATATCCCGGAAAAACCGAAAATGTCATTTCTTACAACTGTTCCAATCAAGATAATGCAATGAACTCGATAAGTAAAAGACTGGATGAAGGATCTGACAGGTTTAAATCTTGCGCTAGTTATACCATCCCTCCACCACCGTATGTGAGATCAAAAGACGATATCCCTTGTCCTCCATATACAAAGCCCAAGGAAGATAAAGACAGGCATACTAGAAGTTCTAAGCATGCTGGTTTTGATATGGATGAAGATGACACAGGTAACACAAAGACGGAAAAAAATGTTGCACCTACTAAAGTAAAGAATTATGACCGCGGAAAAGAGGTCGATTATCAGATTCCCTTGCCGAAACCACGGTCAATTCAAAGGAAACACCACAAATCATCGTCCAACTATATCGTTGAAGATGTCGGAGGTGTGAATAGGAGCTCCAGTAGTCGAAGAAAGGATCGTTCGAGAAAGGATGACGAGGAAAGAATGATGGACAAGATGTTGATTCATTACAGCAAGAAACAATCAAGCTATGATGAAGTAAAGTTGAGGAATAAGTTGTCGGCTAAACCTTCACATGTAAGAACTAGTGATGATGGTGAATCATCGATTAGTCAAAGCAGAGATGCGGATTATCGGGAACTTGGATTGTTTCCACCGCCAAGTAGATCTGTTTCTCTTCCGACTGCTTTACCAGAATCAGAGAAGGTTCTTAGCCGCGCTAATACTTTCCAAGCAGATAATCAGGCACCGCATGTGCATCCCAAATTACCTGACTACGACGATTTAGCTGCAAGGTTTGCTGCTCTTAAGGGTACATAAATAACACTAGCTAATGAAGCTGATTAGATTAGCTATCTCTAATCCCAAACATTTGCATATCTTCGAGTTCCTATACGTGTGTGAATTTAGTCCTACGATTAAATTGAGTGTTGTGAGAACTGATAGTTGTAGAAGCTTTCCAACTTGCTTCCAAGATGCTTATTGTAATTCTTTGCAAATATGTATATTGTAGGCTTTCTGAGTTGTAATACTGTAAGATTTGGGCAGTGTAATCCCTTCATTCAACTGATTTTGGCCTAATTTCTATGGTTTATAATTAAGCAAATGTTTGAATCATATATACCATACGTAAAAGCAAAGTATATCAATTATCTCATGTATGCTTGCTGTAGATGTAATGGCTATGTAGCACGGACATGGGAACGCGGACACGGCTAATTAATGGGGATACGAACATGGGGAAACTCCATATTCTGAAACATTGGATACGTTTATGTGGGAGAAATTTGTAAATATTAAAAATATCGTGGTATATTCATAAATTTTGAAAAATATTATTAATATTAACATAAGTGCTTATCGTCCGGTAGATGTGTATTCAAAAATTATATTCAACTTACAAGTCACAACCTGTATTATCAATGTAACATAAGTAACCGATTTTTAATTTCTTTTGTTATGTTATTAAGCGGCGTCGTTTTAACTTATTAAAACGCGTTTACGCTTTTATTCTTATCGCGTCTTTTGAAGTTGGAGAAGGGAGTTAAACGACCCCGTTTTCGGAGGGAAGACCTACACATGCTCTGAGCTGTGATGAAGACCGTTGTTTTCTTACTATAAATGGCCAAACACACACCGAGAGTTGGCAAGCATTATCACAGTACTCTAGTCTAACTTAGTTAATGTAGAGATAAGGTAGAGATAAGCATTTGAAGCACTCTATGGATATCCTCCCCCACAGCTTTGATCAAGAAGACATAAAGAGTTGACAGTTGGTTGAAGGAAAATCAGAAGATATCTCAGAAGTTGAAAGAACTTTTGAGTGAGGCTCAAGAAATGATGAAATATTATGCAAATAAAAACAGAAGTGAGAGATCCTTTAATGAAGGAGAGTCAGTTTACCTTAAATTGAAACCATTTAAGAAACTGAGTCTAAGGAAAAGCCACATGTGGAAACTTACACCTAAGTATTGTGGTCCATTTCCTATTATCAGAAGAGTTGGAGAGGTGGCATATGAACTACAACTACCTACATCCTGTGTTTCATGTTTCTCAGTTAAAGAAACAGATTGGAGCTCACATGCAAGTTCCCGCCAACTTGCCTCCCTTAGATGAAGATAGTCAGATGTTATTGGTTCCAGTGGCTATTTTGGGAAGAAGAATGATAAAGAAGAATAACACTATTGATGTACAACGGCTAATTCATTGGTCACATCTTTCAGAGGCTGAAGCTACATGGGAGGAAGCGGCAGAGATAGAGAAGAAGTTTCCTCATTTTAAGCCATGAGTCATGGCTTGGAAAAGCAGGGAGTGGTGTAGCGGAATTTACCGTTTTTGAATTTCTTTTGTTATGTTATTAAGCGACGTCGTTTTACCTTATTAAAACGCGTTTACTGTTTTATTCTTATCGCGTCTTTTGAAGTTGGAGAAGGGAGTTAAACGACGCCGTTTTGGGAGGGAAGCATGGACAGTAGCACATGCATACAGCGTGCTATGAGCTGTGATGAAGATCTTTGATTTCTTACTATATATAAATGAGCAGACTCATGGCTTCACTTTGAAGTGGAACGACGGAGGTGCTCGTCTTGGATCATGGCTATGTTGTGGGAGAACTTTGGGTTGCCCCCCCCTAATAGAACAAAAATATTTGTGCCAAATAGCATATGAGCGATGCCTATGCCTACGACGTCGGAGGAGGAGAATGTACGGAGTATGGTTCGGGGTTTTAGAGAATCTCACGATGGTGGTTGAGGAGCAAAAGTGAAGGGTCGATTAAAGATGTTTGGCGGTGGAAGAGTCTCGTGAAAAAATGATGTGAGAAATAAAAAAGATAATTGGCCCCCTCTTAAATGTTAAACGGACGTCAGTTTTTAAGCAAAAAGAGGGAGTAGGGTGCAAAGTGATACTGTTTCAATTTAATGGTGTAAAGTGTAAAAATTATGTAATTCAAGGGTATAAAGTGTCAGTTACTCTTGTTTATACTTTGAAATAAGCAAGGTTGTAAAAAGCGGTAATCGGGTCGGAGGCGGTCAATGACCGACTCACGATTAATCGGTGTGGCGGTGATTAATCGGTGATAAATTGGAAATAAATCGGTTTTTAAAATTTAATATAATATATTTTTAGATATTATTTATAAATACTCAAAACATATATAAAAAGATATTTAAACATAGTTATATCTCCATCATGTATATCTTAATAAAATAATAAAAGTTTAATAATAATAAGATCATAATACATAAATATCCTTATAAAATATAAATAAAAAAATAATTTTTTTGAATTTATATTTATTCTTGAACATTCCTAACATATATCATTAGTTCTTTAACAATAACAGTTAACATAAACAAAATAAAACATAAGCTCATATTTTGTTTATTAAAATTCCCAACTTTTATTTTGAATTAAAAAAAAAAACCGATTTTTGACCGATTTTTGCCACCGAAGTTTGACCCGCCATAAAGGTTTGACCGCCTCGGATCGCCTCAAACCGCCTCGAACCGCCTCAAACCGCCTAGAACCGCATCAAAGACAAAAAACCGATTTTTCAAACCTTTACACTAAAATCGTAACGGTTTTTGACCGCCTCCGCCTCGGAGACCGATTAATCGGCCGCCTCGGCCGATTTTTAGAACACTAGAAATTAGACAATACATTGTAGATGTCAAATAATGTTTAATGTTGTTAGAAAAATGTATTCTGCAAGAAGAATTTGAAAAATAAATTGATCTTTGTTGTCTTTTAGTCAATACAAATTTTACTGCAGAAGTAAAATATTTTCATCCATGCTGACATGTCATGTCCAATATAGAGAGAAACTTAAAAAAAAAAAAAAAAAGAGAAAATACTTAACAAGCAGGTTTTGGAAAAAAAGAATTAAAATGAGATGAAAATGTAACCAAACATTCCTATAAATTATAATAATTAATAACTATTTATGAGCTAAAACCCCAAATTTGTACGATTGGTTGAAGCAATCTTGAGAGAAGAGAGCAGCAGCGCCATTCTCCCCTGGCATAAAGTCGGAATTTCCTCCGGTAAGCGAAACGGATAACTTCATTTCCTCTACAATTGGATTTTCTGTTGCCGAGCTTCAATTTCTGCATTTCCTTGCAATTTATAATTTAATATAGGTACATCATATGCCTTATCCCCATACCTTTATCATCATCATGTATTTGCTCTAATTCGTCTCTTCTTTCAGATTTAATTTTTTTTCCCTGCAAAAGTAAAATTCCATTAGAATTATCATATTTCACATCACTAGACAAGAATGGAGGAGCTACGTTTCAAGTACAAGAATTAATATTTATCATTTTTCCAATCCTTTTTGAGTATATGAATTTAGATACTGAGGTTTTTAGACCACCTTAAGAACTTTGCATAAAAATGAATTGCAACGAATTAAGCACTGTTATTTGATAATGCACATAAAATATGAACTACGGGTGCCGGTCATCTCTCTACGCAGCAAGTTGCAGGCTTCATTTATTGGGAGGAGCATGAGTTTTACCGGTCCTTCGGTTGCAGCTTCTGGTTAGTGTTCGTTTATTTCTATCTTGAGTTGATTTAAGCTCTCTGTTTTCCCAATCTATCAAACTAAAAGTTTAAATTGTAAGCAGCTGGTAGAACTGCTAGGAGGGCATTCGACTTTGGAAGAACGTACGTGGTCAGGCCTAAAGGTAAACACCAGGCTACCATTGTATGGCTGCATGGCCTCGGGGACAACGGCAATAGGTAATCAACGGCTCCCTCTCCTCTCTCATATGATAAATGAATTTCACTTTCTTTAAGGCAGTCTTAATTTATAATTTTGTTATTTCTAAGAGAATTTTCTATTAGATCCCCAATCCCCTCTTTACTATGCATTGTATCTTTCCGTATCTTTGATTATTTGATACTGTTTGAGCAACCATGGTCTCTTTTATGCCTTATGCATGAGAGAAGAACCATTTTTTCAGGGCTACGGGTACACTGACCTAGCATACCTTGTTTGCTTAGAGACGAGTAATTAAATTTTGACAATAGTTCTTTTCTGTTAACTAGCTAAGCTATTATATATAGCTTATTTGTTGGTAATTTATATTTATATAGAGATCCTTTCTATAAGGGGATTATTACATTACAAATAAGTTTGAATTATTGATTTGCCAGATTAGCTCTAGACTTCACAACGGCCGCACCTTGTCTAAGTATTAGCTGCATTAGATCAATCTTTCTTTTGCTCTGCAGGAGATAAATAAGTCATTGTTCACGATGTTTTCATTGGATCCTAGTTTGACTTCTAACATTCATCCTTGGATAAACTTAAAAAAGAACAGTGTTTTTGAATTTCCTCAACTGGAAACCTCATCAACATCTTTAATTATGCTCGTAACGCAAATGACATAGGAAGGATTTACATGCATCATTGTGCAAATTTAGGAATCTTGAAATTTGACATCAGTTTGTGCTTGCACCACAGTCCACACTTATTGTGCTGCTATAATGCATATGGACTTCATCAAGATGGTGAATATTGGAAGATTAGTTGGTGTAATGTAACATGTATTTTAATTAAATAAGACACATTTATAAAACACCATATGGATTAATTGCGATATGTTTGAGGTTTGTTACTAGTTATCAATATACCATCGATTTTTTCATCTTGATTGCCTAAGGACTACATGTCATGCTGGATTATTTTTCCTTGGGTTACTCAGATATACGTAAATGTAACTGCGAAACCGTTCATCTCGAAGGGGGTTAGTAGTTCAAGGGATTTCTTAGTTATTGAAATCGAAAGCTGGTCGGGGTATTGTAATAATTACATATACATTTATGTCTATTTAAATGTCAAAATTGCCTAAGGACTATTAAGATTTATGTACGTTTAAATGCCATAATTTTTCTTGGGTCGTACCCCAGATGGAGAAATGTTCGAGCTGAGCTGGGCATTTGACATTGATGATCATCCATTCTTAGTAGCTCTTAAGATTATAATCTGTGGAAGGAAAAAAAAATGAAATTGTAAGAGTTGGTGCAGTTGTCAATTAATTTTTTTTTGGAAATCGAAAAAGACTTCAATGGACTGAGGATTACCTTTCCAAATACATAGAAATAGATGCATGATTCTGTTATGTTCACAATCTCGCTTATTTTTTTAGGGTAAATTACGGCCACCTCCCCTGGGGTAAGGTCAAATACCGAAAAAATCCTTCCTGGTTGGGTAATTACAACCACCCCTTAATTATAAATCTTCTTACACGTCCACCCTTATGATGTCAAATTTAGTGGAATCTTCTAGATTATATGAAATATTCTCCAGTTGGTACCGGTTTTACCCCATTCGAGTTCCACATTTTGAAACAAGATGCTCATATATTGTGTCTCTTGCGTTGTAAATATCAGATTGTGGTGCATAGAAACTGCATTTTTGCATTAAATAGTACAAACTAGAAAACATTTCACGGAATCTAGAAGATTACGTTGAATTTGACACCATAAGGGTGGACGTGTAAGAAGATTCATAATTGATTGGTGGTTGTAATTACCCAAACGGCAGGAATTTTTTCGTAACTCAGGGGGTGGCCGTAATTTACCCTATTTTTCATGTTTAATGTATCTACCACATCTGATTTGATTCTCATAATTGAACATATGGTGATACACAAAGGAAAAGAAAGAGGTGAGCACTATAAATAGTTATTGACGTACTGCACATGGATAGCTAATGGAGTTGCATCTTCAGTAAAATCCAAGATTACTTGTTTAGAAATTGTAGCAAAATTTTCAAAAATAATGGGGGTATATCTAATTCTATTATTTTTCAGATAACCATGTGTGATGAACTAGCCTTAGGAAAACTGAGTTCCCTAATAGTAAGAAAGCAAGAATGTTCAAATTATTGTTGAGAATTGGGTTGAAAAGTCTTTATAAATGTCACATAAGTCCTTATTGTTGAGTGTTCAATCATATGCTCTTACTAAATGGATATTCTGGCATAGCTTCTTACATCCTTGTCCGTTTATATTTCGTTGTGTGACATGAAATCAATTCAATCCATTAGATTGACGACTACTTTTTGCAGTTAGTTCTCTGGTTTAATACTCTCCTTGGTTTCACGTTTCCTTGCAGCTGGTCCACTCTCTTGGAAACCCTTCCTCTTCCGAATGTAAGGATACTAGTTATTACATGTGGAAGTACTTGAAATCAGTCATTAATTGGAATATGTGATTGGCAAACCACTGAATAATGGTTGATTATTTTTTTATTTATTTTTTATCTTTTAATTAATTAATTTGAATATGGATGCAGATAAAGTGGATCTGCCCAACTGCTCCTCAACAACCGATAACTTTGTTTGGGGGCTTTCCTTCAACTGCTTGTAAGTTTCTTTTTATGTTAATACCATCACCTGTATAGATTTACAAAGAAATTTAATATAAGTTACGGTAGAAAAGAGAAAGGCAAGTATGAAGCTTGAAAATCTTCGCACTCGACTAAAACCACATAACTTGTCAACAACCAACTATAGACGATCATAAAATATGAATTTAGTACATTCATAATCTCTGTCAACTGACACTGTTACACTCCAAGGTGTAAAAGAAGCACATGTTTTGGAAAAAAATATGTTGTCTTTTTTCAGTCAATAACTTGTGTGACATTTTTCCTATTTTAATTGCTGAAAGTAATGATCTTTTGTGGTTGCTGATAGGGTTTGACGTCAGTGACCTTTCAGAAAATGCGAGTGATGATTTAGATGGTTTGGATGCTTCAGCTACGCATGTTGCGAGCTTATTGGCTAATGAACCTTCTGACAGTGAGTTTTATCAGTTGTCAGATGCAATGTCTTTATGTTTTTTTTTTAATTCAAGTTTCCTATGATTATACGACCTGTTAATACTGCAAAACAAACACTCTCGGAAAGATAATAGCTAATCCAGATCTAGTATTTATGCCTGTTTAGTGCATTGCTGTCGTGTAACAACTGGAATTCTACTTAGTCTGACCGAATAGTCTTACTGTTATGTGAGGATTTAGCTTATGTAACCAAGATAACTGGTGTAACGCTTTTTACGCAAGTTTGATCAATAATAAATAAAAAAAAAAGAGTGGATTTTACGGCCCCAATTTCAATAATAAATTTATTATTATTGCCATTTTATAACTTTAAAAATCACAGTCAGGTCAAATAATCCGAGACAAACAACATGCCTGTTACGTTTGATCTTTATGTGCTATTACATATTAATAGGAGGAATCAACGAGCTTCTGTATTTAGTTAACTTCAGTCATACCTCCAAATATCAAGTTGCTCCGTATCTGGGAAATCTTATAATAAAGAATTAGAGAAAGCCACAATTCAATAGAATAGATTCCTAATCTAAGATAAATTCCTTAATATACTTTAATGGGGAAAAATCAATATGGATAGATATAATCTATACTAAACAACACTTACCTTCGTTGTAATAAAAAAATGACACTAATTTAGAGTCCACAACACAAAAGTTCATTTAGTTTCGTTCTTTTAATATAAAACTGTTCTGTCAAAGATACATATATTAAGTGTGCATCTAAAATCGTTCAAGTATATAACGCTTGGAATATCAAGCCTGAGAAAATTGCTCACCAAGCTTTGATTTGGAAGACCGTTTTTAGATCGATTGTGTTCTAGTTAGAAGATTTTTTGTACGAGGACCAAGTTCTATTTCATTTGTCATTTGATATAAATTTTACTATTCCAAACTTCTTTCCCTGCATTAGCCTCCCTTAAATCGAACCAATGTAACTGACTTTGCAAACATGCACCATAATAGCTTTATAGTGGTGGTCAACTTTAATACATTATACTTTGAGAAAATTAATTAGCTAATAACATAGTTATCATTATTTTTTTTTTCATAGTCAAACTCGGTATTGGAGGCTTCAGTATGGGTGCAGCAACATCTCTCTACTCTGCAACTTGTTACGCTCTCGGGAAATATGAAAATGGCAACCAATTCTCTCCTAATTTGAGTGCTGTTGTCGGCTTAAGTGGTTGGCTTCCATGTGCAAAGTTTGTCTCTGAACTATTTATATCTTCTACTTTCTCAAAATTGGTTCACTCACTTTCTAATTTTATGGAATTATATTTTACCACGATTTTTTTGCCAGGAGTTTGAGTAACAAATTGGAAGGTAAAAATGAAGCTGCAGGCCGAGCTGCATCCTTGCCTATCCTCCTTTGTCACGGCAAAGGTATGAACGAGCCTTCCATCCTAAATAATCGGTTATACTCGTAATATATTCTCGTTCATTATATATGTGGTTGGTTTTATTCCGTTAACTTCACGAAGAATACCGGCCTACCTTGGAAATGGCAAGTCAAATAATAAGAACAACATCTTTTCACTTTAAACTACAATCGAAGAGGCAGTGCTGCCTGTCGTTTTCTTGTTTGTAAAAGTTGCAATTGTTTATAAATAACCAAAAGTGTTTGTTGCTAAAGCAGACTTTGGTCATACAGTAAAACCTCGATAAATTAATAACCTCGTTTAAATAATAATTTCTTACGGTCCCGACTCGGTAAAAACATACTAAATTATTAGCTCGATAATTTAATATTTTGCTAAATTAATAGAATTTTGTCAGCCCTAGTCCTGACTGTATTAATTTATAGAGGTTTAACTGTTATAATAATGCAATGCATACTATTGTAATAATGCAGGAGATGATGTAGTTGCTTACAAATTTGGGGAGAAGTCTGCGGAGAAGTTGTCTTCCACTGGATTTCGTGATACGACATTTAAATCGTATCCCGCGTAAGTAATAATATATTACTATCACACATATCTTTTCTCGTTGTTAAATTGAATGTTTTGAAATCCATTTGACAGGCTTGGTCACTACACTATCCCGGAGGAAATGGATGAAGTTTGTGCTTGGCTAAATTCTAAACTGGGGCTACAGGGAATGTAGTGAATGATGCACTAAGTGGAATGTTTTTGGTAAAATGATGCTGAATAAAAAACATATTTCGTGAAATTTATTGAAATGGATAAAATTTAAAACTGTAGCCTACTTCGGTTTTTGTTCTTTTGGGCCGACGTTAGATGGGCTTTCTTGTATGATGACCCTATCGCACGGGCGTCGTTATATTACTGATTAATGAATTTTGTTGCTTGAAATTACTGATGGATGTCTATTTTGTTGCTTTGCTCGGTTGCTGTTAGTATACACAGATGATAGATGGTTTACAAGCTTTTAGCGGATAACCCCTTCTGCGATCTCGAATTGTCGAAAAAATCCCTCGAATAAAAAGATTAGCAATGACCCCCCTATGTTCTATTTTATTGAGCCTGCTACCCCTTGGGTGATATTTGGCTGTTTACTTTTTTTTTTTTTTTGCCAATTTTCTTTTTTATTATTCCATTATTATATAAGGATTGGGGCCTCGTTAAAACCTTGTGGGCCTACACAAGGAAAAAGAGTACCCGTACAATGGTAATAAAAAATCAGAAACAACCCTATCGAGTTTATTACATAATAGCCCCAAAATGGGGTAGAAAGTGAATAAACAAAACTACCTAGACAACCAAACCTAAATGTACAAAAATAGTCCCTGGGGTGGGTGGAATTGAAAAATCTCAGAATTGCAAAAATGACCCCAAACAGGGGTGAAAATGCAAAGCGCCCTGAATTTCCACTATAAAACTCCATCTTCAGCAGCAGCGTCATCATTTCGAATGAAAATTAAACAAACCCAATTTATCACTAATATATGTTGCTCGAACCTCATTAGGTAATGCTTCTATTGTAAAGAACTCCTGATGAGATTTATGCCCATGAGCCCAATTTTTGCTAGCCGATTCGCTACATTATTCTTTTGCCTAACGATATGCATAAATGAAAACGAAGGATCAATCTCTCGAAAACATAGTCGAAGAAAATATTCGAGCTCCCAAATAATCTTATTACTCCGAATAGCATTAATCACTATCATCGAATCACTCTCTACCATCACATTGTGTACTCCCAACAATTTACACAAACGCAAACCATACACCATTGATAAAAACTCCGCAACATTATTTGATCCCTTCCCAAGATAAACCGAAAAGGAAGCAATTAATACCCCTTTATGATCTCGAAGCAACCCCCCTCCTGTACAAGCATCATCCCTTGTCGAACCATCAATATTTAACTTGTAATGCCCCGTAGGAGGAGCATCCCACTTGAACCAACCTCCATTTTTCACCGGGACCTGTACAACATGAAAACCTGCTGCCTCCAGTTGATGATTTTGAAGTTTTGTACTTGGCTGGCTAGGGGTATAGATATGGTGCACTTGCTGAGCTTGAAAAATTATACGACGAATAATCTCGCTACTTCGCATCACCCCACCGTCATAGTGGACCTTACATCGGGCTATCCATATTTCGCGAAAAATATGGCATACTATCGATGACCTAACCGCCGTGTAATACGAGAGATTATTTGGCTTCGGGATCCAAACGGAGAGAGCATGTTTAGCAGAAGCAAATTGATCTTGGAGTTGAAATCGGCTCCCAAAATACTTCCAAACCTGAGAGGCAACTTCCGAATGGAGAAAAAGATGATTCAAATCTTCTTGCATGGGTTGACGTCAACACACACATCGAGAAACCATCGGGATACCTCGCGAAATAATCCTTTGATCAACAGGTAAAACACGATGTATCAATTGCCAAATAAATCCACTTGTTCGCTGAGGCAAATAAGGTTTCCAGATCCTTGAAGTCCATCCCTCGTTTTTGCTAGAAACCTTATTATGCTTCCAATATTCTTTACTCGAGAATTCACCTGATGGAGACAGCGAGAAAACAAGGTTGTCCGATTTACTTGTGTCCAATGTAATAAATCTAAGTCGATCATGCAAATTTTGAGGAATCAGATGTAAGAATTCCGAAAGGTTATCAAAAGCTTGTGCAACCGTGAAATTCTCGTCCATTGGCAGCGGTCCTTCCTGCACCTCACCAAGCCAATTATCTGCACAAAACTTACAGTGACCTCGACCAACGATCCATTGTCCACACTCTGCCAGCGACTTCTCGTGACATTTAATTGACATCCAGAGAGGGGAAGCAGAACGCCTAGTAAGAATCGACCGATTTTTGCAATATTTTGCTTTTGCAAATCTGGCCCATAGGGAGTTACCCTGCATAACCTGCCACATAAATTTCCCATGCAGGCAATCCATAACTTGGCGTAAGGATCGCGCGCCCAAGCCTCCTTCCTCGATTGGTATGCAAATTTTCTGCCACTTAATCCAATGTATTCTTGAATCGCCTTTAGAATTCCAGAGAAAAAACGCCATAAGTTGCTCAATACTTGAAATTACCAAAGCCGGAATTTTTGAACAAGCTAGAGAATAAATAGGGATGCTAGAAAGGACATCCCTAAGCATCGTAAATTTAGCCGCGAAATTCAAGAATTTTCCTTTCCAGCCTTGTATTTTTCCTCTAATTTGATTGACAATATATTCGTAATACTCCATCTTACTTCGACCGGTATAAATGGGAACGCCAAGATACTTGAAAGGAAAATTTCTTCGCCGAATCTTCGTCAATTGTTCTATATTAGACCACCCAGATTCTGCCCACTTACCTTACATAACGAGCACTTTTTGAAGTATTTACCAATTTCCCAGAAGAGTTTTCATAAGCATGAACGAGCTCCATGAGCTTTTGAATTGACGAAGTTGTTCCATTAGTGAAGATCAATATATCGTCCGCATACAACAAATGAGACACCGCCAATTCGTTCTTGCCTACTTTGTAAGGTTGCACCTCCGAGTTATGGATTTTACGATTGATATTAAACGATAAAATTTGCTGAGCCAAGATAAACAAAAGAGGGGATAGCGGATCTCCTTGCCGCACTCACGAGAGGACTTGAAAAGACCCACCAACTCTCCATTAATTCGGAAAGAATACCGTACACTGCATATGTTACGGTAAATTAAGTCGCATGCTGTATGTGAGAACCCGAAACTTCGCATAGCCCTGTGTAGAAATCGCCACTCCAATCTGTCATACGCTTTCGCCATATCAAGTTTGAAAATAACATTACCACCCACGCATTTTCTATGAATATCCCTGGTAAGTTCCTGTGCCATCACGATATGGGAAGTAATATGTCTGCAGTCTGCCCTGTACAAATTCCGCTTGTTCTTCGGAAAAAAATAGTGGAAGAATTTTACCAAGTCTGGTAGCCAAAATTTTTGACACAATTTTACCAGAAAAATTACCCATGCTAATTGGTCGAAAATCACTCAAATTTCTCGCATTCTCCACTTTAGGAAGCAAAACCAAAGTAGTGAGACTAATATCCTTCAGCATGTGCCCCCCTCGAAAAAAGTCCACAACAAAATTCATAAGCTCAGGCTTTATCACATTCCAACACGCTGTATAAAAATGCCCCGTAAAACCATCCCTACCCGGAGAACTCGACGGGTTCAAGCCCTTGATAGCCTCAAGAACCTCTTCACTCGATGGAATAGCACAAAATTCAGCATTGAAGGCATTATCCACAACCACTAGCACCCCCTTCAAAAAGATCCTCCTCCATGAAATAATCACTAGCCGAAAATAGAGCTGAAAAAGGGCTACCGCCATCGCCCCAATCTCATGCGGTTGAGTAGTAACTGACCCATCAGCCTTATTAATTTGCATATTGGCCCGTCTACGGCGATCTTTAATACTTGCATGAAAGAGAGCCGTCTTTCTATCCCCATTTTTATCCCAAGCAATCCTCGCCTTGGAGCTTAGTAATTCCGCCTCCCACTCCTCCAGACGCAACAATTGTTTTTGGGAAGCAACAAGATTCTCGTGAATGGACTCCGACCAGCCCCGTTGGAGTTGCAAATCAAGAGAATTTACCTGTTTTCGACTTTGGCAAATAGTTTGGGAAAGATCACCGAAGACCTCCCAGTTCCACTTTTGTAAGGTTTTCCGAAGATAAGCTAGCTTCTGGTGAAAAATATAGGCTGGAGAACCACGTGTTAGAGTAGGTGACCAACAAGCCAACATGTGGCTGAGGTCTTTCGTATTTATTATGGTAATAAACGAACCTTTATTCGTATTAATGATAAAACAAATTGGCAATCTATATCTTTGTCCCTTTGTCACAAGCATAGATGTAGTCCTTACAGTTATTACAAGTACTAGTAATTGATCGTTAGAATCGTGAGATATTTACTTAAGTATTATAACTGTTAAACGTGTTCCTAGTCGAAGGGTTACGCCACCAATGAGGATATCGGCCTTTCCCATTAAGAGACTAGCACTTAGTGTATGTGTACTGCATCTCATCAGTAAACGGTATTGTGATATCGGCATGCATAAGTGGGTGCTCGTAAGTTGACGAGTTCACTGAACTCCCTCACCCTAGAAATCTCTAAGTGGTTCCCAATAATCGAGTAGAGATATCTATGGTATAGTTGTACACCATTAGTCCTTATGACCTAGACATCACCGTGACTTCACTAGAGGACCAGCTGTATCGTGACCTGTCCCAGAGTTCCACCGTGGACCATCCCAAGGGCCAGTGTTCGTGCAGTCCGAAATCTAGTGAGATGTCTGTGCATTGTAGTCAGGGATTCGATCGCTAGAATAGTCTTGGATGTCCTGTGTGTTCTGAAAGTTTGTAATCATTCTAAGTCTCTAGCCAGAGCTGACTAAGTGATGATTAGAGAATTCAATTCTCTAAGTCATGCACGTAACGATTACAACACTTAGAACGATCGCACCGTCATTGAACATATAAAGGGGTCTCGACGAACCAATGCCTCTAGTTCAATCGGGACATATGTATCGAAGGGACCGTACTGTACGTTAACTATATCTGAAGGTTCTTGCAGGCACTTCATTTGTATCTAGGGAATCATGACGCGTAGTTGCTAGACGCCAATCTTGATTCGTTCGGTGATTAAGGTGAAACGAGCTTCATCTTAATCGTAACTCTAAGGGACGAGTTTTGACCACAAAGGGTTGTGGGCCCACGGCTAGCTTACACCTGAACCATTGAGGGTCACACTGCTCGTGCACATGAGATCTTTGAATAAACGGTTAGAGATAAAATAGTTTATCTTTGCATGATTGGAAGTCAATATGATTGGGTCCAACATTCGTAATTTGGAATTATGAATGAGAATAAGAAAATGAAAAGAATAGGCAAACATATTAGTGAACTTTCTAAATCGGTAAGTTTCCAAATTTAGAAAGTGCACTGAATTAGGGTTTCCACTTTTGGAAAGTTGGAAATCGAGAGTTGGCACTCGTAATGACGAGGACATTATAATGATTCCGAAAATGTAATCGTTACAATTTTTCGATCATTGAATTGAGAGAGACGAGCAAGTAAAAGTACTAACGAACTTAAGCTGTTAGGCCCGGTCCAACTTAAGCCCGCTAGGGTTTTATGCTAGACATTATAAATACAAGATTTATAGGTCTTACACAAACACAACACAAAACCCTAACCCTAGCCGCTCACACTCTCTCTCACTCGGCCCTCTCTCCTCGGCCACCGCGCTGCCGTCGCCGGAAAGTCGCCGGAATCGGCCATCCATTGGCCGATCCCTTTCGGTACTCTTTACCCTCTTTCTTTTCTTCCGTTATTTCTAACTATTACGTGTCTAGTGCCACGTGTTTAGTAGATCGAAGTATACGAGGTGAAATCCGAGAGGAGGAAGATTGAAGATCGAAGAATCGAGGAGCAGCACACGAGCCGAAGCCGCACGCAACCCCACGCGCAGCCCGAAGACCTTGCGTGAGTTACACGCGCCACCATGGCCCGTCTCGCCGCTGCTGCCCCGGATTGTACGGATTGGTTTCCGTAGCAATCTCGTCTTGCTTAGTGCTCCTACCTCACGCTTCAAGAGGTAAACTCACGAATTCATTGTTCTTGATTCGTTTACGTTTAAATCCAATATGTATGTTCGTTCTTGTATGATTTTATGTGATTACATGAAATTGATTTGTATGTTCGAGCATGTTATTTGATTTAAACGCGAGCATGTTAATTTATTTAAATTTGTTTAAATAATTAAGCATGTATCTTGTTTTTATTTTCGCTGGAAGCGCAAAGGTACGCAATTAATTGTTTTCAATATTGTCGGGCATGTGTTTATGTGTTTTAAATTGTTTAAATCGCACAAAAGTTTTGTTTTCCGCTGCGTACACGTGCCTGATTCCCATCAGTGGTATCAGAGCTCGTTGGGCAATTAATTGCGTTCGTTTTAATATGCTATGATTTTATGCATGTTCGATTTATTAAATTAGTGATTGTTGTATTATGTAATTGGGAGTTTTCGTAAGTTTAAAATATTTTTGAAATATTGTTTAGAATTTTTCCAACTTTAAAATTGTTTAAAATTGGAAAATCGGATCTGAAATTATTTTTAAACGTCGGTTTTTAAATTGTTCGGATCGAACCGGTCGAACCGGCCGGTTCGATGGTTGTGTGCGATCTAATTGACCGAATCCACGTGGATTCGGGTCGGTCAGACCGGTTCTCGGTCCGACTGACCCGGCCCACTGATTTGGGTCAACTGGACCGGGCAGAACCGGACCGCTTCGGTCCGAACCGGTCAGACCGGTTGGGCCGAACCGGTTCACTGAAAATAAAAAAAAAAAAAAAAATTATTTCAGATTTCTAAAATTAAACTTAAAACAAATTGATTTTAATTTTTGGAAAATTATTTTCAATTAATCCCAATTAGATAATTGGATCGACAATCATCTATTTTAGTAAATAGGTGTTAGATTAATTAATTAATTTAAATTGTTAAATTGATTTCAATTAATAGAACACAAATATAATATTGATTATAGTTCAACTTAATTAGTAGTACCTCAACATTATTTGAATGATTTATGCTAGTTGAGGTTCTATAATTATTTTGAAAAACCCGATAATTAATTATTGTAATTAATTATGTAGTTAGGTCGTATGTTCCTCTTAGGACAATATGCGTTTCCATATACCTTTAGAGAACATAGATGTAGGAATCACATAGACCAATCCGAACCTTCTGATGAGATAAAACTTTTAATAAAAATCCCTCATTCTTAATCTAATTAAGAATCATTTCAAGCTATAAAGAAAAACCCAATCTGTTGAGTTATTTCTTTCCTTCTGCCAACGGTTGAATTATGTGTAGCCCTTTACTGTAGTGCAGTAAGCCGTGTTAGCGAGGAGTGCTATGGTAGAGTAAGCTATAATTCAATTGACATAGCGATGAAGGTAGCCATAGAAAAGGGTTATGCTAAATTAACGAGGTCGGCTAGATTAACTAGGGACTGCATTAGTTTGGCATCATCAAGTTCTATGAGCATCTTTGATTGGTAGGTTAGACTTGACACACGACGATTTTGATATTCGCGAGATTTTGATTTTCGATATAAAGGCTCATCTCGATAGCATGTATAGTGAGAATATTAGGGCATCGAGGTACGCTGCTACAAACGAGTTGATCACGGCGAGACTGCGCGAAGGGACTTTGGTCCACGAACACGGTCTCAAAATGATCAATCTCCTTGAAAAGCTAGTGAATCTCGATGTCACCCTCCCGGCCGAGCTCTCGTTGGATTTGATCATGTTGTCTCTTCCTAGTTCCTATGAATCGTTCATAGTGAACTTCAACATGAACAAACTAGATCCTCCCTTGGATGAGTTAATGAACATGTTGGTCAGTTTCGAGTCCACCATTGAGAAAGAGAAGTCTGTTCTCATTGCTGATACTTCTGGAAAGAAGTGTTCTTCCCCAAAGAAGAGAAAGGAAAGAGTTTCCTTCCCAAACAGCAAGTTCGAAGTGGGTGAAGGTAGGGGGGGCCCCAAGGCAAAGGTCAGCAAGCAAGTTGATGATGCTTGCCATCATTGTGGAAAGAAAGGACATTGGCGCCGCAACTGCAAGGCTTACCTAAAGCAGAAAAGTTCTGAAAAGGGGACGTATTTCATTGACGTAAATTTGTCTGTCAATTCTTCTTCTTGGGTATTGGATACCGGCTGTGGCTCATATTTCTGCAATGATTTGCAGCAAATGATAAGAAGTCGAAAGCTTAGAGCGGGTGAGACCTACCTAAGGATGGGGAATGGAGCAAGAGTTGCTGCTGAAGCCATTGGCACGATTTACTTAAATGTTTTGGATACTACTTTTCCTATTGTTTTGAACGATTGTTTATTTGTTCCGTCTCTCATTAGAAACCTTATTTCTATTCCAGTATTAGATATTGAAGGTTTTACATTTGTTTTTTGGAAATTCGATTTGCATTATACAAAAGAATGAGAACTTGATTTGCAAGGCACGACTATTAAACAACTTGTATGAACTAAATCCAAATGAAATACCTATTAATTAATGTTATATCAGCAAAACGTAAGGAGATAGATCAAAACCTCGCACAACTTTGGCACGCTAGATTAGGTCATGTCTCTTTAAGAAGGATGAATGATTTTGTTAGTGAAGGATTGTTCCCTTTGGATGACGTGAAATCACTACAAACTTGTGAATCTTGCCTTAAATGGAAAATGACCAAGTCACCCTACAAAGGGAAAATGGAACGAGCCGAGGGTCTTTTGGATTTGATCCATACAGACGTATGTGGTCCACTAAGTGTTAGTGCGAAGGGTGGATACAACTATTTCGCTACCTTTACCGACGATTCTTCTAGGTATGGGTATGTGTACTTAATGAAGAACAAGTCGGAAACATTTGAAACGTTCAAAGATTTTAGACACAAAGCAGAGAAACAACTCGGACGAAGTATTAAGAAGCTGCGATCTGACCGTGGTGAAGAATACTTGAGCATCGAGTTCATTGACTATCTAAAAGAGAATGGGATACAATCTCAATGGACTCCACCTGAAACTCCTCAACCTAATGGAGTTTCCGAACGTCGGAATCGAACTTTATTGGATATGGTTCGATCAATGATGGAGTTCACGAACTTACCGGCATACTTGTGGGGTCATGCACTTCACACTGCCGCGTATTTGCTGAATAGAGTTAACACCAAAGCAGTTAAATCCACACCTTATGAACTTTGGCATTCCCGGAAACCCAATTACAAACATATTAGGATATGGGGTTGTCCCGCTTATGTGAAGCGA
Organism: Erythranthe guttata; assembly: GCF_056151865.1. Classification (NCBI taxonomy): domain Eukaryota; kingdom Viridiplantae; phylum Streptophyta; class Magnoliopsida; order Lamiales; family Phrymaceae; genus Erythranthe; species Erythranthe guttata. Next base: position 11,097,618 of record NC_142542.1, on the reverse strand, counting down.
TTAGTGGGAGACAAGTTGGATAATAAATCCGACTTATGCTATTTCGTGGGGTATCCCAAAGACTCAATGGGATATGAATTCTATTATGTCAAGGAAGCAAAGACGTTTGTTTCGAGAAATGCCACCTTTTTGGAAAGGGAGTTTCTATCCGATAGAAAAGGCAGCATGATAGAACTTGAAGTAGTTCAAGAACCACAAAGTGAAGTTCAAGCGCAAGAACAAGTAATAGAACCAATACAACAATCCACTAATATACCTCCTGAACCTACGGTACGTAGATCCGAAAGTGTTCGAAAAATGCCGGATAGGTTATTCCTCCTCGAAAACGATGAAGATCATGTTGATCTTGGACAAGATCCAAGAACATACAATGATGCCATATTGGATGCAGACATGGGACATTGGCTAACTGCCATGAAATTCGAAATGGACTCCATGTACTCCAACAAGGTGTGCATGGAGCTTGGTAGATCCACCTAAGGGAATTGTTCCTATAGGCTGCAAGTGGATCTATAAGAAGAAAATTGGAGTGGATGGAAAGGTATCGACCTATAAGGCTAGATCGGTAGCAAAAGGATACACTCAAAGGCAAGGTGTTGAGTATGAGGAAACCTTTTCGCCAGTCGCGATGCTGAAGTCCATTAGGATTTTGCTGGCCATAGCTGCGTGGTACGACTACGAGATATGGCAAATGGATGTGAAGACCGCCTTCCTTAATGGAGATATTGAGGAAGAAATTTACATGGCGCAGCCGGAAGGCTTCATATCTTCTGGAAGTGAGCAAAAGGTTTGCAAGCTCCAGCGATCCATTTATGGATTGAAACAAGCCTCCCGAAGTTGGAACATTAGGTTCGACTCAACTATCAAAGAGTTTTATTTTGAGAAGAATCCAGAGGAACCTTGTGTATACAAGAAGGTTAGTGAGAGTACAGTGATATTTTTAGTGCTTTACGTTGATGACATTCTACTCATTGGGAATGACGTACAGATGTTGCAACAAACGAAAGCATGGTTGTCCACACGTTTCTCAATGAAGGATTTGAGAGAAGCATCTTAAGTATTAGGAATACGCATCTATAGAGATAGAGCAAGAAAGATGCTTGGCTTATCCCAAACCCTGTACATAGACACCGTTATGAAACGGTTTAGCATGGAAGAATCGAAGAAATGATTCTTGCCAATGTCCCATGGGGTTCGTTTCTCGAAATCTATGTGTCGTCAAACACCGAGTGAAATCGAGGAGATGAAGAGGACGCATTATGCTTCTGCCATAGGAAGCATAATGTATGGCATGCTATGTACGAGACCCGATATTGCGTATGCTGTGAGTGTCACAAGAAGATATCAGTTTAACCCCGGCCCGGCTCACTGGAAGGCCGTGAAAGATATCCTCAAGTACTTACGAAGGACTAAGGATATATTTTTGGTTTATGGGGGTGCCGAGTTGAACCTGAAACCTATCGTGATCCGTCCACATACGTTGGAATATAAAATTTCTTCAGGGGGGGGTGGTGTTGCTGTGTAAAACTAACACATAGAGGCGCGTGATCCGAGAAAAGACGATCCAGGTGTTCGGATTTTAAACTAGGAAAAGAAAGTTGAAACTCGACATCAACCATAAGTGGATCCAAACATTGCCATACACGAGAGATGCCGCTCCAATTATTACACTAGGTGAACGGATTTCCGACCAATCCCGCAACCATCAAACCCGTTTGCATGAAAAAGTTTTGAAAATCATGCATCCGAGTAGTATCGCATAAACCTCCTTTATTCTCCGACGCTTCTAAAATAGTGTTAAAATCCCGCCTATTAACCACGGGTTGTTAATAACACTATTTAAAGCCAACATGTGAGTCCACAACTCCTTCCTTGTGTGATGAGAGCAACTCGCATACACGAATGAAGCTGTGAACATTGGATGATTTGAGATATCCACTACAACCGTAATTGCTTGGGCTGTGACTCGCAAACTTTGAATCTTAACCTCCGGTTTCCATAAGATCCAAATATACTTATTCTCTTCACCACCATGTAAGAAATTTAAAAATCCTAATTTCCAAGCAAAATTTTGCAATTTACTTGCTGGAAGTTTAGGTTCCATAAGCACGAGTAAAATAACCCTATGCTGAAAAACGAGGCTCTTAATATGGTTTATAGTTGGCGTTTGTTTCACCCCCCTCGCATTCCAAATTAAGCACGACATATTAAACTTTGGGTTTATCGGACAGTTTTCGCAGTGACCTGGTAAGCCTATCAGATGGCGGAATTAATCTTTTACAGAAAAATCTTTTGCTTGGATCGCCATCCCTGTGAGTTAGATGAATCTCATGGTCCGATCTAGGTGAGTGAGAACAGCCTGTTTCCTCTTCATGTTCCCCTTTGGAATTAATTATTGCCAACGCCAAGTTATCCTCACCCAAATCATCGAGGGCACTTCTTTCAAGTCCTGCCCAAACTCAGCCGCATGTTGGTTGGGACTTCGGTTTTTAGTCTCAATATTTACTCCATCTCCTTCAGTTACTGGATCTAATACGTCTGGCGTTAATATCTCTTTGTCAACTTTGAAGTTGTCACCTGCCCCTTGCACTACAACTGTGTGAACAGACTCTTGTGCACCAAGTGTTATGTTTGTTCCATTATTTTGAGCATGTGTAGCCTTATTAACATCTTCCTCATGACATTCCTTTGGTTGATGGTCCGCTTCTCCTCATCGGAGAATACGAGTTGGCTGCCCCACATGCTTCTTTTTAGGAGGGGGTTTAGGAAACCCTTGTTTCTTCCTACATGCGCCCACAAGGTGCCCCAATAATCCACAATGGGCGCAATACGTGTGATTCTCTTCATACTCCACCTTGTGCCACCAACCATTGTCTTTTGAGATGCCAATGAAAATTGCTTCCGGGAGTTGTTGAGCCACGTTAACCTCAATGCAAACCCTGGCAAAATGCGTATGCGTAAAAGCTAGGGTTCGATCATCCACTCGCAAAACGTTACCAAGGGCTGCTCCTATTCTTTCTAGCGAAGACACATTGAAATATGGTAACAGAAGTTTTGGAAAACATATCTATTCAACTCAGGAGTCCATCGAAAAAGGCGAAACAAACAGTTCTTGATACTATTGGAATTCCTTGATAGAGCCATCTTCACATCTTGAACGGATCCCATGAATAGTAATGTGCCTTGGGTCCAAAAATCCTATTGCTGGCTCCGGCGCTAAATTCCATTCTATGTTGATATGCGTGCGGATATCTTGCAGGCTCGGGCGCCCTGCCGAGAACTTCATGATTAGAGTATTATCAACCTGGCGATTTAATTGATCAATCTCTATAGGCGAAAAGAACACCGCATGAGCTTGTTCAATCGATGCTATGGGCCGTGGCACTAGGGCAACTGGAACAAGGCGGGGCGGCGAGCAGGTTCTTTTGGCCGCTAACATTGCTGCAAAGGAAGGTCGGATTGATGGGGCTGCTGCTCCGGCGGGGAAGCAGATTGGTCCGGTGGCTGCATGCTGCCGGAAAAGAGAAGCAAGAAGCGACAGTAGGGTTAGGGTAGTGAGGCTTCAAGAGAAGAGATGTTATTCCTAAATTTGATGTTTACTTAGATAAAATGACAAAATACCTCTAATTATAAATAAAGCAAATATACCCTCAAACTCATAAAGCACATATAAGAAGCCAATTTTTATTATGTGAAAACTAAACTTAAATGTTATAAATATTATCCATTTCTTTATTTCGTATTTTTTTTAAAGAAAACTTTATACCTAATTTATATCAATTTGTATTTAATCTAACACTATTGGTTTGATGATTTTTGGTTAGTAATACATGAAACGTAAATAGCACCAATGAAGATAGAGAGAATTTGTAGTAATAGGAACAATCAAGACCCATTGTTTTTCACATATTCTCTTCCGAGCAATTACTCACTTAGGCGATTATCATACATCCTTTCACAATATTTCAAGCTATAAAGTGATAGTCTCATCCTAACTGAGATCGTGTTCCGTGGTGTAGAACTAATTGCCGCAGGAAATCAGAGTCCTTCAGGTACTTTCATATAAATACTTGTATCTAGATCCCCATAAAAATACATTTTGACTACATCCATAAAATATATGGTTAGTTTCTATGATATAAGTAAACTAACTGAATATGTGAATGTAATAATATTCATCACGACAGAACATCTCTTTAGGTCAATCTCAAGTCACTAAGGAAATCGTTGAGATATGAGATGAGTATTCGACTACAAAATGACCAAATCATATTGGTGTTTTCGACTACAAAATTACCAAATCAACTATAAAAAAATAGTTGATTAATGAAATCAACTACAACAATAACGAAAACAACTATATTCTTGTAAATAACACCAAAACAAACATCCGTTATAGTATTGATTGAACAAAAATTATACACTAAAACAATAAAATTTTACCCCTATTCCGCACTGATAAACTCCAAAACGAAAAAAATAAAGAATTTGGATAAAATAGAAGAAGCAAATCTCGTGGAGATAAACCTAAAATAGATTAAAGAAAAATAAAAGCAATTAATAATTCACATTCTTCATCAATTCTCATTTCCTCTTGGAAAATGTCGCCCACTACTCATTCTTCTTCTGAAGAAGATATCCAGCACAATCACATGACACAATTGGTTGTGGTGCCCTCCAAAGAAGATCAATTCGATCATGAAAAAGTAAGCGATTATTCTTCCGAAGAAGAAGAATGTGATGCTGAAAAAGTAAGCGATTCTTCTTCTGAAGAAGAAGAAAAAGAAGAAGAACCTGGAGAAGAAGAAGAATCTGATGAAGAAAAAGTAAGAGATTCTTCTTCGTCTGAAGAAGAAAAAGAAGAAGAAACTGAAGAAGAAAGCGATGAAACACAGTTGGTGGTGCCATCTGTTGGAAAAAAAAATATGTGATGATGATGATGAGCAGGAGAACATGAAAATAACATCAAAGAGAAAATTTCATGCTGCATTTCACCACTTATCTGCATTGTTTGACCACTTTAGGTTTTTCTACTCCTTAATACTCCACTGGGCTCAATAAGAAGGAATTACAACAGTTGGAGAAGCAGTCCAGACAATTGATTATGGAGGATAATCAACTACTTCTTGAAAAGATGGATCTCAGGATCAAACAGGTTACTCTGGTCGATTTTCTATTTAAAAAAAAAATATGTTAAAAAAGTAAATAAAAGTGTTTTCATGGTCAGGTTTTTTAATTTATTCACAAGAAAATGAATGAATGAATGGATTGGATTCACAAGTGGCATCAGTTGTTTTCGAGGAACTTATCATGTAGCTTTCTACGTATTATCCTTTGTCGAAACATTCTAGCTTAATGAATTCATGCAATGGCGTCGAACATGGTTTTAGACATGTTTTTATCTTTGTGTTAATCCTTCTTCGTGTCAATCCTTTAATGATGGAGTAATACTCCATTTAATAAGTAGACTATCATTTGCATTTTGTTGCAAAACATAAATCCATATGGATTCTTAAGGCGGTTTTTCTGCCATCTATAGATGAATTCAGATCAAAGTCCACAAAAATATTAACTGCAAAGTGCATTTGCATTTATTTATTAAAACAAAAAGAAAAGGAAAAATAAGTAGAAAAAAAGACGAGAAGAAGAAACAAGGGTGTGGATTTTTGGTCTCTTAATCAACTATCTATGGTTGTATTCTTCTTTAAGCCCACGATCAAATAACTATGCTAATCGCATATGTATTCACAGCCCCCTAAAATACCTAATTTTTGAACTCTAAAGAGTGGTCATGTGGCTATGGGTATATCGTCCAAAGGAAGAAATATGGCTTTCCTAACAAAAGCCCTATTTTTTAAAATAATTTCAACTTATCTTGAAAAATGGTAGAATCTTTCTTCTAAAGGTTTTAGGGTTTTTATCTCTTGTTGATAAAGATTGTTGAAATATTCATTCCATGTTATTGTTACGAAATTTTATATATTCTAAATTTGTAAAGATATATTTAAGTAGGACTTTATTTATTTCCATGTATTTGTATTAGATTAGGAAAGATATTGTAAAGATTCTACCTTATCTAACGTAGGTGTTAGAGATCTGAAGAATTATATTTCCATAGGGCGCTATTAGTGAGAACCACCTCTACCATTTCTCTAATAAGGATAGGTCCAACCCTTTTTTACTTATTAGTGATAGACCCATCTCTTTGTTTATTCCTAAATAAAAATAAAATTATTTTTGTTCCAATTTTTTTTCCTGAAATAACTAAGAAAATTCTGTAATCAACTATAGTATTTCGGAATACAACTGCAAATTTTTTTTTTTGTGACTTTTCTTTATTTATTTTTCCTATAAGCTACTATAAAAATATTGTAAACAACTACAAAATTTGTGGAATGCAACAACATGTTTATCAGAAATTGAAATGAACTGCAAATTATTGAAATCAACTGAAAATGATCGAAAACGACTAAAAAAAGATAGCAAAATTCATAATCAGTTATAAAGTTATGAAAACAACTATATTGTAGTAACATACACCCAAATAATATTAAAATTAAATAAAAACTATATTTGTGTTTTCGATTACAAAATTACTAAATCAACTGAAAAAAAAATAGTTGACTAATGAAGTCAACTACAACATAAAGAAAATAACTATATTTCTGTGAATAACACCAAAAAAATTTCAACAAAACGAACATCCGTTATGGTATTGGTTGAACAAATATTAAACTCTAAAACAATAAAATTTTACCCCTATTCTGCACTGATAAACTCGAAAAGAAAATAAAATAAAGAATTTGAATAAAATAGTAGAAGCAAATCTTGTGGAGAGAAACCTAAAATAGATTAAAGAAAAATAAAAGCAATTAATAATTCACATTCTTCATCAATTTTCATTTCCTCTTGGAAAATGTCGCCCACTACTCATTCTTCTTCTGAAGAAGATATCCAGCACAATCACATGACACAATTGGTTGTGGCGCCCTCCAAAGAAGATCAATTCGATCATGAAAAAGTAAGCGATTATTCTTCCGGAGAAGAAGAATGTGATGATGAAAAAGTAAGCGATGCTTCTTCGTCTAAAGAAGAAAAAGAAGAAGAACCTGAAGAAGAAGAAGAATCCGATGAAGAAAAAGTAAGAGATTCTTCTTCGTCTGAAGGAGAAGAAACCGAAGAAAAATGCAATGAAACACAGTTGGTCATGCCATATGTTGGAAGAAAAAGATGTGATGATGACGATGAGGAGGAGAACATGAAAATAACATCAAAGAGAAAATTTGATGCTGCATTTCCACACTGATCTGCATTGTTTGACCACTTTAGGTTTTCTGCTTCTTAATACTCAACTGGTCACAATAAGAAGGAATCGCAACAGTTGGAGAAGCAGTCCTGAAAATTGATTATGGAGGATAATCAACTACTTATTCAAAAGATGGATCTCATAATCAAACAAATTACTCTTGCCGCTTCTGTGTTAAAAGAGTAAATAAAGGTGTTTTCATGGTTAGATTTTTAATTTATTCACAAGGAAATGACTGAATGAGTTGATTGGATTCACAAGTGGCATCAATTATTTTCGAGAAACTTATCATGTAATAGCTTTCTACGTATTATCCTTTCGCGAAACATTCTAGATTAATGAACTCATGTAATGGCGTCGAACATGGTTTTAGACATGTTTTTATGAATCCTTCTTTGTGTTAATCCTTTAATGATGGAGTAATACTCCATTTATTAAGTAGACTATCATTTGCATTTTGTTGCAAAATAGAAATCCATATAGATTCTTGAGACGGTTTTTCTGCCATCTAGAGATGTATTCAAATCATAGTCCACAAAAAGATTAACTGCAAAGTGCATTTGCATTTATTTATTAAAAAAAAGAGAAAGAAAAATAAGAAGAAGAAAAAAGAGGAGAAGAAGAAACAAGGGTGTGGATTTTTGGGCTGTTATTCAGCTATCATTGGTTGAATTCTTCTTTAAGTCCATAATCAAATAACTATGGTAATCGCATATGTATTGATAACCCCCTAAAATAAATAATTTTTGAACTCTTGATAGTGGTCATGTGGCTATAGGTATATCCTCCATCCAAGAGCTTGTTGATAACCTTTTGTCTTGTTTCTTTCAATGTTCTTTTGATAATCTTTGAAAATAATCTTCCTATTTAGGAAATTTGGTCTACTTGATTTCCTTCATTGTTAAAACTTGGTTCATACTTGGGCTGATATTCTTTTGTTTTTCGAAAATATTCTATATTCCAGATTGATGAGGATTTCAAATCAAGGAGGATCTAGGATTTTTGTATCCTTTTGAGGCTTACCTTATGTGTTGACTACGGATCCTAGCAGACATTTGTTTTAAATAATGCTCTGTTTAAACCAGAGGAAGAATCCCAGGATGTTGTAACAAAAGCCTTATTTTTTAAATGATTTGAACTTATCTTGAAAAATTGAAGAATCTTTCTTCTAAAGGTTTTAGGGTTTTTATCCCTTGTTGATAAAAATTTTTGATGAATTTATTACATTTTATTATTAGTGTTAGAAGAGGTGACCAACAAGCCAACTTGTGGTCGTGGTCTTTCCATTTATTATTGTAATATACAAACCGGTTTCGTATTAATGATAAAACGCATTGGCATTCTATATCTTTGTCCCTTTGGCACAAGCATAGATATAGTCCTTATAGTTATTACAAGTACTAGTAATTGATCGTTAGGATCGTGAGATATTTACTTTAGTATTATAACTGTTAAACGTGTTCCTAGTCGAATGGTTACGCCACCAATGAGGATATCGACCTTTCCTATTAAGAGACTAGCACTTAGTGTATGTGTACTGCATCTTATCAGTAAACGGTATTGTGATATCGGCATGCATAAGTGGGTGCTCGTAAGTTGACGAGTTCACTGAATTCCCTCACCCTAGAAATCTCTAAGTGGCTCTCAATAATCGAGTAGAGATATCTATGGTAAGATGTACACCATTAGTCCTTATGACCTAGACATCACCGTGACTTCACTAGAGGACCAGCTGTATCGTGACCTGTCCTTGAGTTCCACCAAGGACCATCCCAAGGGCCAGTGTTCGTGCTCTCCAAAATCTAGTGGGAGGTCTGTGCATTGTAATCGGGGATTCGATCGCTAGAATAGTCTTGGATGTCCTGTGTGTTGTGATAGTCTGGCCAGAGCTGACTAAGTGATGATTAGAGAATTGGATTCTCTAAGTCATGCACGTAATGATTACAACACTTAGAACGACCGCACAGTCATTGAACTACTAAGGAGGTTCGATGAACCAATGCCTCTAGTTCAATCGGGACATATGAATTGAAGGGATCGTACGGTACGCTAACTATATCAAAAGGTTTTTGCAGGAACTTCATTTGTATCTAGGGAATCATGACGCGTAGTTGCTAGACGCCAATCTTGATTCGTTGGGTGATTAAGGTGAACCAAGCTTCATCTTAATCGTAACTCTAAGGGACGAGTTTTGACCAGAAAGGGTTGTGGGCCCACGGCTAGCTTACACCTGAACCATCGAGGGTCACACTGCTCGTGCACATGAGATCTTTGAATGAACGGTCAGAGATAAAAATGTTTTATCTTTGCATGATTGGAAGTCAATATGATTGAGTCCAACATTCATAATTTGGAATTATAAATGAGAATAAGAAAAGGAAAAGAATAGGCAAACATCTTGGTGGACTTTCTAAATTGGGATGTTTCCAAATTTAGAAAGTGCACTGAATTAGGGTTTCCACTTTTAGAAAGTTGGAAATCGAGAATTGGCACTCGTAATGACGAGGACATTGTAATGATTAGGAAAATGAAATCGTTAAAATTTTCTGATCATTGAATTGAGAGAAACGAGCAAATGAAGAACTAACGAAGTTAAGCTGTTGTCCCAGGTCCAACTTGAGCCCGTTAGGAATTTTATGCAAGACACTATAAATACTTGATTTATAGGTCCTGCACACACACAACAAACACACGAAACCCTGAGGAAGAAAAGAGTTGCAATTGAGAAAATAAAATCGAATTAGAAGAGAGAATCCCTCAACATCTTTGGTAGTGTCTATTTAGTCGAGCATATCTCTCTCATCCGGACTCCAAATCACCTGGTTCTTGCGGCAATAGAAAGCTATTTCAGTGGGCTACAATTCCTGTCTCACGGCAAATTTCCAAATTCAGAATCCAACAGGGTCATAATTGGATACCAAAAGCGATCATGAAAATTTGTACTACAATTCAAGGACATGAATGGGCATCAATAAACGTGCACAAAAACACTCGCTAGAAAAGATACGCACATAAGTAAAAGTACAAAAATATGCACAAAAGTACTCAGGAAAAAGTGCATTCGCAAAAAGGAGCATGAAAAAACAAACTACAATCCTAGGACATTAATACAAATCAACAAACATGCACAAATACACTCGCTCAAAAGGACATTCACAAACGTACATGTAAAAAACCATGCGCAAAAGTGCATTCGCAACAACGTTCATAAAAACACGAACTAAAATACTAGGCCTTTAATTCGCATCAACAAACAACAACAAAACATTAGATAAAATTAAATACAGTGGATTGTAGAAACAACACTCTACGTTTACGTGGATTTATAAGCAAAAATGATCAAAGAGTAAAAAAATAGTTGCATTTAAGAAAATAAAATCAAAATAAAAGAGAAAATGCCTCAATATCTTTGGTAGTGTCCATTAATTCGAGCATATCTCTCTTATCCGGACTCCAAATCATCTGGTTCGGCGGCATTGGAAAGCTATTTCAGTGGGCTACAATTCCTAGCTCACGGCAAATTTCCAAATTCAGACTCCTAAAAGGTCAAAATTGGATACCACAAACGATCAAGAAAATACGTACTACAGTTCAAGAAACGTGTACAAAAACACTCGCTAGAAAAGATACACACATAAGTAATAGTACAAAAGCATGCACAAAAGTACTCAGGAAAAAGTGCATTCGCAAAAAGGATCATGAAACCACAACCTACAATCCTAGGACATGAATACAAATCAACAAACATGCACAAACACACTCACTCAAAAGGACATGCACAAACTTGCATGTACAAAACAATTCGCAAAAGTGCATTCGCAACAATGTTCATAAAAAGAAACAATGGAGTGTAGAAGTAACACTCTACGTTTACGATTACGTGGATTGTTGTTTGGATTAATTTATATTTCTGTTTTAATTGGAAGATTTGGTAACTTATAGGTACAAATTGAAAATTAGGTGTCCATGAAGCAAAAATGATCAAAGAGTAAGAAAAGAGTTGCAATTAAGAAAATAAAATCGAATTAGAAGAGAGAATCCCTCAACATCTTTGGTAGTGTCCATTAAGTCGAGCATATTTCCCTCATCGGGACTACAAATCACCTGGTTCCAATGGCATTTTAAAGCTATTTAAGTGGGTTAGAAATCATGTCTGACGGCGAATTTCCTAAATCGGACCCCAACAAGGTCAAAATTGTATACAAAAGCGATCATGAAAATACATACTACAATTCAAGAACATGAATGCGCATCAAGAAATGTGCACAAAAATACTCGCTAAAAAAGATACGCACAGAAGTAAAAGTACAAAAGCATGCACAAAAGTACTCAGGAAAAAGTGCATTCGCAAAAATGATCATGAAAACACAAACTACAATCCTAGGACATGAATACAAATCAACAAACATGCACAAACACACTCGCTCAAAAGGACATGCACAAACATACATGTAAAAAACCATGCGCAAAAGTGCATTCGCAACAACGTTCATAAAAAAACGAACTACAATACTAGGACTTTAATACGCATCAACAAACAACAACAAAAGCAATGGACAAAAAAGATACGGTGGAGTGTAGAAATAACATTCTACGTTTACGATTACGTGGATTTTTGTTTGGATTAATTTATATTTCTTTTTAATTGGCAGATTTGGTATCCTATAGGTACAAATTGAAAATTAGGTGTCCAAGAAGTAAAAATGATCACTGAGTAAGAAAAGAGTTGCAATTAAGAAAATAAAATCATATTAAAAGAGAGAATCCCTCAACATCTTTGGTAGGGTCCATAGGTAGAGCATATCTCTCTCATCCGGACTCCAAATCACCTGGTTCCGACGGCATTTGAAAGCTATTTCTGTAGGCTACAATTCCTGTCTCACGGCAAATTTCCAAATTCGGACTCCAAGAAGGTCAAAATTGGATACCAAAAGCGACCATGAAAATACGTACTACAATTCAAGGACATGAATCCGCATCAAGAAACGTGCACAAAAAGACTCGCTAAAAAAGATACGCACATAAGTAAAAGTACAAAAGCATGCACAAAAGTACTCAGGAAAAAGTCCATTCGCAATAATTATCATGAAAACACAAACTACAATCCTAGGACATGAATACAAATCAACAAACATGCACAAACACACTCGCTCAAATGGACATGCACAAACATACATGTAAAAAACCATGTGCAAAAGTGCATTCGCAACAACGTTCATAAAAACACGAACTACAATACTAGGACATTAATACGCATCAACAAACAACATAAAAAACACTAGATAGAAAAGATACAGTGGAGTGTAGAAATAACAATCTACGTTTACGATTACGTGGATTTTTGTTTGCATTTATTTATATTTCTTTTTTAATTGGCAGATTTGGTATCTTATAGGTACAAATAGAAAATTAGGAGTCCAACAAGCAAAAATGATCAATGAGTAAGAAAAGAGTTGCAATTAAGAAAATAAAATCATATTAAAAGAGAGAATCCATACACATCTTTGGTAGTGTCCATAGGTAGAGCATATCTCTCATCCGGACTCCAAATCACCTGGTTATGACGGCATTTGAAAGCTATTTCAGTAGGCTACAATTCCTGTCTCACGGCAAATTTCCAAATTCGGACTCCAACAAGGTCAAAATTGGATAGCAAAAGCGATCATGAAAATACGTACAACAATTCAAGGACATGAATGCGCATCGAGAAACGTGCACAAAAACTCTCGCAAGATAAGATACGCACATAAGCAAAAGTATAAAAGCATGAATAAAAATGTACTCAGGCAAAAGTGCATTCGCAAAAAGGATCATGAAAACACAAACTACAATCCTAGGATATGAATACAAATCAACAAACATGCACAAACACACTCGCTCAAATGGACATGCACAAACGTATATGTAAAAAACCATGCGCAAAAGTGCATTCCCAACAACGTTCTTAAAAACACGAACTACAATACTAGGACTTTAATACGCATCAATAAACAACAGCAAAAACACTAGAAAAAAAAAGATATAGTGGAGTGTAGAAATAGCACTCTACGTTTACGATTACGTGGATTTTTGTTTGGATTAATTTATATTTCTTTTTTAATTGACATATTTGGTATCTTAAAGGTACAAATTGAAAATTAGGTGTCCAAGAAGCAAAAATAAAAAAATAGTAAGAAAAGAGTTGCAATTAAGAAAATAAAATCATATTAAAAGAGAGAACCCCTCAACATCTTTGGTAGTGTCCATAGGTAGAGCATATCTCTCTCATCCGGACTCCAAATCACCTGGTTCCGGCGGCATTAGAAAGCTATTTCAGTGGGCTACAATTCATGTCTCACTGCAAATTTCAAAATTGGGACTCCAATATGGTCAAAATTGGATACCAAAGCGATCATGAAAATACGTACTACAATTCAAGGACATGAATGTGCATCAAGAAACGTGCACAAAAACACTCACATGAAAAGATATGCACATAAGTAAAAGCACAAAAGCATGCACAAAACTAGTCAAGCAAAAGTGCATTCGCATAAAGGATCATGAAAAGACAAACTACAATCCTAGGACTTGAATACATATCAACAAACATGCACAAATACACTCGCTCAAAAGGACATGCCCAAACGTACATGTAAAAAACCATGCGCAAAAGTGCATTCACAACAACGTTAATAAAAACACAAACTACAATACTATGACTTTAATACGCATCAACAAACAACAACAAAAACACTAGATAAAAAAGATACGGTGGAGTGTAGAAATAACACTCTACATTTACGTGTATTTATGTTTGGATTAATTTATATTTCTGATTTAATTGGAAGATTTGGTATCGTATAGGTACAAATCAAAAATTAGGTGTCCATGAAGCAAAAATGATCAAAGGGTAAGAAAATAGTTGCAATTAAGAAAATAAAATGAAATTAGAAGAGAGAATCCGTCAACATCTATGGTAGTGTACATTAAGTCGAGCATATTTCTCTCATCCGGACTCCAAATCACCTGGTTCCGGAGGCATTAGAAAGCTATTTCAGAGGGCTACATTTCCTAAATCACGGCAAATTTCCAAATTCGGAGTCCAACAAGGTCAAAATTGGATACCAAAACCGATCATGAAAATACGTACTACAGTTCAAGGACATGAATGCGCATCAAGAAACGTGCACAAAAATACTCGCAAGAAAATATACACACATAAGTAAAAGCACAAAAGCATGCACAAAAGTACTCAAGCAAAAGTGCATTCGCAAAAAGGATCATGAAAACACAAACTACAATCCTAGGACATGAATACAAATCAACAAACATGCACAAACACACTTGCTCAAAACGACATGCACAAACGTACATGTAAAAAACCATGCGCAAAAGTGCATTCCCAACGACGTTCATTTAAAACACGAACTACAATACTATGACTTTAATACGCATCAACTAACAACGACAAAAACACTAGAGAAAAAAAAATATAGTGGAGTGTAGAAATAACACTCGACGTTTACGTTTACGTTTACGTGGATTTATGTTTGGATTAAATTATATTTCTGTTTTAATTGGTAGATTTGGTATCTTATAGGTACAAATCAAAAATTAGGTGTCCATGAAGAAAACTGATCAAATAGTAAGAAAATAGTTGCAATTTAGAAAATAAAACTAAATTAGAAGAGAAAATCCCTCAACATCTTTGGTAGCGTCCATTAAGTCGAGCATATCTCTCTCATCCGGACTCTAATCACCTGGTTCTGGCGGCATTTGAAAGCTATTTCAATCTTCTACAATTCCTGTCTCACGACAAATTTCCAAATTCGGACTCCAACAAGGTCAAAATTGGATACCAAAAGAAATCATGAAAATACGTACTACAATTCAAGGACATGCATGCGCATCAAGAAACGTGCACAAAAACACTCGCAAGAAAAGATACGCACATAAGTAAATCAAAAGCATGCACAAAAGTACTCAAGCAAAAGTGCATTCGCAAAAAGGATTATGAAAACACAATCTACAATCCTAGGACATGAATACAAATCAACAAACATGCACAAACATACTTGCTCAAAAGGACATGCACAAACGTACCTGAAAAAAACCATGCGCAAAAATGCATTCGCAACGGCGTTCATTTAAAACACGAACTACAATAATAAGACTTTAATATGCATAAACAAACAACAGCAAAAACACTAGATAAAAAAACTATAGTGGAGTGTAGAAATAACACTCGACGTTTACGTTTACATTTATATGGATTTATGTTTGCATTAATTTACATTTCTGTTTTAGTTGGTAGATTTGGTATCTTATAGGTACAAATAAAAAAATAGGTGTCTATGAAACAAACATTATCAAAGAATAAGAAAATAGTAGCAATTAAGAAAATAAAATCAAATTAGAATAGAGAATCCCTCAACATCTTTGGTAGTGTCCATTAAGTCGAGCATATTTCCCTCATCGGGACTCCAAATCACCGGGTTCAAATGGCATTTGAAAGCTATTTCAGTGGGTTACAAATCCTGTCTCACGGCGAATTTTCTAATTCGGACTCCAACAAGGTCAAAATTGTATATAAAAGCGATCATGAAAATACATACTACAATTCAAGAACATGAATGCGCATCAAGAAATGTGCACAAAAACACTCGCTAAAAAAGATACGCACATAAGTAAAAGTACAAAAGCATGCACAAAAGTACTCAGGAAAAAGTGCATTCGCAAAAATGATCATGAAAACACAAACTACAATCCTAGGACATGAATAGAAATCAACAAACATGCACAAACACACTCGCTCAAAAGGACATGCACAAACATACATGTAAAAAACCATGCGCAAAAGTGCATTCGCAACAACATTCATAAAAAAACGAACTACAATACTAGGACTTTAATACGCATCAACAAACAACAACAAAAGCAATGGACAAAAAAGATACGGTGGATTGTAGAAATAACATTCTACGTTTACGATTACGTGGATTTTTGTTTGGATTAATTTATATTTCTTTTTAATTGGCAGATTTGGTATCTTATAGGTACAAATTGAAAATTAGGTGTCCAAGAAGTAAAAATGATCACTGAGTAAGAAAATAGTTGCAATTAAGAAAATAAAATCATATTAAAAGAGAGAATCCCTCAACATCTTTGGTAGTGTCCATAGGTAGAGCATATCTCTCTCATTCGGACTCCAAATCATCTGGTTCCGATGGCATTTTAAAGCTATTTCAGTAGCCTATGTTGGGTAACGGACACGTGTACGCAGCGGAAAACAAAAATTTTATGCGAATTAAACGAATTTAAAACACATAAACACATGCCCGATAATTGAAAACAATTAATTGCGGACCTTTGTGCTTCCAGCGAAAATAAAAACAAGATACATGCTTAATTATTTAAACAAATTTAAATCAATTAACATGCTCGTGTTTAATTCAAATAACATGCTCGAACATATAAATCAATTTCATGTAATCACATAAAATCATACAAGAACGAACATACATATTAGATTTAAACGTAATCGAATTCATCGACAATTGATTCGAAGGTTTACCTCTTGAAGCGTGAGGTAGACGCACCAAGCAAAGCGGGATTGCTACGGAAACCAATCCGTACAATCCGACGCAGCAGCGGTGGAGCGGTAGCAGCGGCAAGATGGGCCACGGCGGCGCGTGTGACTCACGCGCGGTCTTCGGGCGGCGCGTGGGGATGCGTGCGGCTTCGGCTCGTGTGCTGCTCCTCGATTCTTTGATCTTCGATCTTCCTCCTCTCGGATTTCACCTCGTATACTTCGATCTACTAAACACGTGGCACTAGACACGTAATAGTTAGAAATACGGAAGAACTACCAAAAGCAATCGGACAACGAATGGCCGATTCCGGCGAGACGGCAGCGGCGACGGCGGTGGTGGCCGCGGGAGAGAGTGGCCGAGAGAGAGAGGGACGGCTAGGGTTAGGGTTAGGTCTTGTGTTTTTTTTTGCAAAACCCATAAATCAAGTATTTATAGTGCCTTGCATAAAACCCTAACGGGCTTAAGTTGGACCGGGCCCAACAGCTTAAGTTCGTTAGTTCTTTTACTTGTTCGTCTCTCTCAATTCAATGATCGGAAAATTGTAACGATTACATTTTCGGACTCATTATAATGTTCTCGTCATTACGAGTGCCAACTCTCGATTTCCAACTTTCCAAAAGTGGAAACCCTAATTCAGTGCACTTTCTAAATTTGGAAAATTCCCGATTTAGAAAGTCCACTAATACGTTTGCCTATTCTTTTCCTTTTCTTATTCTCATTCATAATTCCAAATTACGAATGTTGGACCCAATCATATTAACTTCCAATCATGCAAAGATCAACTATTTTATCTCTGACCGCTTATTCAAAGATCTCATGTGCACGAGCAGTGTGAGCCTCGATGGTTCAGGTGTAAGCTAGCCGTGGGCCCACAACCCTTTGTGGTCAAAACTCGTCCCTTAGAGTTACGATTAAGATGAAGCTCGTTTCACCTTAATCATCCAACGAATCAAGATTGGCGTCTAGCAACTACTCGTCATGATTCCCTAGATACAAATGAAGTGCCTGCAAGAACCTTCAGATATAGTTAACGTACAGTACGGTCGCTTCGATACATATGTTCCGATTGAACTAGAGGCATTGGTTCGTCGAGACCTCTTTATATGTTCAATGACGGTGCGATCGTTCTAAGTGTTGTAATCGTTACGTGCATGACTTAGAGAATCGAACTCTCTAATCATCACTTAGTCAGCTCTGGCCAGAGACATAGAATGATTACAAACTTTCAGAACACACAGGACATCCAAGACTATTCTAGCGATCGAATCCCCGACTACAATGCACAGACCTCCCACTAGATTTCGGACTGCACGAACACTGGCCCTTGGGATGGTCATCATTGGTGGCGTAACCCTTTGACTAGGAACACGTTTAACAGTTATAATTCTAAAGTAAATATCTCATGATCCTAACGATCATTTACTCGTACTTTTAATAACTGTAAGGACTATATCTATGCTTGTGACAAAGGGACAAAGATATAGAATGCCAAGTTGTTTTATCATTAATACATATAAAGGTTCGTTTATTACAATAATAAATACGAAAGACCACAGCCACATGTTGGCTTGTTGGTCACCTACTCTAACAATCTCCCACTTGACCTAAAGCCAACTACCCATGAATCGCAGTCCCATAGACTCTCGATGTTTCTCATGGACCTATCTCGGTAAAGGCTTCGTGAAGGGGTCTGCAACGTTCTCTTCCGAGGTGACTCGTTCTACTTTAACTTCACCTCTATCAATGATCTCTCGGATCACATGATACTTCCTCAGAATATGCTTCGACTTCTGATGAGATCGCGGCTCCTTAGCTTGCGCCACGGCTCCGGTGTTATCACAGTACAACGGTACTGGATCACTAGCATTAGGAATGACACCCAACTCTTGGATGAACTTCCTTATCCAAGTCCCTTCTTTTGCTGCTTTGGACGCTGCAATGTATTCCGCTTCGGTAGTGGAATCGGCCGTCGTGCTTTGCTTGGAACTCTTCCAACACACGGCACCACCATTAAGCGTGAATATGAATCCAGAGTTCGACTTTGAGTCGTCCACATCCGATTGAAAACTAGAGTCAGTAAAGCCCTCTAATTTCAACTCGGCACCCCCATAGACCAAAAATATATCCTTAGTCCTTCGCAAGTACTTGAGGATATCTTTCACGGCCTTCCAGTGAGCCGGGCCGGGGTTAGACTGATATCTGCTTGTGACACTCACAACATACGCAATATCGGGTCTCGTACATAGCATGCCATACATTATGCTTCCTATGGCAGAAGCATAAGGCGTCCTTTTCATCTCCTCGATTTCACTAGGTGTTTGCAGACACATAGATTTCGAGAGACGAACCCCACGGGACATTGGCAAGAATCCTTTCTTCGATTCTTCCATGCTAAACCGTTTCATAACGGTGTCTATGTACAGGCTTTGGGATAATCCAAGCATCTTTCTTGCTCTATCTCTATAGATTCGTATTCCTAATACGTAAGATGCTTCTCCCAAATCCTTCATTGAGAAACGTGTGGACAACCATGCTTTCGTTTGTTGCAACATTCCTACGTCATTCCCAATGAGTAGAATGCCATCAACGTAAAGCACTAAAAATATGACTCCCCTCCCACTAACCTTCTTGTATACACAAGGTTCATCCAGATTATTCTCAAAATCAAACTCTTTGATAGTTGAGTCGAACCTAATGTTCCAACTACGGGATGCTTGTTTCAATCCATAAATGGATCACTGGAGCTTGCAAACCTTTTGCTCACTTCCAGATGATATGAAGCCTTCCGGCTGCGCCATGTAAAGTTCTTCCTCAATATCTCCATTAAGGAAGGCGGTCTTCACATCCATTTGCCATATCTCGTAGTCGTACCACGCAACTATGGCCAGCAAAATCCTAATGGACTTCAGCATCGCGACTGGCGAAAAGGTTTCCTCATAGTCAACACCTTGCCTTTGAGTGTATCCTTTCGCTACCAATCTAGCTTTATAGGTCGATACCTTTCCATCCACTCCAATTTTCTTCTTATCGATCCACTTGCAGCCTATGGGAACAATTCCATTAGGTGGATCTACCAAGGTCCACACCTTGTTGGAGTATATGGAGTCCATCTCGGATTTCATGGCAGTTAGCCAATGTCCCATGTCCGCATCCGATACGGCCTCATTGTATGTTCTCGGATCTTGTCCAAGATCAACATGATCTTCATCATTCTCGAGGAAGAATAACCTATCCGGCATTTTCCGAACTCTTTCGGATCTACGTACCGTAGGTTCAGGAGGTATATTAGTGGATTGTTGTATTGGTTCGATTACTTGTTCTTGCGCTTGAAATTCACTTTGTGGTTCTTGAACTACTTCAAGTTCTATCATGCTGCCTTTTCTATCCGATAGAAACTCCCTTTCCAAAGAGGTGGCATTTGTCGAAACAAACATCTTTGCTTCCTTGACATAATAGAACTCGTATCCCATCGAGTCTTCGGGATACCCCACAAAATAGCACAAGTCGGATTTACTATCCAACTTATCTCCCACTAATCGCTTCACATAAGCGGGACAACCCCATATCCTAATATGTTTGTAGTTGGGTTTCCGGGAATGCCAAAGTTCATAAGGTGTGGATTTAACTTCTTTGGTGTTAACTCTATTCAGCAAATACGCGGCAGTACGAAGTGCATGACCCCACAAGTATGCCGGTAAGTTTGTGAACCCCATCATAGATCGAACCATATCCAATAAAGTTCGATTTCGACGTTCGGAAACTCCATTGAGTTGAGGAGTTCCCGGTGGAGTCCATTGAGATCGTATCCCATTCTCTTTTAGATAGTCAATGAACTCGATGCTCAAGTATTCTCCACCACGATCGGATCACAGCTTCTTAATACTTCGTCCGAGTTGCTTCTCTACTTCGTGTCTAAAATCTTTGAACCTTTCAAATGTTTCGGACTTGTACTTCATCAAGTACACATACCCGTACCTAGAATAATCGTCGGTAAAGGTAGCGAAGTAGTTGTATCCACCCTTTGCACTAACACTTAGTGGACCACATACGTCTGTATGGATCAAATCCAAAAAACCCTCGGCTCGTTCCATTTTCGCTTTGTAGGGTGACTTGGTCATTTTCCCTTTAAGGCAAGATTCACAAGTTTGTAATGATTTCACGTCCTCCAAAGAGAACAATCCTTCACTAACAAAATAGTTCATCCTTCTAAAGAGACATGACCTAATCTAGCGTGCCAAAGTTGTGCGGGGTTTTGATCTATCTCCTTATGCTTTGCTGATATAACGTTAATAGGTATTTCATTTGGATTTAGTTCATACAAGTTGTTTAATAGTCGTCCTTTGCAAATCAAATTTTGTTCCTTTTGTATAATGCAAATCGAATTTCCAAAAACAAAAGTAAAACCTTCATTATCCAAAACAGGAATAGAAATAAGGTTTCGAATAAGTGACGGAACAAATAAACAATTGTTCAAAACAATGGAAAAACTAGAATCCAAAACAGAAAGATAAATTGTCCCAATGGCTTCAGCAGCAACCCTTGCTCCATTGCCCATTCTTAGGTAGGTCTCACCCACATTAAGCCTCCTACTTCTTGTCATGAGCTGCAAATCATTACAAAGATGTGAGCCACAACCAGTATCCAATACCCAAGCAGAAGATTTAACGGACAAGTTAACTTCAACTAAATACGTACCCTTTTCAGAACGTTTCTGATCGAGGTAAGCCTTGCAGTTGCGTCGCCAATGGCCCTTCTTTCCACAATGATGGCAAGCGTCATCAACTTGCTTGGTGACCTTGTCATTCTTCACTCCGCTCGACTCGCCCTTCTCAAGTTTCTTGCTCGGGCCGAAACTCCTTTCTTTCCTTTTCTTCAGGAAAGAACCTTTCTTCACAGAAGGAGCAACTAGGAGAACAGATTTCTCCTTCTTGATTGTGGACTCATAGCTGACCAACATGTTCAAAAACTCATCCAATGGTGGATCGAGCTTGTTCATGTTGAAGTTCACTATGAACGATTCATAAGAACTAGGAAGGGACAGTAGGATCAAATCCACCGAGAGCTCGGCCGGGAGGGTGACATCGAGGCTCACCAGCTTCTCAAGGAGAGTGATCATCTTGAGACCGTGCTCGTGGACCGAAGCCCCTTCACGCAGCCTCATGGTGATCAACTCCTTGGTAGCTGAGTACCTCGATGCCCTAGTATTCTCACTGTACATGCTTTCAAGATGGTGCTTGATATCATAAGCATGCACGTGAGACTCATACTTCCTCGCGAGCTCTGGCACCATGGATGCTAGCATGTAGCACCTCGCATGGAGGTCGTCCTTCTTCCATGCCTCGAAAGTGGCAGTCTCGTCAGCAGTAGCAGTCGCAGGAAGAGCAGCGGGGGGACGTTCATTGAGCACATAGAGACGCTCCTCGACTTGGAGCACAAGTTTCAGATTGCGAAGCCAATCCAAATAGTATGGACCGGTGAGTTTGTTTTGGTCGAGGATTGAGGAAAGGGGATGTTTGGACATTGTTGCTGAGAAAATTTTAGGAAGACAATGATTAGAGTTTTGTTCGTAATAATCGTTACAATTAAAATTTTGGACTTGTATGTTTTAATTGTTCTCCCACTAATTTTATCGAATTCCACCACCCTCTAGCAGACAATCGAGAAAACTTGTTTTTCTTTAATGGGCTTTAGGTCCAATAGCGCAAATGTAACCCGTAGTTAATCTATCCCGATTACATAAGCCTAAAGGTAGAATACTGTCAATCACATCACTATGTGACCCTAAAGATCGATTTACCTCACACTTGATAATGACCTAAGTTAATCTAGCGAATATCAAAATCTTCGTGTGTCAAGTCTAGCCTACCAATACGAGATGTCATAGATCCAACTATATTAAACTAATGCAATCCCTAGTTAATCTAGCCGACCACATTAATCCAACATAATTTTATCTATGACCGTATCTCCATCTAATGTCAATTAAATTACAGCTTATCCCACAATAGCACTCCCCGCTAACACGGCTTACTGCACTATCAACAAACAACAGCAAAAACACTAGATAAAAAAGATACAGTGGAGTGTAGAAATAAAACTCTACGTTTACGTTTAGGTTTACTTGGATTATTTTTTGGATTAATTTATATTTCTATTTTTATTGGTGGATTTGGTATATTATAGGTACAAATCGAAAATTAGGTGTTCAGGAAGCAAAAATGATCAAAGAGTAAGAAAAGAGTTGCAATTAGGAAAATATAATCAAATTAGAAGAGAGAATCTCTCAACATCATTAGTAGTGTCCACGAAGTCGAGCATAACTTTCTCATCCGGACTCCAAATCAACTTGCTCCGGCGGCATTATAGAGCTATTATAGCTGGCTACAATTCATTTCTAACCAGGAATTTCCAAATTCGGATTCGAACATGGTCAAAATTGGATTCAAGCGATCATGAAAATACGTACTACAATTCGAGCAAATGAATGTGCATCAAGAAACGTGCATAAAAACTTTCGCTAGAAATGATACGCACATAAGTAAAAGTACAAAAGCATGCACAAAAGTACTCACGCAAAAGTGCATTCGCAAAAAGGATCATGAAAACACAAACTACAATCCTAGGACATTAACACAAATCAACAAACATGCACAAACACACTCGCTCAAATGGACATGCACAAACAAACATGTAAAAAACATGCGCAAAAGTGCATTCGCAACAAAGTTCTTAAAAACACGAAGTACAATACTAGGACTTTAATACGCATCAACAAACAACAGCAAAAGTACAAGATAAAAAAGATATAGTGGAGTGTAGAAATAAAACTCGACATTGACGTTTACGTGGATTTTTATTTGGATTAATTTATATTTCTGTAGTAATTGGTGGATTTGGTATCTTATAGGTACAAATCGAAAATTAGGTGTCCAGGAAGCAAAAATTATCAAAGAGTAAGAAAAGAGTTGCAATTAGGAAATTAAAATCAGATAGAAGAGAGAATCCCTCAACATCTTTGGTGGTGTCCACGAAGTCGAGCATAACTTTCTCATCCAGACTCCAAATCAACTGGTTCTTGCGGTATAAGAAAGCTATTACAGCTGGCTGCAATTCCTGTCTAACGGCAAATTTCCAAATTCGTACTCTAACATGGTCAAAATTGGATTCCAAAAGCGATCATGAAAATACGTACTACAGTTCGAGGACATGAATGCGCATCAAGAAACACGCACAAAAACACTCTCTAGAAAAGATACGCACATAAGTGAAAGTACAAAAGCATGCACAAAAGTACTCACGCAAAAGTGCATTCGCAAAAAAGATCAAAAAAACACAAACTACAATCCTAGGACATTAACACAAATCAACAAACATCCAAAAACACACTCGCTCAAATGGACATGCACAAACGTACATGTAAAAAAACATGCGCAAAAGTGCATTCGCAACAACTTTCTTAAAAACACGAACTACAATAGTAGGACTTTAATACGCATCAACAAACAACATCACAAACACTAAATAAAAAAGATATAGTGGAGTGTAGAAATAAAACTCTCGTTTACGTTTAGGTGGATTTTTATTTGGATTAATTTATATTTTTGTAGTAATTGGTGGATTTGGTATCTTATAGGTACAAATCGAAAATTAGGTGTCCAGGAAGCAAAAATGATCAAAGAGTAAGAAAAGAGTTGCAATTAGGAAAATAAAATCAGATTAGAAAAGAGAATCCCTCAACATCATTGGTGGTGTCCACGAAGTCGAGCATAACTTTCTCATCCGGACTCCAAATCAACTTGTTGCGGCAACATTAGAAAGCTATTTCAGTTGGCTACAATTCCTGTCTAACGGCAAATTTCCAAATTCGGACTCGAACATTGTCAAAATTGGATTCCAAAAGCGATCATGAAAATACGTACTATAGTTCGAGGACATGAATGCGCATCGAGAACCGTGCCCAAAAACACTCGCTAGAAAAGATACGCACATAAGTAAAAGTACAAAAGCATGCACAAAAGTACTCACGCAAAATGGCATTCGCAAAAGAGATAATGAAAAAAAAAAAACTACAATCCTAGGACATTAATACAAATCAACAAAATGCACAAGCACACTCGCTCAAATAGACATGCACAAACATAGATGTAAAAAAACATGCGCAAAAGTGCATTCGCAACAACGTTCTTAAAATCACGAACTACAATACTAGGACTTTAATACGCATCAACGAACAACAGCAAAAACACTAGATAAAAAAGATACAATGGAGTGTAGAAAGAAAACTCTACGTTTACGTTTACGTGGATTTTTTTTGGATTAATTTATATTTCTGATTTAGTTGGTGGATTTGGTATCTTATAGGTACAAAACGAAAATTAGGTCTCCAGGAAGCAAAAATGATCAAAGAATAAGAAAATAGTTGCAATTAGGAAAATAAAATCAGTTTAGAAGAGAGAATCCCTCAACATCTTTGGTAGTGTTCACGAAGTCGAGCATAACTTTCTCATGCGGACTCATAATCAACTGTTTTCGGCTGCATTAGAAAACTATTTAATCTGGCTACAATTCCTGTCTAGCGGCAAATTTCCAAATTCGGACTCGAACATGGTCAAAATTGAATTTCAAAAGCGATCATGAAAATACATACTACAGTTCGAGGACATGAATGCGCATCAAGAAACGTGCATAAAAACACTCGCTAGAAAAGATACGCAAATAAGTAAAAGTACAAAAGCATGCACAAAAGTACTCACGCAAAAGTGCATTCGCAAAAAGGATCATGAAAACACAAACTACAATCCTAGGACATTAATACAAATCAACAAACATTCACAAGCACACTCGCTCAAATGGACATGCACAAACGTACATGTAAAAAAACATGCGCAAAAGTGCATTCGCAACAACGTTCTAAAAATCACGAACTACAATACTAGGACTTTAATACGCATCAACAAACAACATAAAAAACACTAGATAAAAAAGATACAGTGGAGTGTAGAAATAAAACTCTACGTTAACATTTACGGGGATTTTTTTTTTTTGATTAATTTATATTTTTGTTCAATTGGTGGGTTTAGTATCCTATAGGTACAACTCGAAAATGAGGTGTCCTGGAAGCAAATGATCAAAGAGTAAGAAAAGAGTTGCAATTAGAAATATAAAATCACATTAGAAGAGAGAATTCCTCAACATCTTTGGTCGTGTCCATGAAGTCGAGCATATCTTTCTCATCTGGACTCCAAATCAACTAGTTCTGGCAGCATTAGAAAGCTATTTCAGCTGGCTACAATTCCTGTCTAACGGCAAATTTCCAAATTCGGACTCGAACATGGTCAAAATTGGATTCCAAAAGCGATCATGAAAATACGTACTACAGTTCGAGGACATGAATGCACATCAAGAAACGTGCACAAAAACACTCGCTAGAAAAGATGCGCACATAAGTAAAAGTACAAAATCATGCACAAAAGTACTCACGCAAAAGGGCATTCGCAAAAAGGATCATGAAAACACAAACTACAATCCTAGGACATTAATACAAATCAACAAACATGCACAAAGACACTCACTCAAATGGATATGCACAAACGTACATGTAAAAAAACCTGCACAAAAGTGTATTCGCAACAACGATCTTAAAAACACGAACTACAATACTAGGACTTTAATACGCATCAACAAACAACATCACAAACACTAAATAAAAAAGATATAGTGGAGTGTAGAAATAAAACTCTCGTTTACGTTTAGGTGGATTTTTATTTGGATTAATTTATATTTTTGTAGTAATTGGTGGATTTGGTATCTTATAGGTACAAATCGAAAATTAGGTGTCCAGGAAGCAAAAATGATCAAAGAGTAAGAAAAGAGTTGCAATTAGGAAAATAAAATCAGATTAGAAAAGAGAATCCCTCAACATCTTTGGTGGTGTCCACGAAGTCGAGCATAACTTTCTCATCCGGACTCCAAATCAACTTGTTGCGGCAACATTAGAAAGCTATTTCAGTTGGCTACAATTCCTGTCTAACGGCAAATTTCCAAATTCGGACTCGAACATTGTCAAAATTGGATTCCAAAAGCGATCATGAAAATACGTACTATAGTTCGAGGACATGAATGCGCATCGAGAACCGTGCCCAAAAACACTCGCTAGAAAAGATACGCACATAAGTAAAAGTACAAAAGCATGCACAAAAGTACTCACGCAAAATGGCATTCGCAAAAGAGATAATGAAAAAAAAAAAACTACAATCCTAGGACATTAATACAAATCAACAAAATGCACAAGCACACTCGCTCAAATAGACATGCACAAACATAGAAGTAAAAAAACATGCGCAAAAGTGCATTCGCAACAACGTTCTTAAAATCACGAACTACAATACTAGGACTTTAATACGCATCAACGAACAACAGCAAAAACACTAGATAAAAAAGATACAATGGAGTGTAGAAAGAAAACTCTACGTTTACGTTTACGTGGATTTTTTTTGGATTAATTTATATTTCTGATTTAGTTGGTGGATTTGGTATCTTATAGGTACAAAACGAAAATTAGGTCTCCAGGAAGCAAAAATGATCAAAGAATAAGAAAATAGTTGCAATTAGGAAAATAAAATCAGTTTAGAAGAGAGAATCCCTCAACATCTTTGGTAGTGTCCACGAAGTCGAGCATAACTTTCTCATGCGGACTCATAATCAACTGTTTTCGGCTGCATTAGAAAACTATTTAATCTGGCTACAATTCCTGTCTAACGGCAAATTTCCAAATTCGGACTCGAACATGGTCAAAATTGAATTCCAAAAGCGATCATGAAAATACATACTACAGTTCGAGGACATGAATGCGCATCAAGAAACGTGCATAAAAACACTCGCTAGAAAAGATACGCAAATAAGTAAAAGTACAAAAGCATGCACAAAAGTACTCACGCAAAAGTGCATTCGCAAAAAGGATCATGAAAACACAAACTACAATCCTAGGACATTAATACAAATCAACAAACATGCACAAAGACACTCACTCAAATGGATATGCACAAACGTACATGTAAAAAAACCTGCACAAAAGTGTATTCGCAACAACGATCTTAAAAACACGAACTACAATACTAGGACTTTAATACGCATCAACAAACAACATCACAAACACTAAATAAAAAAGATATAGTGGAGTGTAGAAATAAAACTCTCGTTTACGTTTAGGTGGATTTTTATTTGGATTAATTTATATTTTTGTAGTAATTGGTGGATTTGGTATCTTATAGGTACAAATCGAAAATTAGGTGTCCAGGAAGCAAAAATGATCAAAGAGTAAGAAAAGAGTTGCAATTAGGAAAATAAAATCAGATTAGAAAAGAGAATCCCTCAACATCTTTGGTGGTGTCCACGAAGTCGAGCATAACTTTCTCATCCGGACTCCAAATCAACTTGTTGCGGCAACATTAGAAAGCTATTTCAGTTGGCTACAATTCCTGTCTAACGGCAAATTTCCAAATTCGGACTCGAACATTGTCAAAATTGGATTCCAAAAGCGATCATGAAAATACGTACTATAGTTCGAGGACATGAATGCGCATCGAGAACCGTGCCCAAAAACACTCGCTAGAAAAGATACGCACATAAGTAAAAGTACAAAAGCATGCACAAAAGTACTCACGCAAAATGGCATTCGCAAAAGGGATAATGAAAAAAAAAAAAACTACAATCCTAGGACATTAATACAAATCAACAAAATGCACAAGCACACTCGCTCAAATAGACATGCACAAACATAGAAGTAAAAAAACATGCGCAAAAGTGCATTCGCAACAACGTTCTTAAAATCACGAACTACAATACTAGGACTTTAATACGCATCAACGAACAACAGCAAAAACACTAGATAAAAAAGATACAATGGAGTGTAGAAAGAAAACTCTACGTTTACGTTTACGTGGATTTTTTTTGGATTAATTTATATTTCTGATTTAGTTGGTGGATTTGGTATCTTATAGGTACAAAACGAAAATTAGGTCTCCAGGAAGCAAAAATGATCAAAGAATAAGAAAATAGTTGCAATTAGGAAAATAAAATCAGTTTAGAAGAGAGAATCCCTCAACATCTTTGGTAGTGTCCACGAAGTCGAGCATAACTTTCTCATGCGGACTCATAATCAACTGTTTTCGGCTGCATTAGAAAACTATTTAATCTGGCTACAATTCCTGTCTAACGGCAAATTTCCAAATTCGGACTCGAACATGGTCAAAATTGAATTTCAAAAGCGATCATGAAAATACATACTACAGTTCGAGGACATGAATGCGCATCAAGAAACGTGCATAAAAACACTCGCTAGAAAAGATACGCAAATAAGTAAAAGTACAAAAGCATGCACAAAAGTACTCACGCAAAAGTGCATTCGCAAAAAGGATCATGAAAACACAAACTACAATCCTAGGACATTAATACAAATCAACAAACATTCACAAGCACACTCGCTCAAATGGACATGCACAAACGTACATGTAAAAAAACATGCGCAAAAGTGCATTCGCAACAACGTTCTAAAAATCACGAACTACAATACTAGGACTTTAATACGCATCAACAAACAACAGCAAAAACACTAGATAAAAAAGATACAGTGGAGTGTAGAAATAAAACTCTACGTTTACATTTACGGGGATTTTTTTTTTTGATTAATTTATATTTTTGTTCAATTGGTGGGTTTAGTATCCTATAGGTACAACTCGAAAATGAGGTGTCCTGGAAGCAAATGATCAAAGAGTAAGAAAAGAGTTGCAATTAGAAATATAAAATCACATTAGAAGAGAGAATTCCTCAACATCTTTGGTCGTGTCCATGAAGTCGAGCATATCTTTCTCATCTGGACTCCAAATCAACTAGTTCTGGCAGCATTAGAAAGCTATTTCAGCTGGCTACAATTCCTGTCTAACGGCAAATTTCCAAATTCGGACTCGAACATGGTCAAAATTGGATTCCAAAAGCGATCATGAAAATACGTACTACAGTTCGAGGACATGAATGCACATCAAGAAACGTGCACAAAAACACTCGCTAGAAAAGATGCGCACATAAGTAAAAGTACAAAATCATGCACAAAAGTACTCACGCAAAAGTGCATTCGCAAAAAGGATCATGAAAACACAAACTACAATCCTAGGACATTAATACAAATCAACAAACATGCACAAAGACACTCACTCAAATGGATATGCACAAACGTACATGTAAAAAAACCTGCACAAAAGTGTATTCGCAACAACGATCTTAAAAACACGAACTACAATACTAGGACTTTAATACGCATCAACAAACAACATCACAAACACTAAATAAAAAAGATATAGTGGAGTGTAGAAATAAAACTCTCGTTTACGTTTAGGTGGATTTTTATTTGGATTAATTTATATTTTTGTAGTAATTGGTGGATTTGGTATCTTATAGGTACAAATCGAAAATTAGGTGTCCAGGAAGCAAAAATGATCAAAGAGTAAGAAAAGAGTTGCAATTAGGAAAATAAAATCAGATTAGAAAAGAGAATCCCTCAACATCTTTGGTGGTGTCCACGAAGTCGAGCATAACTTTCTCATCCGGACTCCAAATCAACTTGTTGCGGCAACATTAGAAAGCTATTTCAGTTGGCTACAATTCCTGTCTAACGGCAAATTTCCAAATTCGGACTCGAACATTGTCAAAATTGGATTCCAAAAGCGATCATGAAAATACGTACTATAGTTCGAGGACATGAATGCGCATCGAGAACCGTGCCCAAAAACACTCGCTAGAAAAGATACGCACATAAGTAAAAGTACAAAAGCATGCACAAAAGTACTCACGCAAAATGGCATTCGCAAAAGGGATAATGAAAAAAAAAAAAACTACAATCCTAGGACATTAATACAAATCAACAAAATGCACAAGCACACTCGCTCAAATAGACATGCACAAACATAGAAGTAAAAAAACATGCGCAAAAGTGCATTCGCAACAACGTTCTTAAAATCACGAACTACAATACTAGGACTTTAATACGCATCAACGAACAACAGCAAAAACACTAGATAAAAAAGATACAATGGAGTGTAGAAAGAAAACTCTACGTTTACGTTTACGTGGATTTTTTTTGGATTAATTTATATTTCTGATTTAGTTGGTGGATTTGGTATCTTATAGGTACAAAACGAAAATTAGGTCTCCAGGAAGCAAAAATGATCAAAGAATAAGAAAATAGTTGCAATTAGGAAAATAAAATCAGTTTAGAAGAGAGAATCCCTCAACATCTTTGGTAGTGTCCACGAAGTCGAGCATAACTTTCTCATGCGGACTCATAATCAACTGTTTTCGGCTGCATTAGAAAACTATTTAATCTGGCTACAATTCCTGTCTAACGGCAAATTTCCAAATTCGGACTCGAACATGGTCAAAATTGAATTTCAAAAGCGATCATGAAAATACATACTACAGTTCGAGGACATGAATGCGCATCAAGAAACGTGCATAAAAACACTCGCTAGAAAAGATACGCAAATAAGTAAAAGTACAAAAGCATGCACAAAAGTACTCACGCAAAAGTGCATTCGCAAAAAGGATCATGAAAACACAAACTACAATCCTAGGACATTAATACAAATCAACAAACATTCACAAGCACACTCGCTCAAATGGACATGCACAAACGTACATGTAAAAAAACATGCGCAAAAGTGCATTCGCAACAACGTTCTAAAAATCACGAACTACAATACTAGGACTTTAATACGCATCAACAAACAACAGCAAAAACACTAGATAAAAAAGATACAGTGGAGTGTAGAAATAAAACTCTACGTTTACATTTACGGGGATTTTTTTTTTTGATTAATTTATATTTTTGTTCAATTGGTGGGTTTAGTATCCTATAGGTACAACTCGAAAATGAGGTGTCCTGGAAGCAAATGATCAAAGAGTAAGAAAAGAGTTGCAATTAGAAATATAAAATCACATTAGAAGAGAGAATTCCTCAACATCTTTGGTCGTGTCCATGAAGTCGAGCATATCTTTCTCATCTGGACTCCAAATCAACTAGTTCTGGCAGCATTAGAAAGCTATTTCAGCTGGCTACAATTCCTGTCTAACGGCAAATTTCCAAATTCGGACTCGAACATGGTCAAAATTGGATTCCAAAAGCGATCATGAAAATACGTACTACAGTTCGAGGACATGAATGCACATCAAGAAACGTGCACAAAAACACTCGCTAGAAAAGATGCGCACATAAGTAAAAGTACAAAATCATGCACAAAAGTACTCACGCAAAAGGGCATTCGCAAAAAGGATCATGAAAACACAAACTACAATCCTAGGACATTAATACAAATCAACAAACATGCACAAAGACACTCACTCAAATGGATATGCACAAACGTACATGTAAAAAAACCTGCACAAAAGTGTATTCGCAACAACGATCTTAAAAACACGAACTACAATACTAGGACTTTAATACGCATCAACAAACAACATCACAAACACTAAATAAAAAAGATATAGTGGAGTGTAGAAATAAAACTCTCGTTTACGTTTAGGTGGATTTTTATTTGGATTAATTTATATTTTTGTAGTAATTGGTGGATTTGGTATCTTATAGGTACAAATCGAAAATTAGGTGTCCAGGAAGCAAAAATGATCAAAGAGTAAGAAAAGAGTTGCAATTAGGAAAATAAAATCAGATTAGAAAAGAGAATCCCTCAACATCTTTGGTGGTGTCCACGAAGTCGAGCATAACTTTCTCATCCGGACTCCAAATCAACTTGTTGCGGCAACATTAGAAAGCTATTTCAGTTGGCTACAATTCCTGTCTAACGGCAAATTTCCAAATTCGGACTCGAACATTGTCAAAATTGGATTCCAAAAGCGATCATGAAAATACGTACTATAGTTCGAGGACATGAATGCGCATCGAGAACCGTGCCCAAAAACACTCGCTAGAAAAGATACGCACATAAGTAAAAGTACAAAAGCATGCACAAAAGTACTCACGCAAAATGGCATTCGCAAAAGGGATAATGAAAAAAAAAAAACTACAATCCTAGGACATTAATACAAATCAACAAAATTCACAAGCACACTCGCTCAAATAGACATGCACAAACATAGATGTAAAAAAACATGCGCAAAAGTGCATTCGCAACAACGTTCTTAAAATCACGAACTACAATACTAGGACTTTAATACGCATCAACGAACAACAGCAAAAACACTAGATAAAAAAGATACAATGGAGTGTAGAAAGAAAACTCTACGTTTACGTTTACGTGGATTTTTTTTGGATTAATTTATATTTATGATTTAGTTGGTGGATTTGGTATCT
The DNA here is from genome assembly GCF_056151865.1 of Erythranthe guttata. Taxonomy (NCBI): domain Eukaryota; kingdom Viridiplantae; phylum Streptophyta; class Magnoliopsida; order Lamiales; family Phrymaceae; genus Erythranthe; species Erythranthe guttata. The sequence goes on along the minus strand of NC_142542.1, from coordinate 11,064,383 downwards.
TATAGGTACAAAACGAAAATTAGGTCTCCAGGAAGCAAAAATGATCAAAGAATAAGAAAATAGTTGCAATTAGGAAAATAAAATCAGTTTAGAAGAGAGAATCCCTCAACATCTTTGGTAGTGTCCACGAAGTCGAGCATAACTTTCTCATGCGGACTCATAATCAACTGTTTTCGGCTGCATTAGAAAACTATTTAATCTGGCTACAATTCCTGTCTAACGGCAAATATCCAAATTCGGACTCGAACATGGTCAAAATTGAATTTCAAAAGCGATCATGAAAATACATACTACAGTTCGAGGACATGAATGCGCATCAAGAAACGTGCATAAAAACACTCGCTAGAAAAGATACGCAAATAAGTAAAAGTACAAAAGCATGCACAAAAGTACTCACGCAAAAGTGCATTCGCAAAAAGGATCATGAAAACACAAACTACAATCCTAGGACATTAATACAAATCAACAAACATTCACAAGCACACTCGCTCAAATGGACATGCACAAACGTACATGTAAAAAAACATGCGCAAAAGTGCATTCGCAACAACGTTCTAAAAATCACGAACTACAATACTAGGACTTTAATACGCATCAACAAACAACAGCAAAAACACTAGATAAAAAAGATACAGTGGAGTGTAAAAATAAAACTCTACGTTTACATTTACGGGGATTTTTTTTTTTTGATTAATTTATATTTTTGTTCAATTGGTGGGTTTAGTATCCTATAGGTACAACTCGAAAATGAGGTGTCCTGGAAGCAAATGATCAAAGAGTAAGAAAAGAGTTGCAATTAGAAATATAAAATCACATTAGAAGAGAGAATTCCTCAACATCTTTGGTCGTGTCCATGAAGTCGAGCATATCTTTCTCATCTGGACTCCAAATCAACTAGTTCTGGCAGCATTAGAAAGCTATTTCAGCTGGCTACAATTCCTGTCTAACGGCAAATTTCCAAATTCGGACTCGAACATGGTCAAAATTGGATTCCAAAAGCGATCATGAAAATACGTACTACAGTTCGAGGACATGAATGCACATCAAGAAACGTGCACAAAAACACTCGCTAGAAAAGATGCGCACATAAGTAAAAGTACAAAATCATGCACAAAAGTACTCACGCAAAAGGGCATTCGCAAAAAGGATCATGAAAACACAAACTACAATCCTAGGACATTAATACAAATCAACAAACATGCACAAAGACACTCACTCAAATGGATATGCACAAACGTACATGTAAAAAAACCTGCACAAAAGTGTATTCGCAACAACGATCTTAAAAACACGAACTACAATACTAGGACTTTAATACGCATCAACAAACAACAGCAAAAACACTAGATACAAAAGATATACAGTGGAGTGTAGAAATAACACTCTACGTTTACGTGGAATTTTTTTTTGGATTAATTTATATTTCTGTTTTTGATTAGTGGATTTGGTATCTTATAGGTACAAATTTAAAATTAGGTGTCTAGTAAGCAAAAATAATCAAACCTGTTGAAACATGGGATGAGATGAAGGCCATCTTGAGGAAACGATTGATTCCAAACTACTACCATAGAGAGTTGTTCAACAAGTTACAACGCCTAACTCAAGGATCGAGGAGCGTCGATGAGTACCACAAAGAGATGGATGTTGCTATGATCCGAGCAAGTGTACAAGAAGATAGGGAAGCTACCATGGCTAGATTCTTACATGGCTTGCTTAAATCGTGAAATAACAGATGTTGTGGAGATGCAACAATATGTGGAATTGACGGATATGGTGCACCAAGCTATCAAAGTCGAACAACAACTGAAGCAGAGGAATTTGGCTAGGAAGGGAACAGGTGCAATCACTTCAAATTCGTGGAAGGCAGCACCTAAACGGGATGAATGGCCATCAACCAAACCTAAATCTGAACCTTCTAAGGATGCCAAACAAGCGACAACATTCAAACAAGGTAACACTGAACCCTCCACTTCTAAGAATCGAGATATGAAATGTTTCAAGTGCCATGGTAGGGAACACATAGCTAGTGAGTGTCCTAACAAAAAGGTTATGGTGATAAATGCCCAAGGGGAGATCGAATCGGAGGATGAAAAGGAAGACGAGATAGATGAGCTGCCATCTTTTGGAGATACATACGAAGGGCAATATGCTGCAGAGGGTGAGTTATTAGTGGCAAGGCGAGCTCTTAGTGCACAAGGTAAAGAAGAAGAGAACAATCAACGAGAAAACTAATTTCATACTCGTTGTTTTGTAAATGGTAAGGTTTGCAGCGTTATTATTGATGGTGGGAGCTGCACTAATGTTGCAAGTACTGAATTAGTTGAGAAATTGGGTTTGCCTACCTTGAGGCATGCTCGACCATACCGACTTCAGTGGCTAAACAATAGTGGAGAAATCAAGGTGACAAAGCAAGTGTTAGTGGCATTCTCCATTGGCAAGTATGAGGATGAAGTTTTGTGCGATGTGGTGCCTATGCAAGCATGCCATGTCCTATTGTGGAGACCATAGCAGTACGACCGTCGAGCAACATAATGGGTTTCGGGCACGCATACGCAGCGGAAAACAAAAATTTAATGTGATTTAAACGACTTTAAAACACATAAGCACATGCCCGACAAATTAAATCAATTAATTGCGTACCTTTGCGCTTCCAGCGAAATAAAACAACAACATACATGCTAATTATTTAACCGAATTTAAATCAATTAACATGCTCGCGTTTAAACCAAATAACATGCTCGCAATGATTTAAATCGATTACACATAATCACATAAAATCATACGAAACAAACATGAATACATATACATAGGTTTAAACGAAAATGAATCGAAACTAGGGTTTCGTGTGTTTACCTCTCGACGCGTGAGGTAGGAGTATTTAGCAAGTCGAGATTGCTACGGAAACCAATCCGTACAATCGGGGCAGCAGCGGCGCGTGAGGTCACGGCGGCGCGTGAGGTACACGCGCGGTCTTCGGCGCGGCGCGTGGGGCAGCGTGCGGCTTCGGCTCGTGCGCTGCTCCTCGATTCTTCGATCTACAGTCCTCCTCCTCTCGGATTTCACCTTGTATACTTCGATCTACTAAAACGTGGCACTAGACACGAAGTAGTTAGAATAAAACGGAAGAAACGAAAAGAGGAAAGAATACCGAAAAGAAACGGCCGATGGACGGCCGATTCCGGCGACGGAGAGGCGACGACGGCGCTGTGGTGGCCGCGGAAAGAGAGGCCGAGAGAGAGAGGGGTCGGCCGCTTAGGGTTAGGGTTTCACTTGTTTTGTGCAAGACCTATAAATCTTGTATTTATAGTGTCTTGCATAAAACCCTAGCGGGCTTAAGTTGGACTGGGCCCAACAGCTTAAGTTCGTTAGTACTTTCTCATGCTCGTCTCTCTTAATTCAATGACCGAAAAAATGCAACGATTACATTTTCGGAATCATTATAATTCCCTCGTCATTACGAGTGCCATCTTTCATTTTCCAACTTTCCAAAAGTGGAAACCCTAGTTCAGTGTACTTTCTAAATTTGGAAACTTCCTGATTTAGAAAGTTCACTACAACTTTCGCCTATTCTTTTCCTTTTTCTTATTCTCATTCATAATTCCAAATTACGAATGTTGGACTCAATCACATTGACTTCCAATCATGCAAAGATAAACCACTTTATCTCTGACCGTTTATTCAAAGATCTCATGTGCACGAGCAGTGTGACCCTCGATGGTTCAGGTGTAAGCTAGCCGTGGGCCCACAACCCTTTGTGGTCAAAACTCGTCCCCTTCGAGTCACGATTAAGATGAAGCTCGTTTCACCTTAATCACCCAACGAATCAAGATTGGCGTCTAGCAACTACGCGTCATGATTCCCTAGATACAAATGAAGTGCCTGCAAGAACCTTCAGATATAGTTAACGTACAGTACGGTCCCTTCGATTCATATGTCCCGATCGAACTAGAGGCATTGGTTCATCGAGACCTCTTTATATGTTCGATGACGGTGCGATCGTTCTAAGTGTTGTAATCCTTACGTGCATGACTTAGGGAATCGAATTCTCTAATCATCACTTAGTCAGCTCTGGCCAGAGACTTAGAATGATTACAAACTTTCAGAACACACAGGACATCCAAGACTATTCTAGCGATCGAATCCCCGACTACAATGCACAGACCTCCCACTAGATTTCGGACTGCACGAACACTGGCCCTTGGGATGGTCCTCGGTGGAACTCAGGGACAGGTCACGATACAGTTGGTCCTCTAGTGAAGTCACGGTGATGTCTAGGTCATAAGGACTAATGGTGTACAACTATACCATAGATATCTCTACTCGATTATTGGGAACCACTTAGAGATTTCTAGGGTGAGGGAGTTCAGTGAACTCGTCAACTTACGAGCACCCACTTATGCATGCCGATATCACAATACCGTTTACTGATGAGATGCAGTACACATACACTAAGTGCTAGTCTTAATGGGAAAGGCCGATATCCTCATTAGTGGCGTAACCCTTCGACTAGGAACACGTTTAACAGTTATAATACTTGAGTAAATATCTCACGATCCTAACGATCAATTACTAGTACTTGTAATAACTGTAAGGACTATATCTATGCTTGTGACAAAGGGACAAAGATATAGAATGCCAAGGTGTTTTATCATTAATACGAATAAAGGTTCGTTTATTACAATAATAAATACGAAAGACCATAGCCACATGTTGGCTTGTTGGTCACCTACTCTAACAATCTCCCACTTGACCTAAAGACAACTACCCATAAATCGCAATCCCATCGACTCTCGATGTTTCTCATGGACCGATCTCGGTAAAGGCTTCGTGAAGGGGTCTGCAACGTTCTCTTCCGAGGTGACTCGTTCAACCTTAACTTCACCTCTATCAATGATCTCTCGGATCACGTGATACTTCCTCAGAATATGCTTCGACTTCTGATGAGATCGTGGCTCCTTAGCTTGCGCCACGGCTCCGGTGTTATCACAGTACAACGGTACTGGATCACTAGCATCAGGAATGACACCCAACTCTAGGATGAATTTCCTTATCCAAGTCCCTTCTTTTGCAGCTTCAGACGCTGCAATGTATTCCGCTTCGGTAGTGGAATCAGCCGTCGTGCTTTGCTTGGAACTCTTCCAACACACGGCACCACCATTAAGCGTGAATATAAATCCAGAATTCGACTTTGAGTCGTCCACATCCGATTGAAAACTAGAGTCAGTAAAAACCCTCTAATTTCAACTCGGCACCCCCATAGACCAAAAATATATCCTTAGTTCTTCGCAAGTACTTGAGGATATCTTTCACGGCTTTCCAGTGAGCCGGGCCGGGGTTAGACTGATATCTGCTTGTGACACTCACAGCATACGCAATATCGGGTCTCGTACATAGCATGCCATACATTATGCTTCCTATGGCAGAAGCATAGGGTGTCCTTTTCATCTCCTCGATTTCACTAGGTGTTTGGGGACACATAGATTTCGAGAGACGAACCCCATGGGACATTGGCAAGAATCCCTTCTTGGATTCTTCCATGCTAAACCGTTTCATAACGGTGTCTATGTACAGGCTTTGGTATAAGCCAAGCATCTTTCTTGCCCTATCTCTATAGATGCGTATTCCTAATACATAAGATGCTTCTCCCAAATCCTTCATTGAGAAACGTGTGGACAACCATGCTTTCGTTTGCTGTAACATTCCTACGTCATTCCCAATGAGTACAATGTCATCAACGTAAAGCACTAGAAATATTACTGCCCTCCCACTAACCTTCTTGTATACACAAGGTTCCTCCGGATTCTTCTCAAAATCAAACTCTTTGATAGTTGAGTCGAACCTAATGTTCCAACTACGGGATGCTTGCTTCAATCCATAAATGGATCGCTGGAGCTTGCAAACCTTTTGCTCACTTCCAGAAGATATGAAGCCTTCCGGCTGCGCCATGTAAATTTCTTCCTCAATATCTCCATTAAGGAAGGCGGTCTTCACATCCATTTGCCATATCTCGTAGTCGTACCACGCAGCTATGGCCAGCAAAATCCTAATGGACTTCAGCATCGCGACTGGCGAAAAGGTTTCCTCATAGTCAACGCCTTGCCTTTGAGTGTATCCTTTCGCTACCAATCTAGCCTTATAGGTCGATACCTTTCCATCCACTCCAATTTTCTTCTTATAGATCCACTTGCAGCCTATAGGAACAATTCCTTTGGGTGGATCTACCAAGGTCCATACCTTGTTGGAGTACATGGAGTCCATTTCGGATTTCATGGCAGTTAGCCAATGTCCCATGTCCGCATCCGATACGGCCTCATTGTATGTTCTTGGATCTTGTCCAAGATCAACATGATCTTCATCATTTTCGAGGAGGAATAACCTATACGGCAATTTCCGAACTCTTTCGGATCTACGTACCGTAGGTTCAGGAGGTATATTAGTGGTTTGTTGTATTGGTTCGATTACTTGTTCTTGCGTTTGAACTTCACTTTGTGGTTCTTGAACTATTTCAAGTTCTATCATGCTGCCCTTTCTATCGGATAGAAACTCCCTTTCCAAAAAGGTGGCATTTCTCGAAACAAACGTCTTTGCTTCTTTGACATAGTAGAACTCGTATCCCATCGAGTCTTCGGGATACCCCACAAAATAGCACAAGTCGGATTTACTATCCAACTTATCTCCCACTAATCGCTTCACATAAGCGGGACAACCCCATATCCTAATATGTTTGTAATTGGGTTTCCGGGAATGCCAAAGTTCATAAGGTGTGGATTTAACTGCTTTGGTGTTAACTCTATTCAGCAAATACGCGGCCGTACGGAGTGCATGACCCCACAAGTATGCCGGTAAGTTTGTGAACCCCATCATGGATCGAACCATATCTAATAAAGTTCGATTCCGACGTTCGGATACTCCATTAAGTTGAGGAGTTCCCGGTGGAGTCCATTGGGACTGTATCCCATTTTCTTTTAGATAGTCAATGAACTCGATGCTCAAGTATTCTCCACCACGATCGGATCGTAGCTTCTTAATACTTCGTCCGAGTTGCTTTTCTACTTCATGTCTAAAATCTTTGAACCTTTCAAATGTTTCAGACTTGTACTTCATCAAGTACACATACCCATACCTAGAATAATCGTCGGTAAAAGTGGCGAAGTAGTTATATCCACCCTTTGCACTAACACTTAGCGGACCACATACGTCTGTATGGATCAAATCCAAAAGACCCTCGGCTCGTTCCATTTTCCCTTTATAGGGTGACTTGGTCATTTTCCCTTTAAGGCAGGATTCACAAGTTTGTAGTGATTTCACGTCCTCCAAAGAGAACAATCCTTCACTGACAAAATCGTTCATCCTTCTTAAAGAGACATGACCTAATCTAGCGTGCCAAAGTTGTGCGGGGTTTTGATCTATCTCCTTACGTTTTGCTGATATAACATTAATAGGTATTTCATTTGGATTTAGTTCATACAAGTTGTTTAATAGTCGTCCTTTGCAAATCAAATTCTCATTCTTTTGTATAATGCAAATCGAATTTCCAAAAACAAAAGTAAAACCTTCAATATCTAATACAGGAATAGAAATAAGGTTTCTAATGAGCGACGGAACAAATAAACAATTGTTCAAAACAATAGGAAAACTAGAATCCAAAACATTTAAGTAAATTGTGCCAATGGCTTCAGCAGCAACTCTTGCTCCATTCCCCATCCTTAGGTAGGTCTCACCCGCTCTAAGTCTTCGACTTCTTGTCATTAGCTGCAAATCATTGCACAAATGTGAGCCACAGCCCGTATCCAATACCCAAGAAGAAGAGTTGACAGACAAATTTACGTCAATGAAATACGTACCCTTTTCAAAACCTTTCTGCTTTAGGTAAGCCTTGCAGTTGCGGCGCCAATGTCCTTTCTTTCCACAGTGATGGCAAGCATCATCAACTTGTTTGCCAACCTTTGCTTTGGGGCCCCCACTACCTTCACCCACTTCGAACTTGCTGTTTGGGAAGGGAACTCTTTCCTTTCTCTTCTTTTGGAAAGAACTCTTCTTTCCAGAAGTAGCAGCAATGAGAACAGACTTCTCTTTCTTAATGGTGGACTCGAAACTGACCAACATGTTCATTAACTCATCCAAGGGAGGATCTAGTTTGTTCATGTTGAAGTTCACTATGAACGATTCATAGGAACTAGGAAGAGACAACAGGATCAAATCCAACGAGAGCTCGGCCGGGAGGGTGACATCAAGATTCACTAGCTTTTCAAGGAGCGTGATCATTTTGAGACAGTGCTCGTGGACCGAAGTCCCTTCGCGCAGTCTCGCTGTGATCAACTCCTTTGTAGCAGCGTACCTCGATGCCCTAATATTCTCACTATACATGCTATCGAGATGAGCCTTTATATCGAAAGCATGCAAGTGAGACTCATATTTCCTCGCAAGCGCGGGCTCCATGGCGGCTATCATATAGCACCTAGCATGAGTGTCATCTTTCTTCCAAACTTCATAAGTTTCCTTTTCAGCATCAGTCGATGTGGCAGGTATAGTGGCGGGAAGCCTCTCATTCAAAACATAGAGACGCCCCTCAACAGTTAGCACAAGCTTAAGACTACGCAACCAATCTAGGTAATTAGGGCCATTGAGTTTATTGTCGAGGATTGACATTATGGGATTCTTAGACATGATTATCTGAGACATATAGAGAAGAGGATTATTAGAGATTCGCGTTAAATGATTGTTACAATTAAATGTTTGGACTTATGTTATTTAATTGTTCTCCCACTAATTTTATCGAGTTCCGCTTCCCTCTAGCAGACAAACGAGAAAACTGATTTTTCTTAATGGGCTTTAGGTCCTATAGACAAATATAACCCGTAGTTAATCTAGCCCGATTATATTTGCCCAAAGGTAGATCACAATCAATCATATCCACAATATGACCCTAAATTAATTTTCCTCACACTTGATAATGACCTAAGTTAATCTCGCGAATATCAAAATCGTCGTGTGTCAAGTCTAACCTACCAATCAAAGATGCTCATAGAACTTGACTATGCCAAACTAATGCAGTCCCTAGTTAATCTAGCCGACCACGTTAATTCAACATAACCCTTTTCTACGGCTACCTTAATCATTATGTCAATTGAATTACAGCTTACTCTACCATAGCACTCCCCGCTAACACGGCTTACTGCACTATAGTAAAGGGCTACACATAATCCAACCGTTGGCTGAAGGAAAGAAATAACTCAACAGATTGGGTTTTTCTTTATAACTTGAAATGATTCTTAATTAAAAGAATGAGGGATTTTTATTAAAAAGTTTTATCTCATCAGTAGGTTTGGATCGGTCTATGTGATTCCTACATCTATGTTCTCTAAAGGTATATGGAAACGCATATTGTCCTAAGAGGAACATACGACCTAATTACATAATTAATTACATTAATTAATTATCGGATTTTTCAAAATAATTATAGAACCTCAACAAGCATAAATCATTCAAATAATGTTGAGGTACTACTAATTAAGTTGAACTATAATCAATATTTACTAAAATAGATGATTGTCGATCCAATTATCTAATTGGGATTAATTGAAAATAATTTTCCAAAAATTAAAATCAATTTGTTTTAAGTTTAATTTTAGAAATCTGAAATAAATTTTTTTTTTTTTTTTTTTTTTTTTTAGTGAACCGGTTCGGCCGACCGGTTCGGACCGAAGCGGTCCGGTTCTGCCCGGTCCAGCTGACCCAAATCAGTGGGCCGGGTCAGTCGGACCGGGAACCGGTCTGACCGACCCGAATCCACTTGGATTCGGTCAACTAAATCGCATACAACCATCGAACCGGCCGGTTCGACCGGTTCGATCCAAACAATTAAAAACCGACGTTTTAAAAATAATTTCAGATCCGATTTTCCAATTTTAAACAATTTTAAAGCTGGAAAAATTCTAAACAATATTTCAAAAATATTTTAAACTTACGAAAACTCCCAATTACATAATACGACAATCACTACTTTAATAAATCGAACATGCATAAAATCATAGCATATTAAACGACGCAATTAATTGCGCAACGAGCTCTGATACCACTGTTGGGTTTCGGGCACGCATACGCAGCGGAAAACAAAAATTTAATGTGATTTAAACGACTTTAAAACACATAAGCACATGCCCGACAAATTAAATCAATTAATTGCGTACCTTTGCGCTTCCAGCGAAATAAAACAACAACATACATGCTAATTATTTAACCGAATTTAAATCAATTAACATGCTCGCGTTTAAACCAAATAACATGCTCGCAATGATTTAAATCGATTACACATAATCACATAAAATCATACGAAACAAACATGAATACATATACATAGGTTTAAACGAAAATGAATCGAAACTAGGGTTTTGTGTGTTTACCTCTCGACGCGTGAGGTAGGAGTATTTAGCAAGTCGAGATTGCTACGGAAACCAATCCGTACAATCGGGGCAGCAGCGGCAGCAGCGGCGCGTGAGGTCACGGCGGCGCGTGAGGTACACGCGCGGTCTTCGGCGCGGCGCGTGGGGCAGCGTGCGGCTTCGGCTCGTGCGCTGCTCCTCGATTCTTCGATCTACAGTCTTCCTCCTCACGGATTTCACCTCGTATACTTCGATCTACTAAAACGTGGCACTAGACACGAAGTAGTTAGAATAAAACGGAAGAAACGAAAAGAGGAAAGAATACCGAAAAGAAACGGCCGATGGACGGCCGATTCCGGCGACGGAGAGGCGACGACGGCGCGGTGGTGGCCGCGGAAAGAGAGGCCGAGAGAGAGAGGGGTCGGCTGCTTAGGGTTAGGGTTTCACTTGTTTTGTGCAAGACCTATAAATCTTGTATTTATAGTGTCTTGCATAAAACCCTAGCGGGCTTAAGTTGGACTGGGCCCAACAGCTTAAGTTCGTTAGTACTTTCTCATGCTCGTCTCTCTTAATTCAATGACCGAAAAATTGCAACGATTACATTTTCGGAATCATTATAATTCCCTCGTCATTACGAGTGCCATCTTTCATTTTCCAACTTTCCAAAAGTGGAAACCCTAGTTCAGTGTACTTTCTAAATTTGGAAACTTCCTGATTTAGAAAGTTCACTACAACTTTCGCCTATTCTTTTCCTTTTTCTTATTCTCATTCATAATTCCAAATTACGAATGTTGGACTCAATCACATTGACTTCCAATCATGCAAAGATAAACCACTTTATCTCTGACCGTTTATTCAAAGATCTCATGTGCACGAGCAGTGTGACCCTCGATGGTTCAGGTGTAAGCTAGCCGTGGGCCCACAACCCTTTGTGGTCAAAACTCGTCCCCTTCGAGTCACGATTAAGATGAAGCTCGTTTCACCTTAATCACCCAACGAATCAAGATTGGCGTCTAGCAACTACGCGTCATGATTCCCTAGATACAAATGAAGTGCCTGCAAGAACCTTCAGATATAGTTAACGTACAGTACGGTCCCTTCGATTCATATGTCCCGATCGAACTAGAGGCATTGGTTCATCGAGACCTCTTTATATGTTCGATGACGGTGCGATCGTTCTAAGTGTTGTAATCCTTACGTGCATGACTTAGGGAATCGAATTCTCTAATCATCACTTAGTCAGCTCTGGCCAGAGACTTAGAATGATTACAAACTTTCAGAACACACAGGACATCCAAGACTATTCTAGCGATCGAATCCCCGACTACAATGCACAGACCTCCCACTAGATTTCGGACTGCACGAACACTGGCCCTTGGGATGGTCCTCGGTGGAACTCAGGGACAGGTCACGATACAGTTGGTCCTCTAGTGAAGTCACGGTGATGTCTAGGTCATAAGGACTAATGGTGTACAACTATACCATAGATATCTCTACTCGATTATTGGGAACCACTTAGAGATTTCTAGGGTGAGGGAGTTCAGTGAACTCGTCAACTTACGAGCACCCACTTATGCATGCCGATATCACAATACCGTTTACTGATGAGATGCAGTACACATACACTAAGTGCTAGTCTTAATGGGAAAGGCCGATATCCTCATTAGTGGCGTAACCCTTCGACTAGGAACACGTTTAACAGTTATAATACTTGAGTAAATATCTCACGATCCTAACGATCAATTACTAGTACTTGTAATAACTGTAAGGACTATATCTATGCTTGTGACAAAGGGACAAAGATATAGAATGCCAAGGTGTTTTATCATTAATACGAATAAAGGTTCGTTTATTACAATAATAAATACGAAAGACCATAGCCACATGTTGGCTTGTTGGTCACCTACTCTAACACAACACATGACGGGTACACCAATAGGTACTCTTTTATCATTAAAAAGCAACCCATGACACTTGTACCGTTAAGTCCCAAGCAAGTTCTTGATGATCAACTCAAGATACAAAAAAAGAGTGAGAAGTGTAAAGAAAAACAGAAAGATGGTGAGATTGAGAGAAAAGAAAATGAGAGAAGAGAGGAGAGAAGTGTCAAAACAAAAGAGAGTGATAAAAAAAATGAGAGCGCGCGAGGGGAAAAATACAACTTCATTGAAAAAAAAAAGTGAGATCAAGAGAGCTTTATTATCGCAATAGCCCCTTACATTACTTATGTACAAGGAGGCCTTTTTGAGTACTAACGAACTTGTCGGATCATTGGCGAGCAATGTTGTTTCACTTTTGCAAGCATTTGAAGATGTCTTTCCCGAGGAGGTACCGCCAGGCTTACCCCCAATTCGAGGAATTGAGCACCAAATTGACTTCATACCAGGTGCAACAATTCCAAACCGACCAGCCTATCGGAGTAGTCCGGAGGAGACAAAGGAACTTCAACGGCAGGTTGATGAGCTACTGGGGAAAGGACATATTAGGGAGAGTATGAGCCCTTGTGCAGTTCCGGTGTTGCTAGTACCTAAGAAGGATGCGACATGGAGGATGTGTGTTGATTTTCGAGCCATCAACAATATCACGGTAAAGTATCGTCATCCTATTCCTAGACTAGTATCGCCATGAAGTGGACTAATTCAAGCATTAAGTCAGATTTAAGAGACATCAATAACAAAGATATCAATCCTTAAATGTTCTAAATTGATGCAATCACATTATTGAAGAGGTTTCTTTCATTTGGTATAAATTAAGGTTGATTTGATTATTTAATTTATTGCTGATTAGATTGATTGATTAACATTTCCATTTTAGTATTTTATTTTTATAGATTAGAAAACATTGTACCCTATATAAAGGGATCAGCTTGTATGAATAGACACGACAATGTATTGAAATCTTTTGATTAAGAGTGTGTCTCTTCGGTTCTTTAAGAACCATTTTTTTTAAATGAACTTATCGGAGTAGTTCTCCGTGGCGTTCGCCCGTGACTCATCAGTCAATCTTCCGCAATTGATTGTGGCGTCTTCGCATACCAAGGTTCTTGCCTCTTTATAGGAAATGGGTCAAGGTTCCACCCCATTGAATCCTTCTTTGGACGGTCCAAGATTTTAAATCGGAAGTATTGATACCAGGTCTCGTCACGATGTTGGCGTGGTTCGTATCAAAAGAGTTGCAATTAGGAAAATAAAATTAAATTAGAAGAGAGAATCCCTAAACATCTTAGGTAGTGTCCACCAAGTCGAGCATTACTTTCTCATCCGGACTCCAAATCACCTGGTTCCAGTGGCATTAGAAAGCTATTTCAGCTGGCTACATTTCCTGTCTAACGGCAAATTTCCAAATTCGGACTCGAACATGGTCAAAATAGGATACCAAAAGCGATCATGAAAATACGTACTACAGCTCGAGGACATGAATGCGCGCATCAAGAAACGTGCACACAAACACTCGGTAGAAAAGCTACGCACATAAGTAAAAGTACAAAAGCGCGCACAAAAGTACTCACGCAAAAGTGCATTCGCAAAAAGGATCAAGAAAACACAAACTACAATCCTAGGACATTAATACAAATCAAGAAACATGCACAAACACACTCGCTCAAATGGACATGCACAAACGTACATGTAAAAAAACATGCGCAAAAGTTCATTCGCCACAACGTTCTTAACAACACGAACTACAATACTAGGACTTTTATACGCATTAACAAACAATAGCAACAACACTAGATAAAAAAGATATATACAGTGGAGTGTAGAAATAATACTCTACGTTTACGTTTATGTGGATTTTTTTTTTGGATTAATTTATATTTCTCTTTTAATTGGTAGTTTTGGTATCTTATAGGTACAAATGAAAAATTAAGGTCTCCATGAAGCTAAAATTATCAAAGAGTAAGAAAAGAGTTGCAATTAAGAAAATAAAATCAAATTAGAAGAGAGAATCCCCCAACATCTTTGGTTGTGTCCACAAAGTGGAGCATAAGTTTCTCATCCAGACTCCAAATCAACTGGTTCTGGCGGCATTAGAAAGCTATTTCAGCTTGCTACAATTCTTGTCTACCGGCAAATTTCAAAATTTGGACTCGAACATGGTAAAAATGGGATAGCAAAAGCGATCATGAAAATAAGTACTACAGTTCGAGGACATGAATGCGCATCAAGAAACGTGCACAAAAACACCCACTAGAAAAGATACGCACATAAGTAAAAGTACGAAAGCATGCACAAAAGTACTCACGCAAAAGGGCATTCGCAAAAAGGATCATGAAAACACAAACTACAATCCTAGGACATTAATACAAATCAACAAACATGCACAAACAAATTCGCTCAAATGGACATGCACAAACGTACATGTAAAAAAACATGCGCAAAACTGCATTCGCAACAACGTTCTTAAAAACACGAACTACAACACTAGGACTTTTATACGCATCATCAAACAACAACAAAAACACTAGATACAAAAGATACACAATGGAGTGTAGAAATAACACTCTACGTTAACGTTTACGTGGATTATTTTTTTTTGGATTAATTTATATTTTTGTTCTAATTGGTGGATTTTGTATCTTATAGATAGAAATCGAAAATTAGGTGTCCAGGAAGCAAAAATGATCATAGAGTAAGAAACGACTTGCAACTAAGAAAATAAAATCAAATTAGAAGAGAGAATCCCTAAACATCTTTGGTAGTGTTCACGAAGTCGAGCATAACTTTCTCATCTGGACTCCAAATCACTTGGTTCCGGCGGCATTAGAAAGCTTTTTCAGCTGGCTACAATTCCTGTCTAACGGCAAATTTCTAAATTCGGACTCGAACATGGTCAAAATGGGATACCAAAAGCGTTCGTGAAAATACGTACTAGAGTTCGAGGAAATGAATGCGCATCAAAAAACGTGCACAAAAACACTCGCTAGAAAAGATACGCACATAAGTAAAAGTACAAAACCATGCACAAAAGTACTCACGCAAAAGTGCATTCCCAAAAAGGATCATGAAAACACAAAGTACAATCCTAAGACATTAATACAATCAACAAACATGCACAAGCACACTCGCTCAAATGGACATGCACAAACGCACATGTAAAAAAACATGCGCAAAAGTGCATTCGCAACAACGTTCTTGAAAACACGAACTACAATACTAGGACTTTAATACGCATTAACAAACAACAACAAAAACACTAGATAAAAAAGATATATATACAGTGGAGTGTAGAAAAAACACTACGTTTACGTTTACGTGGATTTTTTTTTTGATTAATTTATATTTCTGTTTTAATTGGTGGATTTGGTATCCTAAAGGTACAAATCAAAAATTAGGTGTCTAGGAAGCAAAAATGATAAAAGAGTAAGAAAAGAGTTGCAATTAAGAACATAAAATCAAATTAGAAGAAAGAATCCCTGAACACATTTGGTAGTGTCCACGAAGTCGAGCATAACTTTCTCAGCCCGACTCCAAATCACCTGGTTCTGGAGGCATTAGAAAGCTATTTCAGCTGGCTTAAATTCCTGTCTAACGGCGAATTTCCAAATTTGGACTCGAACATGGTCAAAATTGGATTCCACAAGCGATCATGAAAATACGTACTACAGTTCGAGGACATGAATGCGCATCAAGAAACATGCACAAAAACACTCGCTAGAAAAGATACGCACATATGTAAGTAAAAGTAGAAAATCATGCACAAAACTACTCATGCAAAAGGGCATTCGCAAAAAGGATCATGAAAACACAAACTACAATCCTAGGACATTAATAAAAATCAACAAACATGCACAAAGACACTCGCTCAAATGGACATGCACAAACGTACATCTAAAAAACATGCGCAAAAGTGCATTTGCAACAACGTTCTTAAAAACACGAACTACAATACTAGGAATTTAAAACGCATCAGCAAACAACAGCAAAAACACTAGATAGAAAAGATATATAGTGGAGTGTAGAAATAACGCTCTACGTTTACATTTACGTGGAATTTTATTTTGGATTAATTTATATTTCGTTCTAATTGGTGGATTGGTATCTTATAGGCACAAATCGAAAATAAGGTGTCCAGGAAGCAAAAATGATCAAAGAGTAGGAAAAGAGTTACAATAAGGAAAATAAAATCAAATTAGAAGACAGAATCCCTGAACATCATCGGTAGTGTCCACGAAGTCGAGCATAAATTTCTCATCCGAACTCCAAATCAACTGGTTCCTGCGGCATTAGAAAGCTATTTCAGCTGGCTACAGTTCCTGTCTAACGGCAAATTTCCAAATTCGGACTCGAACATGGTCAAAATGGGATACCAAAAGCGATCAGGAAAATACGTACTACAGTTCGAGGACATGAATGCACATCAAGAAACGTGCACAAAAACACTCGCTAGAAAAGATACGCACATAAGTAAAAGTACAAAAGCATGCACAAAAGTACTCACACCAATGTGCATTCACAATAAGGATCATGAAAACACAAAGTACAATCCTAGGACATTAAAACAAATCAACAAACTTGCACAAACACAGTCGCTCAAATGGACATGCACAAACATACATGTAAAAAAACATTCGCAAAAGTGCATTCGCAACAACGTTCTTAAAAACACGAACTACAATACTCGGACTTTAATACGCATTAACAAACAACAGCAAAAACACTAGATGAAAATGATATATACAGTGGAGTGTAGAAATAACACTCTACGTTTACGTTTACGTGGATTTTTTTTTTGGATTAATTTATATTTCTGTTTTAATTGGTGGATTTGGTATCTTATAGGTACAAATCGAAAATTAGGTGTCCATGAAGCAAAAATGATCAAAGAGTAAGATAAGAGTTGCAATTAAGAAAATAAAATCAAATTAGAATAGAGAATCTCTGAACATCTTTGGTAGTGTCCACGAAGTCGAGCATAACATTCTCATGCGGACTACAAATCTCTTGGTTCCGGCGGCGTTAGAAAGCTATTTCAGCAGGCTACAATTCCTGTCTAACTGCAAATTTCCAAATTCGGACTCGAACATGGTTAAAATTGCATTCCAAAAGCGATCATGAAAATTCGTACTACAGTTCGAGGACATGAATGCGCATCAAGAAACGTGTACAAAAACACTCGCTAGAAAAGATACCCACATAAGTAAAAGTACAAAATCATGCACAAAAGTACTCACGCAAAAGGGCATTCGCAAAAATAATCATGAAAACACAAACTACAATCCTAGGACATTAATACAAATCAATACACATGATGGAGGTCTAACCAATGTTTGGCAAGATGATCCTATCCAATTCCCAACCGGACCAGTAACGAGGAGCCGAGCTCAGCCATTCAAGGAGAAGCTTGCTGCATTGATCCAAAATGTCTTAACTAAGAGAGCTTCATTCAATGGCGATAAATAAGGCTGGATTATGTATATTCAAGTGGCGGAGTCACCGGACAATTGTGGGAACCATCCGGGCTAAAGATCAGTCCAAGTTGAGCAAATAAGAGCGAGCAGGATGAAGACCTCTGCCGCTCTGCCGTCGCGCCGCCGCTCTGCCGCCGCCGCCGCCGGTTTCTTCTCTTTTCTTCCTCGTCTTTATTCCCGTTGTTTTTCTAACTCTTCTGTATCTAGTTCTGCAGTTAGAGTGGGTCTAGTTGTACGAGGTGAAACCTAATTGGAGAGGAAGAACGCAACTCCGCCACCGCCAGCCCCGCACGCGCCGTCGCCGATGCCACGCGCCGCCGCCGCTGCACCTCATGTGCCGCCGCCGAGATCAGATCGGACCAGCTGCTGTTCGGTCGGTTCTTTGCAGCCTTGGAGTTGTTTAATAGCAGCTTGTACGTGTCTTTGTTTATAGATTTCGATTCGTCGAAATCTCACGTTTCAAGAGGTAAAATCGAAAACCCCTGCGAATTAATTCGTAATTGGATTATGTGAATTAATTTGTGAGCATGACAATTATATGAAGAATGTATGTTTTCGATTTCATGATGTCGTATGCAAGCATGCTCATCTTTGTTTTTCGGTTTATTTAATTTCGATTAAAATATGAAAAATTACCATGTGTATGGCGGAAGCGTTAAGGTACGTTCAATTAATTGATTTATGCATGTGATCGAACATTGAGTTCGATTAAACTTTTGTTTTCCGCTGCGTATACATGCATCGATCCCCAACAATTTGCTGAATAGAGTTAACACCAAAGCAGTTAAATCCACACCTTATGAACTTTGGCATTCCCGGAAACCCATCTACAAACATATACGGATATGGGGTTGTCCCGCTTATGTGAAGCGATTAGTGGGAGACAAGTTTGATAGTAAATCCGACCTGTGCTATTTTGTGGGGTATCCCGAAGACTCAATGGGATACGAATTCTATTATGTCAAGGAAGCAAAGACGTTTGTTTCGAGAAATGCCACCTTTTTGGAAAGGGAGTTTCTATCCAATAGAAAAGGCAACATGATAGAACTTGAAGTAGTTTAAGAACCACAAAGTGAAGTTCAAACGCAAGAACAAGTAATTGAACCAATACAACAATCCACTAATATACCTCCTGAACCTACGGTACGTAGATCCGAAAGAGTTCGGAAAATGCCGGATAGGTTATTCCTCCTCGACAATGATGAAGATCATGTTGATCTTGGACAAGATCCAAGAACATACAATGAGGCCGTATCGGATGCGAACACGGGACATTGGCTAACTGCCATGAAATCCGAGATGGACTCCATGTACTCCAACAAGGTGTGAACCTTGGTAGATCCACCTAAAGGAATTGTTCCTATAGGCTGCAAGTGGATCTATAAGAAGAAAATTGGAGTTGATGGAAAGGTATCGACCTATAAAGCTAGATTGGTAGCAAAAGGATACACTCAAAGGCAAGGTGTTGACTATGAGGAAACCTTTTCGCCAGTCGCGATGCTGAAGTCCATTAGGATTTTGCTGGCCATAGCTGCGTGGTACGACTACGAGATATGGCAAATGGATGTGAAGACCGCCTTCTTAATGGAGATATTGATGAAGAAATTTACATGGCGCAGCCGGAAGACTTCATATCTTCTGGAAGTGAGCAAAATGTTTGCAAGCTCCAGCGATCCATTTATGGATTGAAACAAGCATCCCGTAGTTGGAACATTAGGGTCGACTCAACTATCAAAGAGTTTGATTTTGAGAAGAATCCGGAGGAACCTTGTGTATAGAAGAAGGTTAGTGCGAGGGCAGTGATATTTTTAGTGCTTTACGTTGATGACATTCTACTCATTGGGAATGATGTAGGAATGCTGCAACAAACGAAAGCATAGTTGTCCACACGTTTCTCAATGAAGGATTTGGGAGAAGCATCTTATGTATTAGGAATATGCATCTATAGAGATAGAGCAAGAAAGATGCTTGGCTTATCCCAAAGCCTGTACATAGACACCGTTATGAAACGGTTTAGCATGGAAGAATCGAAGAAAGGATTCTTGCCAATGTCCCATGGGATTCGTCTCTCGAAATCTATGTGTCCGCAAACACCTATTGAAATCGAGGAGATGAATATGACGCCTTATGCTTCTGCCATAGGAAGCATAATGTATGGCATGCTGTGTACGAGACCCGATATTGCGTATGTTGTGAGTGTCACAAGCCGATATCAGTCTAACCCCGGCCCGGCTCACTGGAAGATATCCTCAAGTACTTGCGAAGGACTAAGGATATATTTTTGGTCTATGGGGGTACCGAGTTGATATTAGAGGGCTTTACCGACTCTAGCTTTCAATCGGATGTGGTTCCAAATCCACCAATTAATCATTTTTGCTCTTTTCTTACTCTTTGATCATTTTTGCTTCCTGGACACCTGATTTTTGATTTGTACCTATATGGTTCCAAATCCACCAATTAATATAGAAATATAAATTAATCCGAAAAAAAATCCACGTAAACATGAACGTAGAGTTTTAATTCTACACTCACTGTATCTTTTTTATCTAGTGTTTTTGCTGTTGTTTGTTGATGCGTATTGAAGTCCTAGTATTGTAGTTTGTGGATTTAAGAACGTTGTTGCGAATGCACTTTTGCGCATATTTTTTTACATGTACGTTTGTGCATGTCCATTTGAGCGAGTGTTCTTATGCATGTTTGTTGATTTGTATTAATGTCCTAGGATTGTAGTTTGTGTTTTCATGATCATTTTTGCGAATGCACTTTTGCGTGAGTACTTTTGTGCATGCTTTTTTAGTTTTACTTATGTGCGTATCTCTTCTAGTGAGTGTTTCTGTGCACGTGTCTTGATGCGCATTCATGTCCTCGAACTGTAGTACGTATTTTCATGATCGGTTTTGGAATCCAATTTTGACCAAGTTCGAGTCCGAATTTGGAATTTTGCTGCTAGACACTAATTGTAACCATCTGAAATCGCTTTATAATGCCGCCGAAACCAGTTGATTTGGCGTCCGGCTGAGAAAGTTATGCTTGACTTCGTGGACACTACCAAAGATGTTCGGGGATTCTCTCTTCTAATTTGATTTTATTTTCCTAATTGCAACTCTTTTCTTACTCTACGTTCATTTTTGCTTCTTGGACACCTAATTTTCGATTTGTACCTATAAGATACCGAATCCACAATTTAATACAGAAATATAAATTAATCCGAAAAAAAATCCACGTAAACGTAAACGTAGAGTCTTATTTCTACACTCCACTGTATCTTTTTTATCTAGTGTTTTTGCTGTTGTTTGTTGATGCTTATTGAAGTCCTAGTATTGTAGTTCGTGTTTTTAAGAACGTTGTTGCCAATGCACGTTTGCGCATGTTTTTTTACATGTACGTTTGTGCATGTCCATTTGAGCGAGTGTGCTTATGCATGTTTGTTGATTTGTACTAATGTCCTAGAATTGTAGTTTGTGTTTTCATGATCCTTTTTGCGAATGCACTTTTGCGTGAGTACTTTTGTGCATGCTTTTGTACTTTAACTTACGTGCGTATCTCTTCTAGCGAGTGTTTCTGTGCACGTTTCTTGATGCGCATTCATGTCCTCGAACTGTAGTACGTATTTTCATGATCGCTTTTGGAATCCAATTTTGACCATGTTCGAGTCCGAATTTTGAATTTTGCCGTTAGACACTAATTGTAGCCAGCTAAAATAGCTTTCTAATGCCGCCGAAACCAGTTTATTTGGTGTCCGGATGAGATAGTTATGCTCGACTTCGTGGACACTACCAAAGATGTTCGGGGATTCTCTCTTCTAATTTGATTTTGTTTTCCTAATTGCAACTTTTTCTTACTCTTTGATCATTTTTGCTTCCTGGAAACCTAATTTTTTATTTGTACCTATACGTTACCAAATCCTCCAGTTAATATAGAAATATAAATTAATCCGAAAAAAAATCCACGTAAACGTGAACGTAGAGTTTTAATTCTACACTCCACTGTATCTTTTTTATCTTGTGTTTTTGCTGTTGTTGGGTGATGTGTATTGAAGTCCTATTATTGTAGTTCGTGGTTTTAAGACCGTTGTTGCGAATGCACTTTTGCGCATGTTTTTTTACATATACGTTTGTGCATGTCTATTTGAGCGAGTGTGCTTATGCATGTTTGGTGATTTGTATTAATGTCCTTGGATTGTAGTTTGTGTTTTCATGATCCTTTTTGCGAATCCGGTTTTGCGTGAGTACTTTTGTGGCATGATTTTGTAGTTTTACTTATGTGCGTATCTCTTCTAGCGAGTGTTTCTGTGCACGTTTCTCGATGCGCATTCATTGTTGGGAATCGGGCACGTGTACGCAGCGGAAAACAAAAATTTTATGGGATTTAAACTATTTAAAACACATAAACACATGCCGGACAATATTGAAAACAGTTAATTGCGTACCTTTGCGCTTCCAGTGAAAATAAAAACAAGATACATGCTTAATTATTTAAACAAATTTAAATAAATTAACATGCTCGCGTTTAAATCAAATAACATGCTCGAACATACAAATCAATTTCATGTAGTCACATAAAATCATACAAGAACGAACATACATATTGGATTTAAACGTAAACGAATCAAGAACAATGAATTCGTGAGTTTACCTCTTGAAGCGTGAGGTAGGAGCACTAAGCAAGACGAGATTGCTACGGAAACCAATCCGTATAATCCGGGGCACCAGCGATGCAGCGGCAGCAGCGGCGAGACGGGCCACGGCGGCGCGTGTAACTCACGCGCGGTCTTTGGGCGGCGCATGGGGTTGCGTGCGGCTTCGGCTCGTGTACTGCTCCTCGATTCTTCGATCTTCGATCGTCCTCCTCTCGGATTTCACCTCGTATAATTCGATCTACTAAACACGTGGCACTAGACACGTAATAGTTAGAAATAACGGAAGAAAAGAAAGAGGGAAAAGAGTACCGAAAGGGATCGGCCAATGGATGGCCGATTCCGGTGACTTTCCGGCGACGGCGGCGCGGTGGCCGAGGAGAGAGGGCCGAGTGAGAGAGAGTGTGAGCGGCTAGGGTTAGGGTTTTTGTGTTGTGTGTGTGTAAGACCTATAAATCTTGTATTTATAGTGTCTTGCATAAAACCCTAGCGGGCTTAAGTTGGACCGGGCCTAACAACTTAAGTTCGTTAGTACTTTTACTTCCTCGTCTCTCTCAATTCAATGATCGGAAAATTGTAACGATTACATTTTCGGAATCATTATAATGTCCTCGTCATTACGAGTGCCAACTCTCGATTTCCATCTTTCCAAAAGTGGAAACCCTAATTCAGTGCACTTTCTAAATTTGGAAACTTCCCGATTTAGAAAGTTCACTAATACGTTTGCCTATTCTTTTGCTTTTCTTATTCTCATTCATAATTCCAAATTACGAATGTTGGACCCAATCATATTGACTTCCAACCATGCAAAGATAAACTATTTTATCTCTGACCGTTTATTCAAAGATCTCATGTGCACGAGCAGTGTGACCCTCGATGGTTCAGGTGTAAGCTAGCCGTGGGCCCACAACCCTTTGTGGTCAAAACTCGTCCCTTATAGTTACGATTAAGATGAAGCTCATTTCACCTTAATCACCCAACGAATCAAGATTGGCACCTAGCATCTACGCGTCATGATTCCGTAGATACAAATGAAGTGCCTGATTGAACTAGAGGCATTGGTTCGTCGAGACCCCTTTATATGTTCACATTCGATTGAAAACTAGAGTCGGTAAAGCCCTCTAATTTGAACTCGGCACCCTCATAGACCAACAATATATCCTTAGTCCTTCGCAAGTACTTGAGGATATCGTTCACGTCTTTCCAGTGAGCCGGGCCGGGGTTAGACTGATATCTGCTTGTGACACTCACAACATACGCAATATCGGGTCTCGTACATAGCATGCCATACATAATGCTTCCTATGGCAGAATCATAAGGCGTCCTTTTCATCTCCTCGATTTCACTAGGTGTTTGCGGACACATAGATTTCGAGATACAAACCCCATGGGACGTTGGCAAGAATCCTTTCTTCGAATCTTCCATGCTAAACCGTTTCATAACGGTGTCTATGCAGGCTTTGGGATAAGCCAAGCATCTTTCTTGCTCTATCTCTATAGATGCGTATTCCTAATACATAAGATGCTTCTCCCAAATCCTTCATTGAGAAACGTGTGGACAACCATGCTTTCGTTTGTTGCAGCATTCCTACGTCATTCCCAATGAGTAGAATGTCATCAACGTAAAGCACTAAAAATATCACTGCCCTCCCACTAACCTTCTTGTATACACAAGGTTCCTCCGGATTCTTCTCAAAATCAAACTCTTTGATTGTTGAGGCGAACCTAATGTTCCAACTACGGGATGCTTGTTTCAATCCATAAATGGATCGCTGGAGCTTGCAAACCTTTTGTTCTTGAACTACTTCAAGTTCTATCATGCTGCCTTTTCTATCCGATAGAAACTACCTTTTCCAAAAAGGTGGCATTTCTTGAAACAAACGTCTTTGCTTCCTTGACATAATAGAACTCGTATCCCATCGAGTCTTCGGGATACCCCACAAAATAGCACAACTCGGATTTACTATCCAACTTGTCTCCCACTAATCGCTTCACATAAGCGGGACAACCCCATATCCTAATATGTTTATAGTTGGGTTTCCAGGAATGCCAAAGTTCATAAGGTGTGGATTTAACTGCTTTGGTGTTAACTCTATTCAGCAAATACGCGGCAGTACGAAGTGCGTGACCCCAAAAGTATGCCGGTAAGTTCGTGAACCCCATCATTGATCGAACCATATCCAATAAAGTTCGATTCCGACGTTCGGAGACTCTATTAAGTTGAGGAGTTCCAGGTGGAGTCCATTGAGCTAGATTGTATTCCATTCTCTTTTAGATAGTCAATGAACTCGATGCTCAAGTACTCTCCACCACGATCGGATCGCAGCTTCTTAATACTTCGTCCGAGTTGCTTCTCTACTTCGTGGCTAAAATCTTTGAACCTTTCAAATGTTTCGGACTTGTACTTCATCAAGTACACATACCCGTACCTAGAATAATCGTCGGTAAAGGTGGCGAAGTAGTTGTATCCACCCTTCGCACTAACACTTAGTGGACCACATACGTCTGTATGGATCAAATCAAAAAGACCCCGGCTCGTTCCATTTTCCCTTTGTAGGGTGACTTGGTCATTTTCCCTTTAAGGCAAGATTCACAAGTTTGTAGTGATTTCACGTCCTCCAAAGAGAACAATCCTTCACTAACAAAATCGTTCATCCTTCTTAAAAAGACATGACCTAATCTAGCGTGCCAAAGTTGTGCGGGGGTTTTGATCTATCTTCTTACGTTTTGCTGATATAACATTGATAGGTATTTCATTTGGATTTAGTTCATACAAGTTGTTTAATAGTCGTCCTTTGCAAATCAAATTCTCATTCTTTTGTATAATCACTACAAGGAAAGTGTCTTTTAACAACATTCCGTGTACGTTGTTAAAATACATTGACAACGCACATACGCACGTTGTTAACGGACATGTTGTTAAATGATCGGGAACTGTAACAACGTTCAACGCACGTGGTAAGCGCGTCGTTGTTTGTGATATAACAAGATGCAGTGCATGTTGTGTTATAGTTTTCACAACATTTATACGCGTCTTGTAGATAGTCTTACAACAACACACTGTTGCATCTTGTCTTCGGTTTTAACAACATTCAAGAGCACCTTGTGGTTTACTAACTATGAGACAAAAAAAAATTATTGAACAAAATACAGAAATTAGATTTTCAATTATTCTCAATGCTTTCCAATTTCCAATAAACCAAAATCCTGGCGATATACAAATATTATTAACCAATACTGTAATTGCATGCCGTTTAACCAACAAACAAAACCAATTCATTTATTGTCAAACTAATCTAAAGTCTCTTGCGCCCGAGAATGCTCATACTTTCCTCGTCTCTTAATTGATCAATGGATGTCAAATGCTCCAATACGAGTTCCTCCACAATATACTGAAAATAGCAAACCTGTTATTATTCAGGAGCCAAAAAAGGAAATAAAATTAGAAAATAAACGGCTTCAATTATTCACAACATGATTTAACTTACATTCTATACAACTCAAAAGTCATCTACTCTTCATTTTCCTTGACAAAGTTGGTTTTCCTTCAGAAATTGGTGCTTGATCATTTTCAATATATGAAAAGAAGTATGGCAACATAAAGAATTTCAAATAGACATTAAAGTATAAATATAGCAAAAACTCAAAACTGTTGGAGAGTTATGGAGAGTTAAGAAACGAATAACTCAAAGATGGTACCTTAAACATATATTTTTGTAATGGTGGTTGCAGTTGATGTATGTAGTTAGCAAGACTGATATATATTTTTTTCGCATATTTCCCTCCATTGTTGATCATATTTCACTCATCTGTCTGTCATAGTTAACTATGTCAAAAATAATGCAAAAACACGACAGTAAACAAGACACATAAATCCCTCTACATAGTACATATCATAATAAACTCTTGTACATTCAAATCCCCAAAACAAACATAAGTGTGAGTTGTTATAAAAATGAAAAAATAATAAAGATGATATACATTGATAGAAAGTAGAAACGACATATACATAATCTATTATGGCAAATTCTCAATAATTTCATGATATGCATGCAGATTATACTCGGTATGAGTGACACATATGAGTATGTCATTATGAAAAGAATTTAATCTTACCACCTGTATTCACCGTGATATATTAATTTACGAAAAAATAAAATATTAGGGCTGCTTTTTTAATGGGATAAAAGAGAAATGAGTACCTGATTGAATAGTATTTTTCTGGTGAAAAATGTTTCCAATCCCTGTATATTGATAGTTAAGAAAAGCCAGTTAATAAATAACCAAACTATATTCACTTTAAAGAAAATCATAAACAATTTAATTTATTACCTGAAAAGTTTTAGTTTCTTATATGAAAGAATTTGAAATCCGAACATGGTAGAAAATATAAATAACATCTAACACACAAACAAACTTTGAAAAGGCCAATAGAGTCGGACACTTTTGGCACAAATGAGGATATTTTTTCTTCCATTTGAGATTGATAATTGGAAAGAAAAACTAAAACAAACCTCGTCGACGTTGTTTAGTGCCTGTATGCGAATACATCATCATATTTTTCGTTCGCTTAGTCCTGCGTAAACCAAAATTATAGAATAAGAACATAATTCAAATGAATGATAGCAATCATAAATAAGAGAATCAAGTAAATGAAGCCAACCTCAAGCAGTGGTATGACTCTCCTAGAAAAATCAGATAATTGCTCACCTTCAAGGGTTTTCTGTTTATTTATCTGCATTAACAAAATTCATAACACTAAAATGAAAGAAAACGTAGTGGTAGACATAGTATACTTGAGAATGAAATAAATAATTACCCAAGCGAAGAAGGAAAGGTAAAAGAATAGAATCCTGAACCTCAAAACCCTTCACATTACAATGTACCATCAATTTCATCATAGTCTGTCATAATAAAAAGATAAAATAAAGTAAATATGTCAAGTGGTAGCCTCACATGATCATGTAAGAAACATGGAAGACAGTATTCTTTGAAATAAATAATAACATGTTGCTTTTAAATACTCGTGTAGCTACAAGTACAATCACTTGGAATTAAAAAAAAGGTAGATTAAATGCCCTACTACACAAACCCTACGCAAGAAATCCAATGTCCCAAATAGTCTCAATCACACAAGTAATAACATAATACCTCATTCTTTAAACACAATCCAAGTCTGAAGTTACTCAATCTCCTGAAAAGTTAAAATAACACACATTAGACAAAAGCTACAAGAGAATTACTCTTCATTTTTTGGAGTATAAAAATTCATTTGCATAGTTTACCACACTGAGAAGCAAGACAGATACACAAAATCTACATATATGCAAATTGATTAATTTCTTTTATAAATTTAAATTCCTAAATTTTAAAACTCAAACTTGAAAACCATCCATCGAACCAAATGAAAAGGAGCAAATTAAATAGTGTAACAATAAGTTAGGCAACTATTTAGATTTTTTAATGGACCCTAACACTTCTGTCAACTCCTTAGGCATAGAAAAAGTAAAACATTGTGCACATAAGTATTACACTATTGACTTTGCTTCCTTTTCATAGTCTACAAAAAGAAGCAGTAACTTATTCCTAAAGAAAATTGACAAGTAGTCACTGGTAATCGAAAATTATTGAATCAAAGAATTTTCAAATTCCTAAATTAGTTTCAATCGGTAAAATCAATTGATTCTTCAGTCCAATTTCGCAAAAGTACCACTTCCAGCAATAACTCAAAATTTAAGAGATGCCAAGAGGAAAAAAAAAAAAAAACTACCCGACTTGTAGAGAGACTGATTGAGATCGCGGTGGTAGCGGCGATGGCTGGTCCTTGATATGATTTAAATTCAGTGACAAATAGAGATAAGGGTACTGGTGGTGGTGAGGTTGGCGCGGTGGTGCCGACCGAGGTTGACGCGGTGGTGCTGGCCGGGGTTGGCGCGGTGGTGGCTGCGAGAGGAAGAATCGTTCGGAAAGGGAAAAGATGGAGAGACGTGGTTGAGAGAGAATAAAACATCTGATGAGGAAAAAATAAAAAAGAAGTTCGAAGGAATAAAAAATAAATAAACTCATGAAGAAAGGGAAAAGAAATCTTATCATATCGCGTATTTTTTTAAATTTCAAGACACATAGGTAAATTGTTATATTTAATATTATTTTACAAATTTAAATTACGATATTCGACAACAGAATTATGAATCTTGTTATATTAAATTTAAATTACAAGACACCAATGATTGTTGTTATATTTAATATATTCAACAAGGCGCGCATGTATGTTGTAGTACAATATTTTAACAACAGAAAAACTACCCGGGTTGTAAAATACATATATTTAAGATTAACAACAACATGCATTAAAAGCATGTTGTAAAATATGTAATATCACAAAATACTTTACCAGCACGTTGTTGAATCCAAGTTGTTAAAAATCACTTTTCTTGTAGTGAATGCAAATCGAATTTCCGAAAACAAAAGTAAAACCTTCAATATCTAATACATGAATAGAAATAAGGTTTCTAATGAGGGACGGAACAAATAAACAATCGTTCAAAACAATAGGAAAACTAGAGTCCAAAACATTTAAGTAAATTGTGCCAATGGCTTCAGCAGCAACTCTTGCTCCATTCCTTATCCTTAGGTAGGTCTCACCCGCTCTAAGCTTTCGACTTCTTGTCATTAGCTGCAAATCATTGCACAAATGTGAGCCACAGCCCGTATCCAATACCCAAGAAGAAGAGTTGACAGACAAATTTACTTCAATGAAATACGTACCCTTTTCAGAACTTTTCTGCTTTAGGTAAGCCTTGTAGTTGCGGCGCCAATGTCCTTTCTTTCCACAGAGATGGCAAGCATCATCAACTTGCTTGCCAACCTTTGCCTTGGGACCCCCACTACCTTCACCCACTTCGAACTTGCTGTTTGGGAAGGGAACTCTTTCCTTTCTCTTCTTTTGGGAAGAACTCTTCTTTCCAGAAGTAGCAAGAATGAGAACAGACTTCTCTTTCTTAATGGTGGACTCGAAACTGACCAACATGTTCATCAACTCATCCAAGGGAGGATCTAGTTTGTTCATGTTGAAGTTCACTATGAACGATTCATAGGAACGAGGAAGAGACAACAGGATCAAATCCAACGAGAGCTCGGCCGGGAGGGTGACATCGAGATTCACTAGCTTTTCAAGGAGAGTGATCATTTTGAGACAGTGCTCGTGGACCGAAGTCCCTTTGCGTAGTCTCGCCGTGATCAACTCCTTTGTAGAAGCGTACCTCGATGCCCTAATATTCTCACTATACATGCTATCGAGATGAGCCTTTATATCGAAAGCATGCATGTGAGACTCATATTTCCTCGCAAGCGCGGGCTCCATGGCGGCTATCATATAGCACCTAGCATGTGTATCATCTTTCTTCCATGCCTCATAAGTTTCCTTTTCAGCATCAGTCGCTGTGGCAAGTATAGTGGCGGGAAGTCTCTCGTTCAAAACATAGAGACGACCCTCAACGGTTAGCACAAGCTTAAGACTACGCAACCAATCTAGGTAATTAGGGCCACTGAGTTTATTGTCGAGGATTGACATTATGGGATTCTTAGACATGATTATCTGAGAGGTATATAGAAGAGGATTATTAGAGATTCGCGTTAAATGATTGTTACAATTAAATGTTTGGACTTATGTTATTTAATTGTTCTCCCACTAATTTTATCGAGTTCCACTTCCCTTTAGTAGACAAACGAGAAAACTGATTTTTCTTAATGGGCTTTAGGTCCAATAGACAAATATAACCCGTAGTTAATGTAGCCCGATTATATTTGCCCAAAGGTAGATCACAATCAATCATATCCACAATATGACCGTAAATTAATTTTCCTCACACTTGATAATGACCTAAGTTAATCTCGCGAATATCAAAATCGTCGTGTGTCAAGTCTAACCTACCAATCAAAGATGCTCATAGAACTTGATTATGCCAAACTAATGCAGTCCCTAGTTAATCTAGCCGACCACGTTAATCCAACATAACCCTTTTCTATGGCTACCTTCATCACTATGTCAATTGAATTACAGCTTACTCTACCATAGCACTCCCCGCTAACACGGCTTACTGCACTACAGTAAAGGACTACACATAATCCAACCGTTGGCAGAAGGAAAGAAATAACTCAACATATTGGGTTTTTCTTTATAGCTTGAAATGATTCTTAATTTGATTAAGAATGAGGGGTTTTATTAAAAGTTTTATCTCATGAGAAGGTTCGGATTGGTCTATGTGATTCCTACATCTATGTTCTCTAAAGGTATATGGAAACGCATATTGTCCTAAGAGGAACATACGACCTAACTACATAATTAATTACAATAATTAATTATCGGGTTTTTCAAAATAATTATAGAACCTCAACTCGCATAAATCATTCAAATAATGTCGAGGTACTATTAATTAAGTTGAACTATAATCAATATTATATTTGTGTTCTATTAATTGAAATCAATTTAACAATTTAAATTAATTAATTAATCTAACACCTATTTACTAAAATAGATGATTGTCGATCCAATTATCTAATTGGGATTAATTGAAAATAATTTTTCAAAAATTAAAATCAATTTGTTTTAAGTTTAATTTTAGAAATCTGAAATAAATTTTTTTTTTTTTCTTTTTTTCAGTGAACCGGTTCGGCCCAACCGGTCTGACCGGTTCGGACCAAAGCGGTACGAATCTGCCCGGTCCAGTTGACCCAAATCAGTGGGCCGGGTCAGTCGGATCGAGAACCGGTCTGACCGACCCGAATCCACGTGGATTCGGTCAATTAGATCGCAGACAACCATC
This sequence comes from Erythranthe guttata, assembly GCF_056151865.1. NCBI lineage: Eukaryota > Viridiplantae > Streptophyta > Magnoliopsida > Lamiales > Phrymaceae > Erythranthe > Erythranthe guttata. Next base: position 11,033,133 of record NC_142542.1, on the reverse strand, counting down.
GAACCGGCCGGTTCGACCGGTTCGATCCGAACAATTTAAAAACCGACGTTTAAAAATAATTTCAGATCCGATTTTCCAATTTTAAACAATTTTAAAGCTGGAAAAATTCTAAACAATATTTCAAAAATATTTTAAACTTACGAAAACTCCCAATTACATAATACAACAATCACTACTTTAATAAATCGAACATGCATAAAATCATAGCATATTAAAACGAACGCAATTAATTGCGCAACGAGCTCTGATACCACTGTTGGGAATCAGGCACGTGTACGCAGCGGAAAACAAAAATTTTATGCGATTTAAACAATTTAAAACACATAAACACATGCCCGACAATATTGAAAACAATTAATTGCGTACCTTTGCGCTTCCAGCGAAAATAAAAACAAGATACATGCTTAATTATTTAAACAAATTTAAATCAATAAACATGCTCGCGTTTAAATCAAATAACATGCTCGAACATACAAATCAATTTCATGTAATCACATAAAATCATACAAGAACGAACATACATATTGGATTTAAACGTAAACGTATCAAGAAACATGAATTCGTGAGTTTACCTCTTGAAGCGTAAGGTAGGAGCACTAAGCAAGACGAGATTGCTACGGAAACCAATCCGTACAATCCGGGGCAGCAGCGGCGAGACGGGCCACGGCGGCGCGTGTAACTCGCGCGCGGTCTTCGGGCGGCGCGTGGGGTTGCGTGCGGCTTCGGCTCGTGTGCTGCTCCTCGATTCTTCGATCTTCGATCTTCCTCCTCTCGGATTTCACCTCGTATACTTCGATCTACTAAACACGTGGCACTAGACACGTAATAGTTAGAAAAACGGAAGAAAAAGAGAAGGAAAGAACTACCAATGGTGACCCGCCAAGAGATGGCCGATTCCGGCAGGGTTCCGGCGACGGCGCCGGTGGTGGCCGCGGGAGAGTGGCCGAGAGAGAGAGGGGGAGCGGCTAGGGTTAGGTTTTTTTTTTGTGTGTGTGTAAGACCTATAAATCTTGTATTTATAGTGTCGTGCATAAAACCCTAGCGGGCTTAAGTTGGACCGGGCCCAACAACTTAAGTTCGTTAGTACTTTTACTTGCTCGTCTCTCTCAATTCAATGATCGGAAAATTGTAACGATTACATTTTCGGAATCATTATAATGTCCTCGTCATTACGAGAGCCAACTCTCGATTTCCATCTTTCCAAAAGTGGAAACCCTAATTCAGTGCACTTTCTAAATTTGGAAACTTCCCGATTTAGAAAGTTCACTAATACGTTTGCCTATTCTTATTCTCATTCATAATTCCAAATTACGAATGTTGGACCCAATCATATTGACTTCCAATCATGCAAAGATAAACTATATTATCTCTGACTGTTTATTCAAAGATCTCATGTGCACGAGCAGTGTGACCCTCGATGGTTCAGGTGTAAGCTAGCCGTGGGCCCACAACCCTTTGTGGTCAAAACTCGTCCCCTAGAGTTACGATTAAGATGAAGCTTGTTGCACCTTAATCACCCAACGAATCAAGATTGGCGTCTAGCAACTACGCGTCATGATTCCCTAGATACAAATGAAGTGCCTGCAAGAACCTTCAGATATAATTAACGTACAGTACGGTCCCTTCGATACATATGTCCTGATTGAACTAGAGGCATTGGTTCGTCGAGACCCCTTTATATGTTCAATGACGGTGCGATCGTTCTAAGTGTTGTAATCGTTACGTGCATGACCTAGAGACTTAATCAGCTCTGGCCAGAGACTTAGAATGATTACAAACTTTCAGAACACACAGGACATCCAAGACTATTCTAGCGATCGAATCCCCGACTACAATGCACAGACCTCCCACTAGATTTCGGACTGCACGAACACTGGCCCTTGGGATGGTCCTCGGTGGAACTCAGGGACAGGTCACGATACAGCTGGTCCTCTAGTGAAGTCACGGTGATGTCTAGGTCATTAGGACTAATGGTGTACAACTATACCATAGATATCTCTACTCGATTATTGGGAACCACTTAGAGATTTCTAGGGTGAGGGAGTTCAGTGAACTCGTCAACTTACGAGCACCCACTTATGCATGCCGATATCACAATACCATTTACTGATGAGATGCAGTACACACACACTCAGTGCTAGTCTCCTAATGGGAAGGGCCGATATCCTCATTGGTGGCGTAACCCTTCGACTAGAAACACGTTTAACAGGTATAATACTAAAGTAAATATCTCACGATCCTAACGATCATTTACTCGTACTTGTAATAACTGTAAGGACTATATCTATGCTTGTGACAAAGGGACAAAGATATAGAATGCCAAGTTGTTTTATCATTAATACGAATGAAGGTTTGTTTATTACAATAATAAATACGAAAGACCACAGCCACATGTTGGTTTGTTTGTCACCTACTCTAACATTCATGTCCTCGAACTGTAGTATGTATTTTCATGATCGCTTTTGGAATCCAATTTTGACCATGTTCGAGTCCAAATTTGGAATTTTGTCGTTAGACAGTAATTGTACCCAGCTGAAATTGCTTTCCAATGCCGCCAAAACCAGTTGATTTGGTGTCCGGATGAGAAAGTTATGCTCAACTCCGTGGACACCACCAAAGATGTTCGGGGATTCTCTCTTCTAATTTGATTTTATTTTCCTAATTGCAACTCTTTTCTTACTCTTTGATCATTTTTGCTTCCTGGACACCTAATTTTCGATTTGTACCTATATGTTACCAAATCCACCAATTAATATAGAAATATAAATTAATCCGAAAAAAAATCCACGTAAACGTGAACGTAGAGTTTTAATTCTACACTCACAGTATCTTTTTTATCTAGTGTTTTTGCTGTTGTTTGTTGATGCGTATTGAAGTCCTAGTATTGTAGTTCGTGGTTTTAAGAACGTTGTTGCGAATGCACTTTTGCGCATGTTGTTTTACATGTACGTTTGTGCATGTCCATTTGAGCGAGTGTCTTTGTGCATGTTTGTTGATTTTTACTAATGTCCTAGGATTGTAGTTTGTGTTTTCATGATCCTTTTTGCGAATGCACTTTTGCGTGAGTACTTTTGTGCATGCTTTTGTACTTTTACTTATGTGCGTATCTCTTCTAGCGAGTGTTTCTGTGCACGTTTCTTTATGCGCATTCATGTCCTCGAACTGTAGTACGTATTTTGATGATCGCTTCAGGAATCCAATTTTGACCATGTTCGAGTCCGAATTTGGAATTTCGCCGGTCGATAGAAATTGTACCCAGCTGAAATAGCTTTCTAATGCCGCCGAAACCAGTTGATTTGGTGTCGGGATGAGAAAGTTATGCTCGACTTCGTGGACACTACCAAAGATGTTCGGGGATTCTCTCTTCTATTATTATTTTATTTTCCTAATTGCAACTCTTTTTTACTCTTTTATCATTTTTGCTACCTGGACACCTAATTTTCGATTTGTACCTATAAGTTACCAAATCCACGAATTAACATAGAAATAAAATTAATTCGAAAAAAAATCCTCGTAAACGTAAACGTAGAGTTTTAATTCAACACTCCACTGTATCTTTTATATCTAGTGTTTTTGCTGTTTTTTGTTGATGGGTATTTAAGTCCTAGTATTGTAGTTCGTGTTTTAAGAACGTTGTTGCGAATGCACTTTTGCGCATGTTTTTTTACATGTACGTTTGTGCATGTCCATTTGAGCGAGTGTGCTTATGCATGTTTGTTGATTTGTATTAATGTTCTAGGATTGTAGTTTGTGTTTTCATGATCCTTTTTGCGAATGCACTTTTACGTTAATACTTTTGTGCATGCCTTTGTAGTTTTACTTATATGCGTATCTCTTCTAGCGAGTGTTTATGTGCACGTTTTTTGATGCGCGTTCATGTCCTCGAACTGTAGTACGTATTTTCATGATCGCTTTTGGAATCCAATTTTGACCATGTTCGAGTCCGAATTTGGAATTTTGCCGTCAGGCAGGAATTGTAGCTAGCTGAAATAGCTTTCCAATGCCGCCAGAACCACTTGATTTGGAGTCCGGATGAGAAAGATATGCTCGACTTCGTGGACACTACCAAAGATGTTCGGGGATTCTCTCTTCTAATTTGATTTTATTTTCCTAATTGCAACTCTTTTCTTACTCTTTGATCATTTTTGCTTCCTAAACACCTAATGTTCGATTTGTACCTATAAGCTACCAAATCCACCGATTAATATAGAAATATTAATTAATCCGAAAAAAAATCCACGTAAACGAAAACGTAGAGTTTTATTTCTACACTCCAGTGTATCTTTTTTACCTAGTGTTTTTGTTGTTGTTAGTTGATGCGTACTAAAGTCCGAGTATTGTAGTTCATGTTTTTAAGAAAGTTGTTGCGAATTCACTTTTGCGCGTGTTTTATTACATGTACGTTTGTGCATGTCCATTTGAGCGAGTGTCTTTATGCATGTTTGTTGATTTGTACTAATGTCCTAGGATTGTAGTTTGTGTTTTCATGATTCTTTTTGCGAATGTACTTTTGCGTGAGTACTTTTGTGCATGCTTTTGTACTTTTACTTATGTGCGTATCTCTTCTAGCGAGTGTTTCTGTGCACGTTTCTTGATGTGCATTCATGTCCCCGAACTGTAGTACTTATTTTCATGATCGCTTTTCGAATCCAATTTTGAACATGTTCGAGTCCGAATTTGGAATTTCGCCGCTAGACAGTAATTGTAGCCAGCTGAAATAACTTTCCAATGCCGCCGAACTTGTTGATTTGGAGTACGGATGAGAAAGTTATGCTCGACTTTAGTGACACTACCAAAGATGTTCGGGGATTCTCTCTTCTAATTTGATTTTATTTTCCTCATCGCAACTCTTTTCTTACTCTTTGATCATTTTTGTTTCCTGGACACCTAATTTTCGATTTGTACCTATGAGATACAAAATCCACCAATTAATATAGAAATATAAATTAATCAAAAAAAATCTACGTAAACGTAAACGTAGAGTTTTATTTCTACACTCCACTGTATCTTTTTTATCTAGTGTGTTTGTTGTTGTTAGTTGATGGGTATTAAAGTCCTAGACTCCTAGTATTGTAGTTCGTGTTTTTAAGAACATTTTTGCGAATACACTTTTGCGCATGTTTTTTTACATGTATGTTTGTGGATGTCCATTTGAGCGAGTATGCTTATGCATGTTTGTTGATTTGTATTAATGTCCTAGGATTGTAGTTTGTGTTTTCATGATCTTTTTTGCGAATCCACTTTTGCGTGAGTACTTTTGTGCATGGTTTTGTAGTTTTACCTATGTGCGTATCTCTTCTAGCGAGTGTTTTTGTGCACGTTTCTTGATGCGCATTCCTGTCCTGGAACTGTAGTACGTATTTTCAAGATCGCTTTTGGAATCCAATTTTTACCATGTTCGAGTCCGAATTTGGAATTTTGCCGTTAGACACTAATTGTAGCCAGCTGAAATAGCTTTCTAATGCCGCCGAAACTAGTTGATTTGGTGTCCGGATGAGAACGTTATGCTCGACTTCGTGGACACTACCAAACATGTTCAACGATCTCTCTTCTAATTTAATTTTATTTTCCTAATTGCAACTCTTATCTAACTCTTTGATCATTTTTGCTTCCTGGACACCTAATTTTCGATTTGTACCTATATGTTACCAAATACGCCAATTAATATAGAAATATAAATTAATCCGAAAAAAAATCCACGTAAACGTGAGCGTAGAGTTTTAATTCTACACTCCATTGTATCTTTCTTATCTAGTGTTTTTGCTGTTGTTTGTTGATGCGTATTGAAGTCCTATTATTGTAGTTCGTGGTTTTAAGAACATTTTTGCGAATGCACTTTTGCGCATGTTTTTTTACATGTATGTCTATTTGAGCGAGTGTGCTTATGCATGTTTGCTGATTTGTATTAATGTCCTAGGATTCTAGTTTGTGTTTTTATGATCCTTTTTGTGAATCCACTTTTGCGTGAGTACTTTTGTGCATGCTTTTGTAGTTTTACTTATGTGCCTATCTCTTCTAGCGAGTGTTTCTGTGCACGTTTCTTGATGCGCATACATGTCCTCGAACTGTACTACGTATTTTCATGATCGCTTTTGGAATCCAATTTTGACCATGTTCGAGTCCGAATTTGAAATTTTGCCGTTGGACACTAATTGTAGCCAGCTGAAATAGCTTTTCAATGCCGCCGAACCAGTTTATTTGGAGTACGGATGAGAAAGTTATGCTCGACTTCAGTGACACTACCAAAGATGTTCGGGGATTCTCTCTTCTAATTTGATTTTATTTTCCTTATCGCAACTCTTTTCTTACTCTTTGATCATTTTTGCTTCCTGGACACCTAATTGTCGATTTGTACCTATAAGATACCAAATCCACCAATTAATATACAAATATAAATTAATAAGAAAAAAAATCCACGTAAACGTAAACGTAGAGTTTTATTTCTACACTCCACTGTATCCTTTTTATCTAGTGTTTTTGCTGTTGTTAGTTGATGCGTATTAAAGTCCTAGTATTGTAGTTCGTGTTTTTAAGAACGTTGGTGCGAATACACTTTTGCGCATGTTTTTTTACCTGTATGTTTGTGCATGTCCATTTGAGCGAGTATGCTTATGCATGTTTGTTGATTTGTATTAATGTCCTAGGATTGTAGCTTGTGTTTTCATGATCCTTTTTGCGAATCCACTTTAGCGTGAGTACTTTTGTTCATGCTTTTGTAGTTTAACCTATGTGCGTATCTCTTCTAGCTAGTGTTTTTGTGCAAGTTTCTTGATGCGCATTCATGTCCACGAACTATAGTACCTATTTTCATGATCGCTTTTGGAATCCAATTTTGACCATGTTCGAGTCCGAATTTGGAATTTTGCCATGAGAAAGGAATTGTAGCCAGCTGAAATAGCTTTCCAGTGCCGCCGGAACCACTTGCTTTGGAGTCCGGATGAGAAAGATATGCTCGACTTCGTGGACACTACCAACGATGTTCGGGGATTCTCTCTTCTAATTTGATTTTATTTTTCTAATTGCAACTCTTTTCTTACTCTTTGATCATTTTTGCTTCCTGAACACCTAATGTTCGATTTGTACCTATAAGATACCAAATCCACCAATTAATATAGAAATATAAATTAATCCGAAAAAAAATTCACGTAAACGTAAACATGGAGTTTTATTTCTACTCTCCAGTGTATCTTTTTTACCTAGTGTTTTTGCGGTTGTTAGTTGATGCGTATTAAACTCCGAGTATTGTAGTTCGTGTTTTTAAGAACGTTGTTGCGAATGCACTTTAGCGCGTGTTTTTTTACATGTACGTTTGTGCATGTCCATTTGAGCGAGTGTCTTTATGCATGTTTGTTGATTTGTACTAATGTCCTAGAATTGTAGTTTGTGTTTTCATGATCCTTTTTGCGAATGTACTTTTGCGTGAGTACTTTTGTGCATGCTTTTGTACTTTTACTTATGTGCGTATTTCTTCTAGCGAGTGTTTCTGTGCACGTTTCTTGATGCGCATTCATGTCCTCGAACTGTAGTACGTATTTTCATGATCGCTTTTGCAATCCAATTTTGACCATGTTCGAGTCCGAATTTGGAATTTTGCCGTTGGACACTAATTGTAGCTAGCTGAAATAGCTTTTCAATGCCGCCGAACCAGTTTATTTGGAGTACGGATGAGAAAGTTATGCTCGACTTCAGTGACACTACCAAAGATGTTCGGGGATTCTCTCTTCTAATTTGATTTTATTTTCCTAATCGCAACTCTTTTCTTACTCTTTGATCATTTTTGCTTCCTGGACACCTAATTGTCGATTTGTACCTATAAGATACCAAATCCACCAATTAATATAGAAATATAAATTAATCAGAAAAAAAATCCACGTAAACGTAAACGTAGAGTTTTATTTCTACACTCCACTGTATCTTTTTTATCTAGTGTTTTTGCTGTTGTTAGTTGATGCGTATTAAAGTCCTAGTATTGTAGTTCGTATTTTTAAGAACGTTGTTGCGAATACACTTTTGCGCATGTTTTTTTACATGTATGTTTGTGCATGTCCATTTGAGCGAGTATGCTTATGCATGTTTGTTGATTTGTATTAATGTCCTAGGATTGTAGCTTGTGTTTTCATGATCCTTTTTGCGAATCCACTTTAGCGTGAGTACTTTTGTTCATGCTTTTGTAGTTTAACCTATGTGCGTATCTCTTCTAGCGAGTGTTTTCGTGCAAGTTTCTTGATGCGCATTCATGTCCACGAACTATAGTACCTATTTTCATGATCGCTTTTGGAATCCAATTTTGACCATGTTCGAGTCCGAATTGGAATTTTGCCATGAGACAGGAATTGTAGCCAGCTGAAGTAGCTTTCCAGTGCCGCCAAAACCAGTTGATTTGGTGTCCGGATGAGAAAGTTATGCTCGACTTCGTGGACACTACCAACGATGTTCAGGGATTCTCTCTTCTAATTTGATTTTATTTTCCTAATTGCAACTCTTTTCTTACTCTTTGATCATTTTTGCTTCCTGGACACCTAATTTTCGATTTGTACCTATATGTTACCAAATCCACCAATTAATATAGAAATATAAATTAATCCGAAAAAAAATCCACGTACACGTGAACGTAGAGTTTTAATTCTACACTCACTGTATCTTTTTTATCTAGTGTTTTTGCTGTTGTTTGTTGATGCGTATTGAAGTCCAAGTATTGTAGTTCGTGGTTTTAAGAACATTGTTGCGAATGCACTTTTGCGCATGTTTTTTTCCATGTACGTTTGTGCATGTCCATTTGAGTGAGTGTGCTTATGCATGTTTGTTGATTTGTATTAATGTTCTAGGATTGTAGTTTGTGTTTTCATGATCCTTTTTGCGAATGCACTTTTGCGTGAGTACTTTTGTGCTTGCTTTTGTAGTTTTACTTATGTGCGTATCTCTTCTAGCGAGTGTTTATGTGCACGTTTCTTGATGCGCATTCATTTCCTCGAACTGTAGTACGTATTTTCATGATCGCTTTTGGAATCCAATTTTGACCATGCTCGAGTCCGAATTTGGAATTTTGCCGTTAGACAGGAATTGCAGCCAGCCGAAATAGCTTTCCAATGCCGCCTGAACCACTTGATTTGGAGTCCGGATGAGAAAGATATGCTCGACTTCGTGGACACTGCCAAAGATGTTCAGGGATTCTCTCTTCTAATTTGATTTTATTTTTCTAATTTCAACCCTTTTCTTACTCTTTGATCATTTTTGCTTCCTGAACACCTAATGTTCGATTTGTATCTATAAGATACCAAATCCACCAATTAATATAGAAATATAAATTAATCCGAAAAAAAATCCACGTAAACGTAAACGTAGAGTTTTATTTCTACACTCCAGTATATCTTTTCTACCTAGTGTTTTTGCTGTTGTTAGTTGATGCGTATTAAACTCCGAGTATTGTAGTTCGTGTTTTTAAGAACATTGTTGCGAATGCACTGTAGCGCGTGTTTTTTTACATGTACGTTTGTGCATGTCCATTTGAGCGAGTGTCTTTATGCATGTTTGTTGATTTGTACTAATGTCCTAGGATTGTAGTTTGTGTTTTCATGATCCTTTTTGCGAATGTACTTTTGCGTGAGTACTTTTGTGCATGCTTTTGTACTTTTACTGAGGTGCGTATCTCTTCTAGCGAGTGTTTCTGTGCACGTTTCTTGATGCGCATTCATGTCCTCGAACTGTAGTACGTATTTTCAAGATCGCTTTTGGAATCCAATTTTGACCATGTTCGAGTCCGAATTTGGAATTTTGCCGTTAGACACTAACTGTAGCCAGCTGAAATACTTTGTAATGCCGCCGAAACCAGTTTATTTGGAGTTCGGATGAGAACGTTATGCTCGACTTCATGGACACTACCAAAGATGTTCAAGGATCTCTCTTCTAATTTTATTTTATTTTCCTAATTGCAACTCTTTTCTAACTCTTTGATCATTTTTGCTTCCTGGACACCTAATTTTCGATTTGTACCTATATGTTACCAAATCCGCCAATTAATATAGAAATATAAATTAATCCCCAAAAAAATCCACGTAAACGTGAACGTAGAGTTTTAATTCTACACTCCACTGTATCTTTCTTATCTAGTGTTTTTGCTGTTGTTTGTTGATGCGTATTGAAGTCCTATTATTGTAGTTCGTGGTTTTAAGAACATTTTTGCCAATGCACTTTTGCGCATGTTTTTTTACATGTATGTCTATTTGAGCGAGTGTGCTTATGCATGTTTGTTGATTTGTATTAATGTCCTAGGTTTCTAGTTTGTGTTTTAATGATCCTTTTTGCGAATCCACTATTGCGTGAGTACTTTTGTGCATGCTTTTGTAGTTTTACTTATGTGCCTATCTCTCTAGCGAGTGTTTCTGTGCACGTTTCTTGATGCGCATACATGTCCTCGAACTGTAGTACGTATTTTCATGATCGCTTTTGGAATCCAATTTTGACCATGTTCGAGTCCGAATTTGGAATTTTGCCGTTAGACACTAATTGTAGCCAGCTGAAATAGCTTTTCAATGCCGCCGAACCAGTTTATTTGGAGTACTGATGAGAAAGTTATGCTCGACTTCACTGACACTACCAAAGATGTTCGCGGATTCTCTCTTCTAATTTGATTTTATTTTCCTAATCGCAACTCTTTTCTTACTCTTTGATCATTTTTGCTTCCTGGACACCTAATTGTCGATTTGTACCTATAAGATACCAAATCCACCAATTAATAGAGAAATATAAATTAATCAGAAAAAAAATCCACGTAAACGTAAACCTAGAGTTTTATTTCTACACTCCACTGTATCTTTTTTATCTAGTGTTTTTGCTGTTGTTAGTTGATGCGTATTAAAGTCCTAGTATTGTAGTTCGTGTTTTTAAGAACATTGTTGCGAATACACTTTTGCGCATGTTTTTTTACATGTATGTTTGTGCATGTCCATTTGAGCGAGTATGCTTATGCATGTTTGTTGATTTGTATTATTGTCCTAGGATTGTAGTTTGTGTTTTCATGATCTTTTTTGCGAATCCACTTTTGCGTGAGTACTTTTGTGCATGCTTTTGTAGTTTTACCTATGTGCGTATCTCTTCTAGCGGGTGTTTTTGTGCACGTTTCTTGATGCGCATTCATGTCCTGGAACTGTAGTACGTATTTTCAAGATCGCTTTTGGAATCCAATTTTGACCATGTTCGAGTCCGAATTTGGAATTTTGCCGTTAGACACTAATTGTAGCCAGCTAAAATAGGTTTCTAATGCCGCCGAAACCAGTTGATTTGGTGTCCGGATGAGAACGTTATGCTCGACTTCGTGGACACTGCCAAAGATGTTCAACGATCTCTCTTCTAATTTGATTTTATTTTCCTAATTGCAACTCTTTTCTAACTCTTTGATCATTTTTGCTTCCTGGACACCTAATTTTCGATTTGTACCCATATGTTACCAAATCCGCCAATTAATATAGAAATATAAATTAATCCGAAAAAAAATCCACGTAAACGTGAACGTAGAGTTTTAATTCTACACTCCACTGTATCTTTCTTATCTAGTGTTTTTGCTGTTGTTTGTTGATGCGTATTGAAGTCCTATTATTGTAGTTCGTGGTTTTAAGAACATTTTTGCGAATGCACTTTTGCGCATGTTTTTTTACATGTATGTCCATTTGAGCGAGTGTGCTTATGCATGTTTGTTGATTTGTAATAATGTTCTAGGATTCTAGTTTGTGTTTTCATGATCCTTTTTGCGAATGCACTTTTACGTTAATACTTTTGTGCATGCTTTTGTGGTTTTACTTATATGCGTATCTCTTCTAGCGAGTGTTTATGTGCACGTTTTTTGATGCGCATTCATTTCCTCGAACTGTAGTACGTATTTTCATGATCGCTTTTGGAATCCAATTTCGACCATGTTCGAGTCCGAATTTGGAATTTTGCCGTTAGACAGTAATTGTAGCCAGCTGAAATAGCTTTCCAATGCCGCCGAACCAGTTGATTTGGAGTACGGATGAGAAAGTTATGCTCGACTTCAGTGACACTACCAAAGATGTTCGGGGATTCTCTCTTCTAATTTGATTTTATTTTCCTAATCGCAACTCTTTTCTTACTCTTTGATCATTTTTGCTTCCTGGACACCTAATTTTCGATTTGTACATATAAGATACCAAATCCACTAATTAACATAGAAATATAAATAAATCCGAAAAAAAATCCACGTAAACGTGAACATAGAGTTTTAATTCTACACTCCACTGTATCTTTTTTATCTAGTGTTTTTGTTGTTGTTTGTTGATGCGTATTGAAGTCCTGGTATTGTAGTTCGTGATTTTAAGAACGTTGTTGCGAATGCACTTTTGCGCATGTTTTTTTACATTTACGTTTGTGCATGTCCATTTCAGCGAGTGTCTTTGTGCATGTTTGTTGATTTGTACTAATGTCCTAGGATTGTAGTTTGTGTTTTCATGATCCTTTTTGCGAATGCACTTTTGCGTGAGTACTTTTGTGCATGCTTTTGTACTTTTACTTATGTGCGTATCTCTTCTAGCGAGTGTTTCTTGATGTGCATTCATGTCCTCGAACTGTAGTACGTATTTTCATGATCGCTTTTGGAATCCAATTTTGACCATGTTCGATCCGAATTTGGAATATCGCCGTTAGACAGTAATTGTAGCCAACTGAAATAGCTTTCTAATGCCACTAAAACCAGTTGATTTGGTGTCTGGATGAGAAAGTTATGCTCGACTTCGTGGACACTACCACAGATTTTTGGGGATTCTCTCTTCTAATTTGATTTTATTTTCCTAATCGCAACTTTTTTCTTACTCTTGGATCATTTTTGTTTCCTGGACACCTAATTTTTTATTTGTACCTATAAGATACCAAATCCACCAACTAACATAGAATATAAATAAATCCGAAAAAAAATCCACGTAAACGTAAACGTAGAGTTTTATTTCTACAATCCACTGTATCTTTTTTATCTAGTGTTTTTGCTGTTGTTAGTTGATGCGTATTCAAGACCTAGTATTGTAGTTCGTGTTTTTAAGAACGTTGTTGCGAATGCACTTTTGCACATGTTTTTTTACATGTACGTTTGTGCATGTTTGTTGATTTGTATTTGTTGGAGTAGGTGACCAACAAGCCAACTTGTGGCTATGGTCTTTCTCTTTTTCCTTGTAATAAAACAATCATTTTTCGTTCGTAATAATAAAACATTTCATTTGTCATTCTATATCTCTTATCCCATGCAAGCAGCATAGATATAGTTGGAAGGTTTGCAAACTCCAGCGATCCATTTATGGATTGAAACAAGCATCCCGTAGTTGGAACAAAAGGTTCGACACAACTATCAAAGAGTTTGAATTTGTGAAAAACCCGGAGGAACCTTGTGTCTACAAGAAGGTTAGTGAGAGTGCAGTGACTTTCCTTGTACTTTATGTTGATGACATACTACTCATTGGGAATGATGTAGGGATGTTGCAGTCAACTAAAGTATGGTTATCCACACGTTTCTCGATGAAGAATTTGGGAGAAGCATCCTACGTATTGGGAATACGGATCTATAGAGAGAGATCGAGGAGATTACTTGGCTTGTCCCAATCCATGTACATAGACACCGTTCTTAAACAGTTTAGCATGGAAGAATCCAAGAAGGGATTCTTGCCAATGTCCCATGGGGTTCGTCTCTCGAAATCCATGCGTCCTCAAACGCAAAAGGAAATCGAGGAGATGAAAAGGACACCTTATGCATCCGCTATAGGAAGCATAATGTATGGCATGCTATGTACACGACCTGATATTGCGGATGCTGTGAGCGTCACAAGCAGATATCAGTCCGACCCCGGCCCAGCCCATTGGAAGGCTGTGAAGGACATTCTCAAGTACTTGCGAAGAACTCGAGATTTGTTTTTGGTCTATGGGGATACCGAGTTGAAATTAGAAGGCTTCACGGATTCTAGTTTTCAATCGGACGTGGATGACTCGAAGTCAAACTCGGGGTATATATTCAAAGTCAACGGGGGTGCCGTGTGTTGGAAGAGTTCCAAACAAGGCACGACGGCTGATTCCACCACTGAGGCTGAATATATTGCAGCATCAGATGCTTCAAAGGAAGGGTCATGGATTAGGAAGTTCATCCAAGAGTTGGGTGTATTTCCGAACGCTAGCGATCCAGTACGGCTGTACTGCGATAACAACGGAGCCGTAGCGCAAGCTAAGGAACCAAGAGCTCATCAGAAGTCGAAGCACGTGTTGAGAAAATACCATGTGATCCGAGAGATCATAGAGAGAGGTGAAGTCAAGCTCAACAGAGTCACCTCGGACGACAATATTGCAGATCCCTTCACCAGCCATTGTCAGGATCAGTCCACGAGAAACATCGAGAGTCGATGGGACTTAGATTTATGAGTAGTTGGCTTTAGGTCAAGAGGGAGATTGTTGGAGTAGGTGACCAACAAGCCAACTTGTGGCTATGGTCTTTCTCTTTTTCCTTGTAATAAAACAATCGTTTTTCGTTCGTAATAATAAAACATTTCATTTGGCATTCTATATCTCTTATCCCATGCAAGCAGCATAGATATAGTCCTAACGAGTTACTCTATTACTGTGAGTTGGTCTAGTAGAATCGTGAGATAACTCAGTAATGTAATGTAACTGTTAAACCTTGTTCCTAGTCGATGGGTTACGCCAATACTGAGGATACCGGCCTTTCCCTTTTGAGACTAGCACTTAGTGTATGTGTACTGCGTCTCATCAGTCCTCGGTGTTGTGACATCGGCATACTTGAGTGGGTGCTCATACTAGATGAGTTCACTGAACTCCCTCGGCCTAGAAATCTATAAGTGGTTCTCATTCATCGTGTAATAGGTTTCTAAGATATAGTTGTACACCATTAGTCCTTAAGACCCAGACATCACCGTGACTTCACTACAGGACCGATTGTATCGTGACCTGTCCATGAGTCCCACAGCGGACCGCTCCAAGGGCCAACGTTCGTGCAATCCGAAATCTAGTGTGAAGTCTGTGCATTGTAGTAGGGGATTCGAGCGCTTGAGTAGTCATGGATGTCCTGTGTGTTCTGACGGTTTATAATCCAAGGAATCTCTGGCCAGAGTTGATAGTGGGGTGATTAGGGAAATGTGTTTCCCTAAGTCGCACACGAACGGATTTATAATACCTAGAACGTTCGCACGGTTATTGAACTTTATAAGAGGTCTCGGTGAACCAATGCCTCTAGTTCAATCGGGACATGTTCTGCGAAAGGATCGTACTGTACGCTAACTATATCATAAGGTTCTTGCAGGCACTTCACTTGTATCTAGGGAATCATGATGCGTAGTTGCTAGACGCCAATCTTGATTCGTTGGGCACCGATTTGATCGGGGATTAGGTAGAATGAGTTTTACTCTAATCGGGACTATTGGGAGGAGTTCGTATAAGAACAACGTGTTGTTCGAATCACAAAGAGTTGTGAGCCCACGGCTAGCATACACCTGAACCATTGAGGGTCACACTTCTCGTGTAATATAGATCCTTGATAACAACAAGCATAGATTAATGTGTTAATCTTTGAACGATTGGATGTCGATATGATTGAATCCAAGATTCGTAATTGTGGATTGCGAATCGGAATAAACGTAGAGAAAGAGAGACATGCGGAATTTAGTTAACTTTCTAAATTGGGAAGTTTCCCGATTTAGCAAGTCCACTGAAGTGGAAGTTTCCAATTTTGGAAATTGGAAATTTCGAAGAGGCACTCGTATCGACGAGGACTTTGAGCTCGTCACAAATATAATTTTGTTATAATTTCGTGAACGATCGTTTATTAGAAACGAGGCCGACGAGGGAATGGGCTTAATACATCAGTGGGTCAAGCCCAATGACTTAAACCCACTAGGGTTGAAAACCCTAAGTATGAATAGACCTCAAACAAGAGTTTGAGATCAGATTTTCTGGACCAAACCCTAGCCGCCCAAGCCCTAGCCGCTCATCCCTTCGGCCGTTGCTGCCCCGCCGCGCCACCGCTGATCACCGCCGGTTTTCTCCTCTCTTCTCCTTCGTTTACTTGTTGTTTATCTAACTCGTTTAAATCTAGTGCTGTAGTTCGAGTGGGTCGACAATACGAGGTGAAACCTAATTGGAGAGGAGCTGCTGCCCCGATGAATCCACGCACCGCCGCACGCGCCGCTACGCCGCCCACGCGCCGCCGCTGCTGCTGCCACACACCGCCGTTCGTCGCTTGCTGGATCAGCTTGTTCCAGCCGTGAGTTGCAGCCCCGAGGATTGGTAATTTGCAGCTTGTACGTGATTGGTTCTAGGTTTCGATTCGTCGAAATCTCACGCTACAAGAGGTAAATAAATCGAAACTTTCGTAAATTAATTCGAGCATGTTTGTATGAATTATAATTTATGATTATGAGTAATATGTGATTACGTGTTTCGATTTTATTGAATGATGAACAAGCATGTTTCGTAATTTTCGGTTTTACGTGTTTTTCAATTAAATCGATAATTACCATATGTATGGCGGAAGCGTTAAGGTACGTTGACTATGTGATTAGTTTATGCATGTAATCGAAACTAGTTCGATCTAAAATTTTTAAATTCCGCTGCGTATACATGCACGATCCCCAACAGTGGTATCAGAGCCACGGGTTAATCGTTTATTTGTCAACGTGTTTATCGCTTTCGAAAGCATGCTTCGATTTGTTGAATTGTTTAATTTTTGGTGTTATCAAATTGGGTGGTTTAATATTAATTAAATATTTTGAATATTTCAGAAAATATAAAATTTTTAATTTAGAAAATCGTTTTTTTTGCTGCTGCTTTTGAGCTGACCGAACCGGTCCGGTCAGCACACAACAAAAAAAAAAAAAAAAATTAATTTAATTTTCTGAGATTAATATTAAAATTAATTGATTTTTAATTTTTGAAATTATTTATCAATTAAACCCAATTAGATAATTGATCCATTAATTTAATTTGAATTCAAAGAATAGTGTTGGATTAATTATTTAATTTAATCGTTAAATTAGTTTAATTAATGGAACACAAATTAGATGGCAAATAATTAATGGGCTTCATTCTTATTTGATTGATTTATGAATGAAGGGAGTCCGTTAATTATATTTGCAATTAATCGTATTTATTAATTAATTCATGAGATGAATAATTGTAATTAAGTACGATGATGATCGTATGTCTCTCTTAGGATCAATATGCGTTTCCACATACCTAGAGAACATAGTTGTAGGAATCACAAACGATCATAACCTAAAACTTCCGATGAGCTAATAAGATTTAATAAATAAAATACCTCATTCTTAATCAAGAATAATTATCAAGCTATAAAGGAAAAACCAAATTGTTGAATTTTTCTTTCCTTCTACCAACAATTAAATTATGTGTAGCCTCTCATAATAGTGCAGTAAGCCGTGTTAGCGGGGAGTGCTATTGTGGGATAAGCTGTAATTTAATTGACATTAGATGGAGATACGGTCATAGATAAAATTATATTGGATTAATGTGGTCGGCTAGATTAACTAGGGATTGCATTAGTTTGATATAGTTGGATCTATGACATCTCATATTGGTAGGCTAGACTTGACACACGAAGATTTTGATATTCACTATATTAACTTAGGTCATTATCAAGTGTGAGGTAAATCGAACTTTAGGGTCACATAGTGATGTGATTGATAGTACTCAACATTTAGGCTTATGTAATCGGGATAGATTAACTACGGGTTACATTAGCGCTATTGGACCTAAAGCCCATTAAAGAAAAATAAGTTTTCTCGATTGTCTGCTAGAGGGTGGTGGAATTCGATAAAATTAGTGGGAGAACAATTAAAACATAAAAATCCAAAATTTTAATTGTAACGATTATTACGAACTAAACTCTAATTATTGTCTTCTTAAAATTTTCTCAGCAACAATGTCCAAACATCCCCTTTCCTCAATCCTCGACCAAAACAAACTCACCGGTCCAAACTATTTGGATTGGCTTCGCAATCTGAAACTTGTGCTCCAAGTCGAGGAGCGTCTCTATGTGCTCAATGAACGTCCCCCCGCTGCTCTTCCTGCGACTGCTACTGCTGACGAGACTGCCACTTTCGAGGCATGGAAGAAGGACGACCTCCATGCGAGGTGCTACATGCTACCATTCATGGTGCCAGAGCTCGCGAGGAAGTATGAGTCTCACGTGCATGCTTATGATATCAAGCATCATCTTGAAAGCATGTACAGTGAGAATACTAGGGCATCGAGGTACTCAGCTACCAAGGAGTTGATCACCATGAGGCTGCGTGAAGGGGCTTCGGTCCACGAGCACGGTCTCAAGATGATCACTCTCCTTGAGAAGTTGGTGAGCCTTGATGTCACCCTCCCGGCCGAGCTCTCGGTGGATTTGATCCTACTGTCCCTTCCTAGTTCCTATGAATCGTTCATATTGAACTTCAACATGAACAAGCTCGATCCACCATTGGATGAGTTGTTAAACATGTTGGTCAGCTATGAGTCCACGATCAAGAAGGAGAAATCTGTTCTCCTAGTTGCTCCTTCTGCAAAGAAAGGTTCTTTACAGAAGAAAAGGAAAGAAAGGAGTTTCGGCCCGAGCAAGAAACTTGAGAAGGGCGAGTCGAGCGGAGTGAAGAATGACAAGGTCACCAAGCAAGTTGATGACGCTTGCCATCATTGTGGAAAGAAGGGCCATTGGCGACGCAACTGCAAGGCTTACCTCGATCAGAAAAGGGTACGTATTTAGTTGAAGTTAATTTGTCCATTAAATCTTCTGCTTGGGTATTGGATACTGGTTGTGGCTCACATCTTTGTAATGATTTGCAGGTCATGACAAGAAGTAGGAGGCTTAATGTGGGTGAGACCTACCTAAGAATGGGCAACGGAGCAAGGGTTGCTGCTGAAGCCATTGGGACAATTTATCTTTCTGTTTTGGATTCTAGTTTTTCCATTGTTTTGAACAATTGTTTATTTGTTCCGTCACTTATTCGAAACCTTATTTCTATTCCTGTTTTGGATAATGAAGGTTTTACTTTTGTTTTTGGAAATTCGATTTGCATTATACAAAAGGATCAAAATATGATTTGTAAGGGACAACTTATAAACAACATATATGAACTAAATCCAAATGAAATACCTATTAACGTTATATCAGCAAAACGAAAAGATATAAGTCTTAAAAAGACATGACCTAATCTAGCGTGCCAAAGTTGTGCGGGGGTTTTGATCTATCTTCTTACGTTTTGCTGATATAACATTGATAGGTATTTCATTTGGATTTAGTTCACACAAGTTGTTTAATAGTCGTCCTTTGCAAATCAAATTCTCATTCTTTTGTATAATCACTACAAGGAAAGTGTCTTTTAACAACATTCCGTGTACGTTGTTAAAATACATTGACAACGCACATACGCACATTGTTAACGGACATGTTGTTAAATGATCGGGAACTGTAACAACGTTCAACGCACGTGGTAAGCGCGTCGTTGTTTGTGATATAACAAGATGCAGTGCATGTTGTGTTATAGTTTTCACAACATTTATACGCGTCTTGTAGATAGTCTTACAACAACACACTGTTGCATCTTGTCTTCGGTTTTAACAACATTCAAGAGCACCTTGTGGTTTACTAACTATGAGACAAAAAAAAATTATTGAACAAAATACAGAAATTAGATTTTCAATTATTCTCAATGCTTTCCAATTTCCAATAAACCAAAATCCTGGCGATATACAAATATTATTAACCAATACTGTAATTGCATGCCGTTTAACCAACAAACAAAACCAATTCATTTATTGTCAAACTAATCTAAAGTCTCTTGCGCCCGAGAATGCTCATACTTTCCTCGTCTCTTAATTGATCAATGGATGTCAAATGCTCCAATACGAGTTCCTCCACAATATACTGAAAATAGCAAACCAGTTATTATTCAGGAGCCAAAAAAGGAAATAAAATTAGAAAATAAACGGCTTCAATTATTCACAACATGATTTAACTTACATTCTATACAACTCAAAAGTCATCTACTCTTCATTTTCCTTGACAAAGTTGGTTTTCCTTCAGAAATTGGTGCTTGATCATTTTCAATATATGAAAAGAAGTATGGCAACATAAAGAATTTCAAATAGACATTAAAGTATAAATATAGCAAAAACTCAAAACTGTTGGAGAGTTATGGAGAGTTAAGAAACGAATAACTCAAAGATGGTACCTTAAACATATATTTTTGTAATGGTGGTTGCAGTTGATGTATGTAGTTAGCAAGACTGATATATATTTTTTTCACATATTTCCCTCCATTGTTGATCATATTTCACTCATCTGTCTGTCATAGTTAACTATGTCAAAAATAATGCAAAAACACGACAGTAAACAAGACACATAAATCCCTCTACATAGTACATATCATAATAAACTCTTGTACATTCATATCCCCAAAACAAACATAAGTGTGAGTTGTTATAAAAATGAAAAAATAATAAAGATGATATACATTGATAGAAAGTAGAAACGACATATACATAATCTATTATGGCAAATTCTCAATAATTTCATGATATGCATGCAGATTATACTCGGTATGAGTGACACATATGAGTATGTCATTATGAAAAGAATTTAATCTTACCACCTGTATTCACCGTGATATATTAATTTACGAAAAAATAAAATATTAGGGCTGCTTTTTTAATGGGATAAAAGAGAAATGAGTACCTGATTGAATAGTATTTTTCTGGTGAAAAATGTTTCCAATCCCTGTATATTGATAGTTAAGAAAAGCCAGTTAATAAATAACCAAACTATATTCACTTTAAAGAAAATCATAAACAATTTAATTTATTACCTGAAAAGTTTTAGTTTCTTATATGAAAGAATTTGAAATCCGAACATGGTAGAAAATATAAATAACATCTAACACACAAACAAACTTTGAAAAGGCCAATAGAGTCGGACACTTTTGGCACAAATGAGGATATTTTTTCTTCCATTTGAGATTGATAATTGGAAAGAAAAACTAAAACAAACCTCGTCGACGTTGTTTAGTGCCTGTATGCGAATACATCATCATATTTTTCGTTCGCTTAGTCCTGCGTAAACCAAAATTATAGAATAAGAACATAATTCAAATGAATGATAGCAATCATAAATAAGAGAATCAAGTAAATGAAGCCAACCTCAAGCAGTGGTATGACTCTCCTAGAAAAATCAGATAATTGCTCACCTTCAAGGGTTTTCTGTTTATTTATCTGCATTAACAAAATTCATAACACTAAAATGAAAGAAAACGTAGTGGTAGACATAGTATACTTGAGAATGAAATAAATAATTACCCAAGCGAAGAAGGAAAGGTAAAAGAATAGAATCCTGAACCTCAAAACCCTTCACATTACAATGTACCATCAATTTCATCATAGCCTGTCATAATAAAAAGATAAAATAAAGTAAATATGTCAAGTGGTAGCCTCACATGATCATGTAAGAAACATGGAAGACAGTATTCTTTGAAATAAATAATAACATGTTGCTTTTAAATACTCGTGTAGCTACAAGTACAATCACTTGGAATTAAAAAAAGGTAGATTAAATGCCCTACTACACAAACCCTACGCAAGAAATCCAATGTCCCAAATAGTCTCAATCACACAAGTAATAACATAATACCTCATTCTATAAACACAATCCAAGTCTGAAGTTACTCAATCTCCTGAAAAGTTAAAATAACACACATTAGACAAAAGGTACAAGAGAATTACTCTTCATTTTTTGGAGTATAAAAATTCATTTGCATAGTTTACCACACTGAGAAGCAAGACAGATACACAAAATCTACATATATGCAAATTGATTAATTTCTTTTATAAATTTAAATTCCTAAATTTAAAAACTCAAACTTGAAAACCATCCATCGAACCAAATGAAAAGGAGCAAATTAAATAGTGTAACAATAAGTTAGGCAACTATTTAGATTTTTTAATGGACCCTAACACTTCTGTCAACTCCTTAGGCATAGAAAAAGTAAAACATTGTGCACATAAGTATTACACTATTCACTTTGCTTCCTTTTCATAGTCTACAAAAAGAAGCAGTAACTTATTCCTAAAGAAAATTGACAAGTAGTCACTGGTAATCGAAAATTATTGAATCAAAGAATTTTCAAATTCCTAAATTAGTTTCAATCGGTAAAATCAATTGATTCTTCAGTCCAATTTCGCAAAAGTACCACTTCCAGCAATAACTCAAAATTTAAGAGATGCCAAGAGGAAAAAAAAAAAAAAAACTACCTGACTTGTAGAGAGACTGATTGAGATCGCGGTGGTAGCGGCGATGGCTGGTCCTTGATATGATTTAAATTCAGTGACAAATAGAGATAAGGGTACTGGTGGTGGTGAGGTTGGCGCGGTGGTGCCGACCGAGGTTGACGCGGTGGTGCTGGCCGGGGTTGGCGCGGTGGTGGCTGCGAGAGGAAGAATCGTTCGGAAAGGGAAAAGATGGAGAGACGTGGTTGAGAGAGAATAAAACATCTGATGAGGAAAAAATAAAAAAGAAGTTCGAAGGAATAAAAAATAAATAAACTCATGAAGAAAGGGAAAAGAAATCTTATCATATCGCGTATTTTTTTAAATTTCAAGACACATAGGTAAATTGTTATATTTAATATTATTTTACAAATTTAAATTACGATATTCGACAACAGAATTTTGAATCTTGTTATATTAAATTTAAATTACAAGACACCAATGATTGTTGTTATATTTAATATATTCAACAAGGCGCGCATGTATGTTGTAGTACAATATTTTAACAACAGAAAAACTACCCGGGTTGTAAAATACATATATTTAAGATTAACAACAACATGCATTAAAAGCATGTTGTAAAATATGTAATATCACAAAATACTTTACCAGCACGTTGTTGAATCCAAGTTGTTAAAAATCACTTTTCTTGTAGTGAATGCAAATCGAATTTCCGAAAACAAAAGTAAAACCTTCAATATCTAATACATGAATAGAAATAAGGTTTCTAATGAGGGACGGAACAAATAAACAATCGTTCAAAACAATAGGAAAACTAGAGTCCAAAACATTTAAGTAAATTGTGCCAATGGCTTCAGCAGCAACTCTTGCTCCATTCCTTATCCTTAGGTAGGTCTCACCCGCTCTAAGCTTTCGACTTCTTGTCATTAGCTGCAAATCATTGCACAAATGTGAGCCACAGCCCGTATCCAATACCCAAGAAGAAGAGTTGACAGACAAATTTACTTCAATGAAATACGTACCCTTTTCAGAACTTTTCTGCTTTAGGTAAGCCTTGTAGTTGCGGCGCCAATGTCCTTTCTTTCCACAGAGATGGCAAGCATCATCAACTTGCTTGCCAACCTTTGCCTTGGGGCCCCCACTACCTTCACCCACTTCGAACTTGCTGTTTGGGAAGGGAACTCTTTCCTTTCTCTTCTTTTGGGAAGAACTCTTCTTTCCAGAAGTAGCAGGAATGAGAACAGACTTCTCTTTCTTAATGGTGGACTCGAAACTGACCAACATGTTCATCAACTCATCCAAGGGAGGATCTAGTTTGTTCATGTTGAAGTTCACTATGAACGATTCATAGGAACGAGGAAGAGACAATAGGATCAAATCCAACGAGAGCTCGGCCGGGAGGGTGACATCGAGATTCACTAGCTTTTCAAGGAGAGTGATCATTTTGAGACAGTGCTCGTGGACCGAAGTCCCTTTGCGTAGTCTCGCCGTGATCAACTCCTTTGTAGAAGCGTACCTCGATGCCCTAATATTCTCACTATACATGCTATCGAGATGAGCCTTTATATCGAAAGCATGCATGTGAGACTCATATTTCCTCGCAAGCGCGGGCTCCATGGCGGCTATCATATAGCACCTAGCATGTGTATCATCTTTCTTCCATGCCTCATAAGTTTCCTTTTCAGCATCAGTCGCTGTGGCAAGTATAGTGGCGGGAAGTCTCTCGTTCAAAACATAGAGACGACCCTCAACGGTTAGCACAAGCTTAAGACTACGCAACCAATCTAGGTAATTAGGGCCACTGAGTTTATTGTCGAGGATTGACATTATGGGATTCTTAGACATGATTATCTGAGAGGTATATAGAAGAGGATTATTAGAGATTCGCGTTAAATGATTGTTACAATTAAATGTTTGGACTTATGTTATTTAATTGTTCTCCCACTAATTTTATCGAGTTCCACTTCCCTCTAGTAGACAAACGAGAAAACTGATTTTTCTTAATGGGCTTTAGGTCCAATAGACAAATATAACCCGTAGTTAATCTAGCCCGATTATATTTGCCCAAAGGTAGATCACAATCAATCATATCCACAATATGACCGTAAATTAATTTTCCTCACACTTGATAATGACCTAAGTTAATCTCGCGAATATCAAAATCGTCGTGTGTCAAGTCTAACCTACCAATCAAAGATGCTCATAGAACTTGATTATGCCAAACTAATGCAGTCCCTAGTTAATCTAGCCGACCACGTTAATCCAACATAACCCTTTTCTATGGCTACGTTCATCACTATGTCAATTGAATTACAGCTTACTCTACCATAGCACTCCCCGCTAACACGGCTTACTGCACTACAGTAAAGGACTACACATAATCCAACCGTTGGCAGAAGGAAAGAAATAACTCAACATATTGGGTTTTTCTTTATAGCTTGAAATGATTCTTAATTTGATTAAGAATGAGGGGTTTTATTAAAAGTTTTATCTCATGAGAAGGTTCGGATTGGTCTATGTGATTCCTACATCTATGTTCTCTAAAGGTATATGGAAACGCTTATTGTCCTAAGAGGAACATACGACCTAACTACATAATTAATTACAATAATTAATTATCGGGTTTTTCAAAATAATTATAGAACCTCAACTCGCATAAATCATTCAAATAATGTCGAGGTACTATTAATTAAGTTGAACTATAATCAATATTATATTTGTGTTCTATTAATTGAAATCAATTTAACAATTTAAATTAATTAATTAATCTAACACCTATTTACTAAAATAGATGATTGTCGATCCAATTATCTAATTGGGATTAATTGAAAATAATTTTTCAAAAATTAAAATCAATTTGTTTTAAGTTTAATTTTAGAAATCTGAAATAAATTTTTTTTTTTTCTTTTTTTCAGTGAACCGGTTCGGCCCAACCGGTCTGACCGGTTCGGACCAAAGCGGTACGAATCTGCCCGGTCCAGTTGACCCAAATCAGTGGGCCGGGTCAGTCGGATCGAGAACCGGTCTGACCGACCCGAATCCACGTGGATTCGGTCAATTAGATCGCAGACAACCATCGAACCGGCCGGTTCGACCGGTTCGATCCGAACAATTTAAAAACCGACGTTTAAAAATAATTTCAGATCCGATTTTCCAATTTTAAACAATTTTAAAGCTGGAAAAATTCTAAACAATATTTCAAAAATATTTTAAACTTACGAAAACTCCCAATTACATAATACAACAATCACTACTTTAATAAATCGAACATGCATAAAATCATAGCATATTAAAACGAACGCAATTAATTGCGCAACGAGCTCTGATACCACTGTTGGGAATCAGGCACGTGTACGCAGCGGAAAACAAAAATTTTATGCGATTTAAACAATTTAAAACACATAAACACATGCCCGACAATATTGAAAACAATTAATTGCGTACCTTTGCGCTTCCAGCGAAAATAAAAACAAGATACATGCTTAATTATTTAAACAAATTTAAATCAATAAACATGCTCGCGTTTAAATCAAATAACATGCTCGAACATACAAATCAATTTCATGTAATCACATAAAATCATACAAGAACGAACATACATATTGGATTTAAACGTAAACGTATCAAGAAACATGAATTCGTGAGTTTACCTCTTGAAGCGTAAGGTAGGAGCACTAAGCAAGACGAGATTGCTACGGAAACCAATCCGTACAATCCGGGGCAGCAGCGGCGAGACGGGCCACGGCGGCGCGTGTAACTCGCGCGCGGTCTTCGGGCGGCGCGTGGGGTTGCGTGCGGCTTCGGCTCGTGTGCTGCTCCTCGATTCTTCGATCTTCGATCTTCCTCCTCTCGGATTTCACCTCGTATACTTCGATCTACTAAACACGTGGCACTAGACACGTAATAGTTAGAAAAACGGAAGAAAAAGAGAAGGAAAGAACTACCAATGGTGACCCGCCAAGAGATGGCCGATTCCGGCAGGGTTCCGGCGACGGCGCCGGTGGTGGCCGCGGGAGAGTGGCCGAGAGAGAGAGGGGGAGCGGCTAGGGTTAGGTTTTTTTTTTGTGTGTGTGTAAGACCTATAAATCTTGTATTTATAGTGTCTTGCATAAAACCCTAGCGGGCTTAAGTTGGACCGGGCCCAACAACTTAAGTTCGTTAGTACTTTTACTTGCTCGTCTCTCTCAATTCAATGATCGGAAAATTGTAACGATTACATTTTCGGAATCATTATAATGTCCTCGTCATTACGAGAGCCAACTCTCGATTTCCATCTTTCCAAAAGTGGAAACCCTAATTCAGTGCACTTTCTAAATTTGGAAACTTCCCGATTTAGAAAGTTCACTAATACGTTTGCCTATTCTTATTCTCATTCATAATTCCAAATTACGAATGTTGGACCCAATCATATTGACTTCCAATCATGCAAAGATAAACTATATTATCTCTGACTGTTTATTCAAAGATCTCATGTGCACGAGCAGTGTGACCCTCGATGGTTCAGGTGTAAGCTAGCCGTGGGCCCACAACCCTTTGTGGTCAAAACTCGTCCCCTAGAGTTACGATTAAGATGAAGCTTGTTGCACCTTAATCACCCAACGAATCAAGATTGGCGTCTAGCAACTACGCGTCATGATTCCCTAGATACAAATGAAGTGCCTGCAAGAACCTTCAGATATAATTAACGTACAGTACGGTCCCTTCGATACATATGTCCTGATTGAACTAGAGGCATTGGTTCGTCGAGACCCCTTTATATGTTCAATGACGGTGCGATCGTTCTAAGTGTTGTAATCGTTACGTGCATGACCTAGAGACTTAATCAGCTCTGGCCAGAGACTTAGAATGATTACAAACTTTCAGAACACACAGGACATCCATGACTATTCTAGCGATCGAATCCCCGACTACAATGCACAGACCTCCCACTAGATTTCGGACTGCACGAACACTGGCCCTTGGGATGGTCCTCGGTGGAACTCAGGGACAGGTCACGATACAGCTGGTCCTCTAGTGAAGTCACGGTGATGTCTAGGTCATTAGGACTAATGGTGTACAACTATACCATAGATATCTCTACTCGATTATTGGGAACCACTTAGAGATTTCTAGGGTGAGGGAGTTCAGTGAACTCGTCAACTTACGAGCACCCACTTATGCATGCCGATATCACAATACCGTTTACTGATGAGATGCAGTACACACACACTCAGTGCTAGTCTCCTAATGGGAAGGGCCGATATCCTCATTGGTGGCGTAACCCTTCGACTAGAAACACGTTTAACAGGTATAATACTAAAGTAAATATCTCACGATCCTAACGATCATTTACTCGTACTTGTAATAACTGTAAGGACTATATCTATGCTTGTGACAAAGGGACAAAGATATAGAATGCCAAGTTGTTTTATCATTAATACGAATGAAGGTTTGTTTATTACAATAATAAATACGAAAGACCACAGCCACATGTTGGTTTGTTGGTCACCTACTCTAACATTCATGTCCTCGAACTGTAGTATGTATTTTCATGATCGCTTTTGGAATCCAATTTTGACCATGTTCGAGTCCAAATTTGGAATTTTGTCGTTAGACAGTAATTGTACCCAGCTGAAATTGCTTTCCAATGCCGCCAAAACCAGTTGATTTGGTGTCCGGATGAGAAAGTTATGCTCAACTCCGTGGACACCACCAAAGATGTTCGGGGATTCTCTCTTCTAATTTGATTTTATTTTCCTAATTGCAACTCTTTTCTTACTCTTTGATCATTTTTGCTTCCTGGACACCTAATTTTCGATTTGTACCTATATGTTACCAAATCCACCAATTAATATAGAAATATAAATTAATCCGAAAAAAAATCCACGTAAACGTGAACGTAGAGTTTTAATTCTACACTCACAGTATCTTTTTTATCTAGTGTTTTTGCTGTTGTTTGTTGATGCGTATTGAAGTCCTAGTATTGTAGTTCGTGGTTTTAAGAACGTTGTTGCGAATGCACTTTTGCGCATGTTGTTTTACATGTACGTTTGTGCATGTCCATTTGAGCGAGTGTCTTTGTGCATGTTTGTTGATTTTTACTAATGTCCTAGGATTGTAGTTTGTGTTTTCATGATCCTTTTTGCGAATGCACTTTTGCGTGAGTACTTTTGTGCATGCTTTTGTACTTTTACTTATGTGCGTATCTCTTCTAGCGAGTGTTTCTGTGCACGTTTCTTTATGCGCATTCATGTCCTCGAACTGTAGTACGTATTTTGATGATCGCTTCAGGAATCCAATTTTGACCATGTTCGAGTCCGAATTTGGAATTTCGCCGGTCGATAGAAATTGTACCCAGCTGAAATAGCTTTCTAATGCCGCCGAAACCAGTTGATTTGGTGTCGGGATGAGAAAGTTATGCTCGACTTCGTGGACACTACCAAAGATGTTCGGGGATTCTCTCTTCTATTATTATTTTATTTTCCTAATTGCAACTCTTTTTTACTCTTTTATCATTTTTGCTACCTGGACACCTAATTTTCGATTTGTACCTATAAGTTACCAAATCCACGAATTAACATAGAAATAAAATTAATTCGAAAAAAAATCCTCGTAAACGTAAACGTAGAGTTTTAATTCAACACTCCACTGTATCTTTTATATCTAGTGTTTTTGCTGTTTTTTGTTGATGGGTATTTATGTCCTAGTATTGTAGTTCGTGGTTTTAAGAACGTTGTTGCGAATGCACTTTTGCGCATGTTTTTTTACATGTACGTTTGTGCATGTCCATTTGAGCGAGTGTGCTTATGCATGTTTGTTGATTTGTATTAATGTTCTAGGATTGTAGTTTGTGTTTTCATGATCCTTTTTGCGAATGCACTTTTACGTTAATACTTTTGTGCATGCCTTTGTAGTTTTACTTATATGCGTATCTCTTCTAGCGAGTGTTTATGTGCACGTTTTTTTATGCGCATTCATGTCCTCGAACTGTAGTACGTATTTTCATGATCGCTTTTGGAATCCAATTTTGACCATGTTCGAGTCCGAATTTGGAATTTTGCCGTCAGGCAGGAATAGCTTTCCAATGCCGCCAGAACCACTTGATTTGGAGTCCGGATGAGAAAGATATGCTCGACTTCGTGGACACTACCAAAGATGTTCGGGGATTCTCTCTTCTAATTTGATTTTATTTTCCTAATTGCAACTCTTTTCTTACTCTTTGATCATTTTTGCTTCCTGAACACCTAATGTTCGATTTGTACCTATAAGCTACCAAATCCACCGATTAATATAGAAATATTAATTAATCCGAAAAAAAATCCACGTAAACGTAAACGTAGAGTTTTATTTCTACACTCCAGTGTATGTTTTTTACCTAGTGTTTTTGTTGTTGTTAGTTGATGCGTACTAAAGTCCGAGTATTGTAGTTCATGTTTTTAAGAAAGTTGTTGCGAATTCACTTTTGCGCGTGTTTTATTACATGTACGTTTGTGCATGTCCATTTGAGCGAGTGTCTTTATGCATGTTTGTTGATTTGTACTAATGTCCTAGGATTGTAGTTTGTGTTTTCATGATCCTTTTTGCGAATGTACTTTTGCGTGAGTACTTTTGTGCATGCTTTTGTACTTTTACTTATGTGCGTATCTCTTCTAGCGAGTGTTTCTGTGCACGTTTCTTGATGCGCATTCATGTCCTCGAACTGTAGTACGTATTTTCATGATCGCTTTTGGAATCCAATTTTGAACATGTTCGAGTCCGAATTTGGAATTTCGCCGCTAGACAGTAATTGTAGCCAGCTGAAATAACTTTCCAATGCCGCCGAACTTGTTGATTTGGAGTACGGATGAGAAAGTTATGCTCGACTTTAGTGACACTACCAAAGATGTTCGGGGATTCTCTCTTCTAATTTGATTTTATTTTCCTCATCGCAACTCTTTTCTTACTCTTTGATCATTTTTGTTTCCTGGACACCTAATTTTCGATTTGTACCTATGAGATACAAAATCCACCAATTAATATAGAAATATAAATTAATCAAAAAAAATCCACGTAAACGTAAACGTAGAGTTTTATTTCTACACTCCACTGTATCTTTTTTATCTAGTGTTTTTGTTGTTGTTAGTTGATGCGTATTAAAGTCCTAGTATTGTAGTTCGTGTTTTTAAGAACGTTGTTGCGAATACACTTTTGCGCATGTTTTTTTACATGTATGTTTGTGCATGTCCATTTGAGCGAGTATGCTTATGCATGTTTGTTGATTTGTATTAATGTCCTAGGATTGTAGTTTGTGTTTTCATGATCTTTTTTCCGAATCCACTTTTGCGTGAGTACTTTTGTGCATGCCTTTGTAGTTTTACCTATGTGCGTATCTCTTCTAGCGAGTGTTTTTGTGCACGTTTCTTGATGCGCATTCCTGTCCTGGAACTGTAGTACGTATTTTCAAGATCGCTTTTGGAATCTAATTTTGACCATGTTCGAGTCCGAATTAGGAATTTTGCCGTTAGACATTAATTGTAGCCAGCTGAAATAGCTTTCTAATGCCGCCGAAACTAGTTGATTTGGTGTCCGGATGAGAACGTTATGCTCGACTTCGTGGACACTACCAAAGATGTTCAACGATCTCTCTTCTATTTTGATTTTATTTTCCTAATTGCAACTCTTTTCTAACTCTTTGATCATTTTTGCTTCCTGGACACCTAATTTTCGATTTGTACCTATATGTTACCAAATCTGCCAATTAATATAGAAATATAAATTAATCCGAAAAAAAATCCACGTAAACGTGAACGTAGAGTTTTAATTCTACACTCCACTGTATCTTTCTTATCTAGTGTTTTTGCTGTTGTTTGTTGATGCGTATTGAAGTCCTATTATTGTAGTTCGTGGTTTTAAGAACATTTTTGCGAATGCACTTTTGCGCATGTTTTTTTACATGTATGTCTATTTGAGCGAGTGTGCTTATGCATGTTTGTTGATTTGTATTAATGTCCTAGGATTCTAGTTTGTGTTTTTATGATCCTTTTTGCGAATCCACTTTTGCGTGATTACTTTTGTGCATGCTTTTGTAGTTTTACTTATGTGCCTATCTCTTCTAGCGAGTGTTTCTGTGCACGTTTCTTGATGCGCATACATGTCCTCGAACTGTACTACGTATTTTCATGATCGCTTTTGGAATCCAATTTTGACCATGTTCGAGTCCGAATTTGAAATTTTGCCGTTAGACACTAATTGTAGCCAGCTCAAATAGCTTTTCAATGCCGCCGAACCAGTTTATTTGGAGTACGGATGAGAAAGTTATGCTCGACTTCAGTGACACTACCAAATATGTTCGGGGATTCTCTCTTCTAATTTGATTTTATTTTCCTAATCGCAACTCTTTTCTTACTCTTTGATCATTTTTGCTTCCTGGACACCTAATTGTCGATTTGTACCTATAAGATACCAAATCCACCAATTAATATAGAAATATAAATTAATCAGAAAAAAAATCCACGTAAACGTAAACGTAGAGTTTATTTCTACACTCCACTGTATCTTTTTTATCTAGTGTTTTTGCTGTTGTTAGTTGATGCGTATTAAAGTCCTAGTATTGTAGTTCGTGTTTTTAAGAACGTTGGTGCGAATACACTTTTGCGCATGTTTTTTTACCTGTATGTTTGTGCATGTCCATTTGAGCGAGTATGCTTATGCATGTTTGTTGATTTGTATTAATGTCCTAGGATTGTAGCTTGTGTTTTCATGATCCTTTTTGCGAATCCACTTTAGCGTGAGTACTTTTGTTCATGCTTTTGTAGTTTAACCTATGTGCGTATCTCTTTTAGCGAGTGTTTTTGTGCACGTTTCTTGATGCGCATTCCTGTCCTGGAACTGTAGTACGTATTTTCAAGATCGCTTTTGGAATCAAATTTTTACCATGTTCGAGTCCGAATTTGGAATTTTGCCGTTAGACACTAATTGTAGCCAGCTGAAATAGCTTTCTAATGCCGCCGAAACTAGTTGATTTAGTGTCCGGATGAGAACGTTATGCTCGACTTCGTGGACACTACCAAAGATGTTCAACGATCTCTCTTCTAATTTGATTTTATTTTCCTAATTGCAACTCTTTTCTAACTCTTTGATCATTTTTGCTTCCTGGACACCTAATTTTCGATTTGTACCTATATGTTACCAAATACGCCAATTAATATAGAAATATAAATTAATCCGAAAAAAAATCCACTTAAACGTGAACGTAGAGTTTTAATTCTACACTCCACTGTATCTTTCTTATCTAGTGTTTTTGCTGTTGTTTGTTGATGCGTATTGAAGTCCTATTATTGTAGTTCGTGGTTTTAAGAACATTTTTGCGAATGCACTTTTGCGCATGTTTTTTTACATGTATGTCTATTTGAGCGAGTGTGCTTATGCATGTTTGTTGATTTGTATTAATGTCCTAGGATTCTAGTTTGTGTTTTTATGATGCTTTTTGCGAATCCACTTTTGCGTGAGTACTTTTGTGCATGCTTTTGTAGTTTTACTTATGTGCCTATCTCTTCTAGCGAGTGTTTCTGTTCACGTTTCTTGATGGGCATACATGTCCTCGAACTGTAGTACGTATTTTCATGATCGCTTTTGGAATCCAATTTTGACCATGTTCGAGTCCGAATTTGGAATTTTGCCGTTAGACACTAATTGTAGCCAGCTGAAATAGCTTTTCAATGCCGCCGAACCAGTTTATTTGGAGTACGGATGAGAAAGTTATGCTCGACTTCAGTGACACTACCAAAGATGTTCGGGGATTCTCTCTTCTAATTTGATTTTATTTTCCTAATCGCAACTCTTTTCTTACTCTTTGATCATTTTTGCTTCCTGGACACCTAATTGTCGATTTGTACCTATAAGATACCAAATCCACCAATTAATATAGAAATATAAATTAATCAGAAAAAAAATCCACGTAAACGTAAACGTAGAGTTTTATTTCTACACTCCACTGTATCTTTTTTATCTAGTGTTTTTGCTGTTGTTAGTTGATGCGTATTAAAGTCCTAGTATTGTAGTTCGTATTTTTAAGAACGTTGTTGCGAATACACTTTTGCGCATGTTTTTTTACATGTATGTTTGTGCATGTCCATTTGAGCGAGTATGCTTATGCAAGTTTGTTGATTTGTATTAATGTCCTACGATTGTAGCTTGTGTTTTCATGATCCTTTTTGCGAATCCACTTTAGCGTGAGTACTTTTGTTCATGCTTTTGTAGTTTAACCTATGTGCGTATCTCTTCTAGCGAGTGTTTTCGTGCAAGTTTCTTGATGCGCATTCATGTCCACGAACTATAGTACCTATTTTCATGATCGCTTTTGGAATCCAATTTTGACCATGTTCGAGTCCGAATTGGAATTTTGCCATGAGACAGGAATTGTAGCCAGCTGAAGTAGCTTTCCAATGCCGCCAAAACCAGTTGATTTGGTGTCAGGATGAGAAAGTTATGCTCGACTTCGTGGACACTACCAACGATGTTCGGGGATTCTCTCTTCTAATTTGATTTTATTTTCCTAATTGCAACTCTTTTCTTACTCTTTGATCATTTTTGCTTCCTGGACACCCAATTTTCGATTTGTACCTATATGTTACCAAATCCACCAATTAATATAGAAATATAAATTAATCCGAAAAAAAATCCACGTACACGTGAACGTAGAATTTTAATTCTACACTCACTGTATCTTTTTTATCTAGTGTTTTTGCTGTTGTTTGTTGATGCGTATTGAAGTCCTAGTGTTGTAGTTCGTGGTTTTAAGAACGTTGTTGCGAATGCACTTTTGCGCATGTTTTTTTCCATGTACGTTTGTGCATGTCCATTTGAGTGAGTGTGCTTATGCATGTTTGTTGATTTGTATTAATGTTCTAGGATTGTAGTTTGTGTTTTCATGATCCTTTTTGCGAATGCACTTTTGCGTGAGTACTTTTGTGCTTGCTTTTGTGGTTTTACTTATGTGCGTATCTCTTCTAGTGAGTGTTTATGTGCACGTTTCTTGATGCGCATTCATTTCCTCGAACTGTAGTACGTATTTTCATGATCGCGCTTTTGGAATCCAATTTTGACCATGCTCGAGTCCGAATTTGGAATTTTGCCGTTAGACAGGAATTGTAGCCAACCGAAATAGCTTTCCAATGCCGCCAGAACCACTTGATTTGGAGTCCGGATGAGAAAGATATGCTCGACTTCGTGGACACTACCAAAGATGTTCGGGGATTCTCTCTTCTAATTTGATTTTATTTTTCTAATTTCAACCCTTTTCTTACTCTTTGATCATTTTTGCTTCCTGAACACCTAATGTTCGATTTGTACCTATAAGATACCAAATCCACCAATTAATATAGAAATATAAATTAATCCGAAAAAAAATCCACGTAAACGTAAACGTAGAGTTTTATTTCTACACTCCAGTATATCTTTTCTACCTAGTGTTTTTGCTGTTGTTAGTTGATGCGTATTAAACTCCGAGTATTGTAGTTCGTGTTTTTAAGAACATTGTTGCGAATGCACTTTAGCGCGTGTTTTTTTACATGTACGTTTGTGCATGTCCATTTGAGCGAGTGTCTTTATGCATGTTTGTTGATTTGTACTAATGTCCTAGGATTGTAGTTTGTGTTTTCATGATCCTTTTTGCGAATGTACTTTTGCGTGAGTACTTTTGTGCATGCTTTTGTACTAATACTGAGGTGCGTATCTCTTCTAGCGAGTGTTTCTGTGCACGTTTCTTGATGCGCATTCATGTCCTCGAACAGTAGTACGTATTTTCAAGATCGCTTTTGGAATCCAATTTTGACCATGTTCGAGTCCGAATTTGGAATTTTGCCGTTAGACACTAACTGTAGCCAGCTAAAATACTTTGTAATGCCGCCGAAACCAGTTTATTTGGAGTTCGGATGAGAACGTTATGCTCGACTTCATGGACACTACCAAAGATGTTCAAGGATCTCTATTCTAATTTTATTTTATTTTCCTAATTGCAACTCTTTTCTAACTCTTTGATCATTTTTGCTTCCTGGACACCTAATTTTCGATTTGTACCTATATGTTACCAAATCCGCCAATTAATATAGAAATATAAATTAATCCCCAAAAAAATCCACGTAAACGTGAACGTAGAGTTTTAATTCTACACTCCACTGTATCTTTCTTATCTAGTGTTTTTGCTGTTGTTTGTTGATGCGTATTGAAGTCCTATTATTGTAGTTCGTGGTTTTAAGAACGTTTTTGCCAATGCACTTTTGCGCATGTTTTTTTACATGTATGTCTATTTGAGCGAGTGTGCTTATGCATGTTTGTTGATTTGTATTAATGTCCTAGGTTTCTAGTTTGTGTTTTAATGATCCTTTTTGCGAATCCACTTTTGCGTGAGTACTTTTGTGCATGCTTTTGTAGTTTTACTTATGTGTCTATCTCTCTAGCGAGTGTTTCTGTGCACGTTTCTTGATGCGCATACATGTCCTCGAACTGTAGTACGTATTTTCATGATCGCTTTTGGAATCCAATTTTGACCATGTTCGAGTCCGAATTTGGAATTTTGCCGTTAGACACTAATTGTAGCCAGCTGAAATAGCTTTTCAATGCCGCCGAACCAGTTTATTTGGAGTACTGATGAGAAAGTTATGCTCGACTTCACTGACACTACCAAAGATGTTCGCGGATTCTCTCTTCTAATTTGATTTTATTTTCCTAATCGCAACTCTTTTCTTACTCTTTGATCATTTTTGCTTCCTGGACACCTAATTGTCGATTTGTACCTATAAGATACCAAATCCACCAATTAATAGAGAAATATAAATTAATCAGAAAAAAAATCCACGTAAACGTAAACCTAGAGTTTTATTTCTACACTCCACTGTATGTTTTTTATCTAGTGTTTTTGCTGTTGTTAGTTGATGCGTATTAAAGTCCTAGTATTGTAGTTCGTGTTTTTAAGAACATTGTTGCGAATACACTTTGCGCATGTTTTTTTACATGTATGTTTGTGCATGTCCATTTGAGCGAGTATGCTTATGCATGTTTGTTTATTTGTATTATTGTCCTAGGATTGTAGTTTGTGTTTTCATGATCTTTTTTGCGAATCCACTTTTGCGTGAGTACTTTTGTGCATGCTTTTGTAGTTTTACCTATGTGCGTATCTCTTCTAGCGGGTGTTTTTGTGCACGTTTCTTGATGCGCATTCATGTCCTGGAACTGTAGTACGTATTTTCAAGATCGCTTTTGGAATCTAATTTTGACCATGTTCGAGTCCGAATTTGGAATTTTGCCGTTAGACACTAATTGTAGCCAGCTAAAATAGGTTTCTAATGCCGCCGAAACCAGTTGATTTGGTGTCCGGATGAGAACGTTATGCTCGACTTCGTGGACACTGCCAAAGATGTTCAACGATCTCTCTTCTAATTTGATTTTATTTTCCTAATTGCAACCCTTTTCTAACTCTTTGATCATTTTTGCTTCCTGGACACCTAATTTTCGATTTGTACCCATATGTTACCAAATCCGCCAATTAATATAGAAATATAAATTAATCCGAAAAAAAATCCACGTAAACGTGAACGTAGAGTTTTAATTCTACACTCCACTGTATCTTTCTTATCTAGTGTTTTTGCTGTTGTTTGTTGATGCGTATTGAAGTCCTATTATTGTAGTTCGTGGTTTTAAGAACATTTTTGCGAATGCACTTTTGCGCATGTTTTTTTACATGTATGTCCATTTGAGCGAGTGTGCTTATGCATGTTTGTTGATTTGTAATAATGTTCTAGGATTCTAGTTTGTGTTTTCATGATCCTTTTTGCGAATGCACTTTTACGTTAATACTTTTGTGCATGCTTTTGTGGTTTTACTTATATGCGTATCTCTTCTAGCGAGTGTTTATGTGCACGTTTTTTGATGCGCATTCATTTCCTCGAACTATAGTACGTATTTTCATGATCGCTTTTGGAATCCAATTTCGACCATGTTCGAGTCCGAATTTGGAATTTTGCCGTTAGACAGTAATTGTAGCCAGCTGAAATAGCTTTCCAATCCCGCCGAACTAGTTGATTTGGAGTACGGATGAGAAAGTTATGCTCGACTTCAGTGACACTACCAAAGATGTTCGGGGATTCTCTCTTCTAATTTGATTTTATTTTCCTAATCGCAACTCTTTTCTTACTCTTTGATCATTTTTGCTTCCTGGACACCTAATTTTCGATTTGTACATATAAGATACCAAATCCACTAATTAACATAGAAATATAAATAAATCCGAAAAAAAATCCACGTAAACGTGAACGTAGAGTTTTAATTCTACACTCCACTGTATCTTTTTTATCTAGTGTTTTTGTTGTTGTTTGTTGATGCGTATTGAAGTCCTGGTATTGTAGTTCGTGATTTTAAGAACGTTGTTGCGAATGCACTTTTGCGCATGTTTTTTTACATTTACGTTTGTGCATGTCCATTTCAGCGAGTGTCTTTGTGCATGTTTGTTTATTTGTACTAATGTCCTAGGATTGTAGTTTGTGTTTTCATGATCCTTTTTGCGAATGCACTTTTGCGTGACTACTTTTGTGCATGCTTTTGTACTTTTACTTATGTGCGTATCTCTTCTAGCGAGTGTTTCTTGATGTGCATTCATGTCCTCGAACTGTAGTACGTATTTTCATGATCGCTTTTGGAATCCAATTTTGACCATGTTCGATCCGAATTTGGAATATCGCCGTTAGACAGTAATTGTAGCCAACTGAAATAGCTTTCTAATGCCGCTAAAACCAGTCGATTTGGTGTCTGGATGAGAAAGTTATGCTCGACTTCGTGGACACTACCAAAGATGTTTGGGGATTCTCTCTTCTAATTTGATTTTATTTTCCTAATCGCAACTTTTTTCTTACTCTTGGATCATTTTTGCTTCCTGGACACCTAATTTTTTATTTGTACCTATAAGATACCAAATCCACCAACTAACATAGAATATAAATAAATCCGAAAAAAAATCCACGTAAACGTAAACGTAGAGTTTTATTTCTACAATCCACTGTATCTTTTTTATCTAGTGTTTTTGCTGTAGTTAGTTGATGCGTATTCAAGACCTAGTATTGTAGTTCGTGTTTTTAAGAACGTTGTTGCGAATGCACTTTTGCACATGTTTTTTTACATGTACGTTTGTGCATGTTTGTTGATTTGTATTTGTTGGAGTAGGTGACCAACAAGCCAACTTGTGGCTATGGTCTTTCTCTTTTGCCTTGTAATAAAACAATCATTTTTCGTTCGTAATAATAAAACATTTCATTTGTCATTCTATATCTCTTATCCCATGCAAGCAGCATAGATATAGTTGGAAGGTTTGCAAACTCCAGCGATCCATTTATGGATTGAAACAAGCATCCCGTAGTTGGAACAAAAGGTTCGACACAACTATCAAAGAGTTTGAATTTGTGAAAAACCCGGAGGAACCTTGTGTCTACAAGAAGGTTAGTGAGAGTGCAGTGACTTTCCTTGTACTTTATGTTGATGACATACTACTCATTGGGAATGATGTAGGGATGTTGCAGTCAACTAAAGTATGGTTATCCACACGTTTCTCGATGAAGGATTTGGGAGAAGCATCCTACGTATTGGGAATACGGATCTATAGAGAGAGATCGAGGAGATTACTTGGCTTGTCCCAATCCATGTACATAGACACCGTTCTTAAACAGTTTAGCATGGAAGAATCCAAGAAGGGATTCTTGCCAATGTCCCATGGGGTTCGTCTCTCGAAATCCATGCGTCCTCAAACGCAAAAGGAAATCGAGGAGATGAAAAGGACACCTTATGCATCCGCTATAGGAAGCATAATGTATGGCATGCTATGTACACGACCTGATATTGCGGATGCTGTGAGCGTCACAAGCAGATATCAGTCCGACCCCGGCCCAGCCCATTGGAAGGCTGTGAAGGACATTCTCAAGTACTTGCGAAGAACTCGAGATTTTTTTTTGGTCTATGGGGATACCGAGTTGAAATTAGAAGGCTTCACGGATTCTAGTTTTCAATCGGACGTGGATGACTCGAAGTCAAACTCGGGGTATATATTCAAAGTCAACAGGGGGTGCCGTGTGTTGGAAGAGTTCCAAACAAGGCACGACGGCTGATTCCACCACCGAGGCTGAATATATTGCAGCATCAGATGCTTCAAAGGAAGGGTCATGGATTAGGAAGTTCATCCAAGAGTTGGGTGTATTTCCGAACGCTAGCGATCCAGTACGGCTGTACTGCGATAACAACGGAGCCGTAGCGCAAGCTAAGGAACCAAGAGCTCATCAGAAGTCGAAGCACGTGTTGAGAAAATACCATGTGATCCGAGAGATCATAGAGAGAGGTGAAGTCAAGCTCAACAGAGTCACCTCGGACGACAATATTGCAGATCCCTTCACCAGCCATTGTCAGGATCAGTCCACGAGAAACATCGAGAGTCGATGGGACTTAGATTTATGAGTAGTTGGCTTTAGGTCAAGAGGGAGATTGTTGGAGTAGGTGACCAACAAGCCAACTTGTGGCTATGGTCTTTCTCTTTTTCCTTGTAATAAAACAATCGTTTTTCGTTCGTAATAATAAAACATTTCATTTGGCATTCTATATCTCTTATCCCATGCAAGCAGCATAGATATAGTCCTAACGAGTTACTCTATTACTGTGAGTTGGTCTAGTAGAATCGTGAGATAACTCAGTAATGTAATGTAACTGTTAAACCTTGTTCCTAGTCGATGGGTTACGCCAATACTGAGGATACCGGCCTTTCCCTTTTGAGACTAGCACTTAGTGTATGTGTATTGCGTCTCATCAGTCCTCGGTGTTGTGACATCGGCATACTTGAGTGGGTGCTCATACTAGATGAGTTCACTGAACTCCCTCGGCCTAGAAATCTATAAGTGGTTCTCATTCATCGTGTAATAGGTTTCTAAGATATAGTTGTACACCATTAGTCCTTAAGACCCAGACATCACCGTGACTTCACTACAGGACCGATTGTATCGTGACCTGTCCCTGAGTCCCACAGCGGACCGCTCCAAGGGCCAACGTTCGTGCAATCCGAAATCTAGTGTGAAGTCTGTGCATTGTAGTAGGGGATTCGAGCGCTTGAGTAGTCATGGATGTCCTGTGTGTTATGACGGTTTATAATCCAAGGAATCTCTGGCCAGAGTTGATAGTGGGGTGATTAGGGAAATGTGTTTCCCTAAGTCGCACACGAACGGATTTATAATACCTAGAACGTTCGCACGGTTATTGAACTTTATAAGAGGTCTCGGTGAACCAATGCCTCTAGTTCAATCGGGACATGTTCTGCGAAAGGATCGTACTGTACGCTAACTATATCATAAGGTTCTTGCAGGCACTTCACTTGTATCTAGGGAATCATGATGCGTAGTTGCTAGACGCCAATCTTGATTCGTTGGGCACCGATTTGATCGGGGATTAGGTAGAATGAGTTTTACTCTAATCGGGACTATTGGGAGGAGTTCGTATAAGAACAACGTGTTGTTCGAATCACAAAGAGTTGTGAGCCCACGGCTAGCATACACCTGAACCATTGAGGGTCACACTTCTCGTGTAATATAGATCCTTGATAACAACAAGCATAGATTAATGTGTTAATCTTTGAACGATTGGATGTCGATATGATTGAATCCAAGATTCGTAATTGTGGATTGCAAATCGGAATAAACGTAGAGAAAGAGAGACATGCGGAATTTAGTTAACTTTCTAAATTGGGAAGTTTCCCGATTTAGCAAGTCCACTGAAGTGGAAGTTTCCAATTTTGGAAATTGGAAATTTCGAAGAGGCACTCGTATCGACGAGGACTTTGAGCTCGTCACAAATATAATTTTGTTATAATTTCGTGAACGATCGTTTATTAGAAACGAGGCCGACGAGGGAATGGGCTTAATACATCAGTGGGTCAAGCCCAATGACTTAAACCCACTAGGGTTGAAAACCCTAAGTATGAATAGACCTCAAACAAGAGTTTGAGATCAGATTTTATGGACCAAACCCTAGCCGCCCAAGCCCTAGCCGCTCATCCCTTCGGCCGTTGCTGCCCCGCCGCGCCACCGCCGATCACCGCCGGTTTTCTCCTCTCTTCTCCTTCGTTTACTTGTTGTTTATCTAACTCGTTTAAATCTAGTGCTGTAGTTCGAGTGGGTCGAAAATACGAGGTGAAACCTAATTGGAGAGGAGCTGCTGCCCCGATGAATCCACGCACCGCCGCACGCGCCGCTACGCCGCCCACGCGCCGCCGCTGCTGCTGCCACACACCGCCGTTCGTCGCTTGCTGGATCAGCTTGTTCCAGCCGTGAGTTGCAGCCCCGAGGATTGGTAATTTGCAGCTTGTACGTGATTGGTTCTAGGTTTCGATTCGTCGAAATCTCACGCTACAAGAGGTAAATAAATCGAAACTTTCGTAAATTAATTCGAGCATGTTTGTATGAATTATAATTTATGATTATGAGTAATATGTGATTACGTGTTTCGATTTTATTGAATGATGAACAAGCATGTTTCGTAATTTTCGGTTTTACGTGTTTTTCAATTAAATCGATAATTACCATATGTATGGCGGAAGCGTTAAGGTACGTTGACTATGTGATTAGTTTATGCATGTAATCGAAACTAGTTCGATCTAAAATTTTTAAATTCCGCTGCGTATACATGCACGATCCCCAACAGTGGTATCAGAGCCACGGGTTAATCGTTTTATTTGTCAACGTGTTTATCGCTTTCGAAAGCATGCTTCGATTTGTTGAATTGTTTAATTTTTGGTGTTATCAAATTGGGTGGTTTAATATTAATTAAATATTTTGAATATTTCAGAAAATATAAAATTTTTAATTTAGAAAATCGTTTTTTTTGTTGCTGCTTTTGAGCTGACCGAACCGGTCCGGTCAGCACACAAAAAAAAAAAAAAAAAAAAATTATTTTAATTTTCTGAGATTAATATTAAAATTAATTGATTTTTAATTTTTGAAATTATTTATCAATTAAACCCAATTAGATAATTGATCCATTAATTTAATTTGAATTCAAAGAATAGTGTTGGATTAATTATTTAATTTAATCGTTAAATTAGTTTAATTAATGGAACACAAATTAGATGGCAAATAATTAATGGGCTTCATTCTTATTTGATTGATTTATGAATGAAGGGAGTCCGTTAATTATATTTGCAATTAATCGTATTTATTAATTAATTCATGAGATGAATAATTGTAATTAAGTACGATGATGATCGTATGTCTCTCTTAGGATCAATATGCGTTTCCACATACCTAGAGAACATAGTTGTAGGAATCACAAACGATCATAACCTAAAACTTCCGATGAGCTAATAAGATTTAATAAATAAAATACCTCATTCTTAATCAAGAATAATTATCAAGCTATAAAGGAAAAACCAAATTGTTGAATTTTTCTTTCCTTCTACCAACAATTAAATTATGTGTAGCCTCTCATAATAGTGCAGTAAGCCGTGTTAGAGGGGAGTGCTATTGTGGGATAAGCTGTAATTTAATTGACATTAGATGGAGATACGGTCATAGATAAAATTATATTGGATTAATGTGGTCGGCTAGATTAACTAGGGATTGCATTAGTTTGATATAGTTGGATCTATGACATCTCATATTGGTAGGCTAGACTTGACACACGAAGATTTTGATATTCACTATATTAACTTAGGTCATTATCAAGTGTGAGGTAAATCGAACTTTAGGGTCACATAGTGATGTGATTGATAGTACTCAACATTTAGGCTTATGTAATCGGGATAGATTAACTACGGGTTACATTAGCGCTATTGGACCTAAAGCCCATTAAAGAAAAATAAGTTTTCTCGATTGTCTGCTAGAGGGTGGTGGAATTCGATAAAATTAGTGGGAGAACAATTAAAACATAAAAATCCAAAATTTTAATTGTAACGATTATTACGAACTAAACTCTAATTATTGTCTTCTTAAAATTTTCTCAGCAACAATGTCCAAACATCCCCTTTCCTCAATCCTCGACCAAAACAAACTCACCGGTCCAAACTATTTGGATTGGCTTCGCAATCTGAAACTTGTGCTCCAAGTCGAGGAGCGTCTCTATGTGCTCAATGAACGTCCCCCCGCTGCTCTTCCTGCGACTGCTACTGCTGACGAGACTGCCACTTTCGAGGCATGGAAGAAGGACGACCTCCATGCGAGGTGCTACATGCTAGCATTCATGGTGCCAGAGCTCGCGAGGAAGTATGAGTCTCACGTGCATGCTTATGATATCAAGCATCATCTTGAAAGCATGTACAGTGAGAATACTAGGGCATCGAGGTACTCAGCTACCAAGGAGTTGATCACCATGAGGCTGCGTGAAGGGGCTTCGGTCCACGAGCACGGTCTCAAGATGATCACTCTCCTTGAGAAGTTGGTGAGCCTTGATATCACCCTCCCGGCCGAGCTCTCGGTGGATTTGATCCTACTGTCCCTTCCTAGTTCCTATGAATCGTTCATAGTGAACTTCAACATGAACAAGCTCGATCCACCATTGGATGAGTTGTTAAACATGTTGGTCAGCTATGAGTCCACGATCAAGAAGGAGAAATCTGTTCTCCTAGTTGCTCCTTCTGCAAAGAAAGGTTCTTTACAGAAGAAAAGGAAAGAAAGGAGTTTCGGCCCGAGCAAGAAACTTGAGAAGGGCGAGTCGAGCGGAGTGAAGAATGACAAGGTCACCAAGCAAGTTGATGACGCTTGCCATCATTGTGGAAAGAAGGGCCATTGGCGACGCAACTGCAAGGCTTACCTCGATCAGAAAAGGGTACGTATTTAGTTGAAGTTAATTTGTCCATTAAATCTTCTGCTTGGGTATTGGATACTGGTTGTGGCTCACATCTTTGTAATGATTTGCAGGTCATGACAAGAAGTAGGAGGCTTAATGTGGGTGAGACCTACCTAAGAATGGGCAACGGAGCAAGGGTTGCTGCTGAAGCCATTGGGACAATTTATCTTTCTGTTTTGGATTCTAGTTTTTCCATTGTTTTGAACAATTGTTTATTTGTTCCGTCACTTATTCGAAACCTTATTTCTATTCCTGTTTTGGATAATGAAGGTTTTACTTTTGTTTTTGGAAATTCGATCTGCATTATACAAAAGGATCAAAATATGATTTGTAAGGGACAACTTATAAACAACATATATGAACTAAATCCAAATGAAATACCTATTAACGTTATATCAGCAAAACGAAAAGATATAAGTCTTAACCCCGCACAACTTTGGCACGCTCGACTGGGTCACATTTCCTTGAGAAGGATGAACAAGTTTGTAAGTGAAGGAATGTTCTCCTTGGAGGACGTGAAATCACTTCAAACTTGTGTGTCCTGCCTCAAAGGAAAAATGACCAAGACTCCCTTCAAAGGGAAGATGGAACGAGCCGAGGGTCTTTTGGATTTGATCCACTCAGACGTGTGTGGTCCACTAAGCGTTAGTGCTAGGGGTG
This sequence comes from Erythranthe guttata, assembly GCF_056151865.1. Classification (NCBI taxonomy): domain Eukaryota; kingdom Viridiplantae; phylum Streptophyta; class Magnoliopsida; order Lamiales; family Phrymaceae; genus Erythranthe; species Erythranthe guttata. The sequence goes on along the minus strand of NC_142542.1, from coordinate 10,988,382 downwards.
GTTTTAACTACTTCGTTACCTTTACCGATGATTATTCTAGGTATGGTTTCGTGTACTTGATGAAGTATAAATCTGAAACTTTTGAAAAGTTCAAAGATTTTAGACACCAAGTAGAAAACCAACTCGGTAGACGTATTAAGAAACTACGATCCGATCGTGGTGGTGAATACTTAAGTACTGAGTTTATAGACTATCTTAAAGAGAATGGGATTCTGTCTCAATGGACTCCTCCTGGAACTCCTCAACTTAATGGAGTTTCCGAACATCGGAATCGAACACTGTTAGACATGGTTCGATCTATGATGGGGTTCACCGAGCTACCGGCATACCTGTGGGGTCATGCACTCCTAACTGCCGTATATTTGCTGAATAGGGTTAATACCAAAGCAGTTAACTCCACACCTTATGAACTTTGGCACTCCAAGAAACCCACGTTTAAACATATTAGGATATGGGGTTGTCCCGCTTACGTGAAGCGGCTAGTGGGAGATAAGTTGGATAGAAAATCCGACTTATGCTATTTTGTGGGGTATCCCGAGGATTCCATGGGATACGAATTCTACTATGTTTCCGAGGCAAAGGTGTTCGTCTCGAGAAATGCCGTGTTCCTTGAGAAGGAATTTCTATCAGATAGAAAGGGCAGTGTAGTTGATCTCGAAGAAGTTCGAGAACCACAATCTGAAGTTCAAGCACAACAATCAGATAATGAACCAATTCAACAAACCACTAATATACCTCCTGAACCGTCGCTGCGTAGATCCGAAAGAGTTCGGAGTGCGTCCGATAGGTTATTCCTCGTTGATGAAGTTGACCAAGGATGTGATCCTAGAACTTTCAACGAAGCTGTATCGGATACAGACAAGGGACATTGGCTTAATGCCATGAAATCCGAAATGGACTCTATGTACTCCAACAAGGTATGGACCTTGGTAGATCCACCCGAGGGAATCGTTCCCATAGGCTGCAAGTGGATCTATAAGAAGAAAATTGGAGTAGATGGAAAGGTATCGACCTACAAGGCTAGATTGGTAGCGAAGGGTTATACTCAAAAGCAAGGAGTTGACTATGAGGAAACCTTCTCTCCAGTTGCTATGCTTAAGTCCATTAGGATTTTGCTGGCCATCTCTGCGTGGTATGACTACGAGATATGGCAAATGGATGTGAAGACCGCTTTCCTTAATGGGGACATTGAGGAAGAAATTTACATGGCGCAGCCGGAAGGCTTCATATCTTCTGGAGATGAGCAAAAGGTTTGCAAACTCCAGCGATCCATTTATGGATTGAAACAAGCATCCCGTAGTTGGAACAAAAGGTTCGACACAACTATCAAAGAGTTTGAATTTGTGAAAAACCCGGAGGAACCTTGTGTCTACAAGAAGGTTAGTGGGAGTGCAGTGACTTTCCTTGTACTTTATGTTGATGACATACTACTCATTGGGAATGATGTAGGGATGTTGCAGTCAACTAAAGTATGGTTATCCACACGTTTCTCGATGAAGGATTTGGGAGAAGCATCCTACGTATTCGGAATACGGATCTATAGAGATAGATCGAGGAGATTACTTGGCTTGTCCCAATCCATGTACATAGACACCGTTCTTAAACGGTTTAGCATGGAAGAATCCAAGAAGGGATTCTTGCCAATGTCCCATGGGGTTCGTCTCTCGAAATCCATGCGTCCTCAAACGCAAAAGGAAATCGAGGAGATGAAAAGGACACCTTATGCATCCGCTATAGGAAGCATAATGTATGGCATGCTATGTACACGACCTGATATTGCGGATGTTGTGAGCGTCACAAGCAGATATCAGTCCGACCCCGGCCCAGCCCATTGGAAGGCTGTGAAGGACATTCTCAAGTACTTGCGAAGAACTCGAGATTTGTTTTTGGTCTATGGGGATACCGAGTTGAAATTAGAAGGCTTCACGGATTCTAGTTTTCAATCGGACGTGGATGACTAGAAGTCAAACTCGGGGTATATATTCAAAGTCAACGGGGGTGCCGTGTGTTGGAATAGTTCCAATCAAGGCACGACGGCTGATTCCACCACCGAGGCTGAATATATTGCAGCATCAGATGCTTCAAAGGAAGGGTCATGGATTAGGAAGTTCATCCAAGAGTTGGGTGTATTTCCGAACGCTAGCGATCCAGTACGGCTGTACTGCGATAACAACGGAGCCGTAGCGCAAGCTAAGGAACCAAGAGCTCATCAGAAGTCGAAGCACGTGTTGAGAAAATACCATGTGATCCGAGAGATCATAGAGAGAGGTGAAGTCAAGCTCAACAGAGTCACCTCGGACGACAATATTGCAGATCCCTTCACCAAGCCATTGTCAGGATCAGTCCACGAGAAACATCGAGAGTCGATGGGACTTAGATTTATGAGTAGTTGGCTTTAGGTCAAGTGGGAGATTGTTGGAGTAGGTGACCAACAAGCCAACTTGTGGCTATGGTCTTTCTCTTTTTCCTTGTAATAAAACAATCGTTTTTCGTTCGTAATAATAAAACATTTCATTTGGCATTCTATATCTCTTATCCCATGCAAGCAGCATAAATATAGTCCTAACGAGTTACTCTATTACTGTGAGTTGGTCTAGTAGAATCGTGAGATAACTCAGCAATGTAATGTAACTGTTAAACCTTGTTCCTAGTCGATGGGTTACGCCAATAATGAGGATACCGGCCTTTCCCTATTGAGACTAGCACTTAGTGTATGTGTACTGCGTCTCATCAGTCCTCGGTGTTGTGACATCGGCATACTTGAGTGGGTGCTCATACTAGATGAGTTCACTGAACTCCCTCGCCCTAGAAATCTATAAGTGGTTCTCATTCATCGAGTAATAGGTTTCTAAGATATAGTTATACACCATTAGTCCTTAAGACCCAGACATCACCGTGACTTCACTACAGGACCGATTGTATCGTGACCTGTCCCTGAGTCCCACAGCGGACCGCTCCAAGGGCCAACGTTCGTGCAATCCGAAATCTAGTGTGAAGTCTGTGCATTGTAGTAGGGGATTTATAATACCTAGAATGTTCGCATGGTTATTGAACTTTATAAGAGGTCTCGGTGAACCAATGCCTCTAGTTCAATCGGGACATGTGCTGCGAAAGGATCGTACTGTACGCTAACTATATCATAAGGTTCTTGCAGGCACTTCACTTGTATATAGGGAATCATGATGCGTTGTTGCTAGACGCCAATCTTGATTCGTTGGGCACCGATTTGATCGGGGATTAGGTAGAATGAGTTTTACTCTAATCGGGACTCTTGGGAGGAGTTCGTATAAGAACAATGTGTTGTTCGAATCACAAAGAGTTGTGAGCCCACAGCTAGCATACACCTGAACCATTGAGGGTCACACTTCTCGTGTAATATAGATCCTTGATAACAACAAGCATAGATTAATGTGTTAATCTTTGAACGATTGGATGTCGATATGATTGAATCCAAGATTCGTAATTGTGGATTGCGAATCGGAATAAACGTAGAGAAAGAGAGACATGCGGAATTTAGTGAACTTTCTAAATTGGGAAGTTTCCCGATTTAGCAAGTCCACTGAAGTGGAAGTTTCCAATTTTGGGAATTGGAAATTTCGAAGAGGCACTCGTATCGACGAGGACTTTGATCTCGTCACAAATATAATTTTGTTATAATTTCGTGAACGATCGTTTATTAGAAACGAGGCCGACGAGGGAATGGGCTTAATACATCAGTGGGTCAAGCCCAATGACTTAAACCCACTAGGGTTGAAAACCCTAAGTATGAATAGACCTCAAACAAGAGTTTCAGATCAGATTTTCTGGTCCAAACCCTAGCCGCCCAAGCCCTAGCGGCTCATCCCTTCGGCCGTTGCTGCCCCGCCGCGCCACCGCCGATCACCGCCGGTTTTCTCCTCTCTTCTCCTTCGTTTACTTGTTGTTTATCTAACTCGTTTACATCTAGTGCTGTAGTTCGAGTGGGTCGAAAATACGAGGTGAAACCTAATTGGAGAGGAGCTGCTGCCCCGACGAATCCACGCACCGCCGCACGCGCCGCTACGCCGCCCACGCGCCGCCGCTGCTGCTGCCACACACCGCCGTTCGTCGCTTGCTGGATCAGCTTGTTCCAGCCGTGAGTTGCAGCCCCGAGGATTGGTAATTTGCAGCTTGTATGTGATTGGTTCTAGGTTTCGATTCGTCGAAATCTCACGCTACAAGAGGTAAATAAATCGAAACTTTCGTAAATTAATTTTAGCATGTTTGTATGAATTATAATTTATGATTATGAGTAATATGTGATTACGTGTTTCGATTTTATTGAATGATGAACAAGCATGTTTCGTAATTTTCGGTTTTACGTGTTTTTCAATTAAATCGATAATTACCATATGTATGGCAGGAGCGTTAAGGTACGTTGACTATGTGATTAGTTTATGCATGTAATCGAAACTAGTTCGATCTAAAATTTTTAAATTCCGCTGCGTATACATGCACGATCCCTAACAGTATTAACGTCCTAGGAATGTTGTTTGTGTTTTCATGATCCTTTTTGCGAATCCACTTTTGCGTGAGTACTTTTGTGCATGCTTTTGTACTTTTACCTATGTGCGTATCTCTTCTAGCGAGTGTTTTTGTGCACGTTTCTTGATGCGCATTCATGTCCTCGAACCGTAGTACGTATTTTAAGGATCGCTTTTGGAATCCAATTTTGACCATGTTCGCGTCCGAATTCGGAATTTTTCCATTAGACAGTAATTGTAGCCAGCTGAAATAGCTTTCCAATTCCGCCGGAACCAGTAGATTTGGAGTCTGGATGAGAAAGTTATGCTCGACTTCGTTGACACTACCAAAGATGTTCGGGGATTCTTTCTTATTATTTGATTTTATTTTCCTAATTGCAACTCTTTACTTACTCTTTGATCATTGTTGCTTCCTGGAACTCTAATTTTCGATTTCTACCTATAAGATACCAAATCCACAAACTAACATAGAAATATAAATTAATTCGAAAAAAACTCCACGTAAACGTAAACGTAGAGTTTTAATTCTATACTCCACTGTATCTTTTTTATCTAGTGTTTTTGGTGTTGTTTGTTAATGATTATTGAAGTCCTGGTATTGCAGTTTGTGGTTTTAAGAACGTTGTTGCGAATGCCTTTTTGCGCATGTTTTTTTACATGTCCATTTGAGCGAGTGTCTTTGTGCTTGTTTGTTGATTTGTATTAATGTCCTAGGATTGTAGATTGTGTTTTCATGTACCTTTTCGATACCAAATCCACGAATTAACAAAGAAATAAAAATTAATTTAAAAAAAAAATCCACGTAAACGTAAATGTAGAGTTTTATTTCTACACTCCACTGTTTTTTTTTATCTAGTGTTTTTGCTGTTGTTAGTTGATGCGTATTAAAGTCCTAGTGTTGTAGTTCGTGTTTTTAAGAACGTTGTTGCGAATGCAGTTTTGCGCATGTTGTATTACATGTACGTTTGTGCATGTCCATTTGAGCGAGTGTCTTTGTGCATGTTTGTTGATTTATAGTAATGTCATAGGATTGTAAGTTGTGTTTTCATGATCCTTTTTGCGAATGCACTTTTGCGTGAGTACTTTTGTTCATGCTTTTGTACTTTTACTTATGTGCGTATCTCTTCTAGTGAGTGTTTATGTGCACGTTTCTTGATGCGCATTCATGTCGTCGAACTGTAGTACGTATTTTCATGATCGCTTTTGGAATCCAATTTTGACCATGTTCGAGTCGGAATTTGGAATTTTGCCGTCAGACGGGAATTGTAGCCAGCTGAAATAGCTTTCCAATGCCACCTGAACTACTTGAGTTGGAGTCCGGATGAGAAAGTTATGCTCTTTGATCATTTTTGCTTCCTGAACACCTAACTTTCGATTTGTACCTATAAGTTACCAAATCCACCAATTAACATAGAAATATAAATTAATTCGAAAAAAATCCACGTAAACGTAAACGTAGAGTTTTAGTACTACACTCCACTGTATCTTTTTGATCTAGTGTTTTTGCTGTTGTTTGTTGATGCGTATTGAAGTCCTAGTATTGCAGATCGTGGTTTTTAGAACGTTGTTGCGAACGCACTTTTGCGCATGTTTTTTTACATGTATGTTTGTGCATGTCCATTTGAGCGAATGTGCTTGTTTGTTGATTTGTATTAATGTTCTAGGATTGTAGTTTGTGTTTTCATGATCCTTTTTGCCAATGCACTTTTGCGTGAGTACTTTTGTGCATGCTTTTGTAGTTTTACTTATGTGCGTATCTCTTCTAGCGAGTGTTTTTGTGCACGTTTCTTGATGCGCATTCATGTCCATGAACTGTAGTACGTATTTTCATGGTTGCTTTTGGAAGCCAATTTTGACCATGTTCGAGTCCGAATTTGGAATTTTTGTCGGTAGATAGAAATTGTTGCCAGCTGAAATAGCTTTCCAATGCTGCCGAACCAGTTGATTAGGAGTACGGATGAGAAAGTTATGCTCGACTTCGTGTACACTACCAAAGATGTTCGGGGATTCTCTCTTCTAATTTGAATTTATTTTCCTAATCGCAACTCTTTTCTTTTTGCTTCCTAGATACCTAATTTTTGATTTGTACCTATAAGATACCAAATCCACCAATTAACATAGAAATATAAATTAATCCGAAAAAAATCCACGTAAACGTGAACGTAGTGTTTTAATTCTACACTCCACTGTATCTTTTTTATCTAGTGTTTTTGCTGTTGTTTGTTCATGCGTATTGAAGTCCTAGTATTGTCGTTCGTGGTTTTAAGAACGTTAATGCGAATGCACTTTTGCGCATGATTTTTTACATGTACGTTTGTGCATGTCCATTTGAGCGAGTGTCTTTGTGCATGTTTGTTGATTTGTACTAATGTCCTAAGATTGAAGTTTGTGTTTTCATGATCCTTTTTGCGAATGCACTTTTGCATGAGTACTTGTGTGCATGCTTTTGTACTTTTACTTATGTGCGTATCTCTTCTAGCGAGTGCTTTTGTGCACGTTTCTTGATGCGCATTCATGTCGTCGAACTGTAGTACGTATTTTCATGATCGCTTTTGGAATCCCATTTTGACAATGTTCTAGTCCGAATTTGGAATTTCGCCGTTAGACAGGAAATGTAGCCACCTGAAATAGCCTTTCAATGACGGCGGAACCAATTGATTTGGAGTCCGGGTGAGAAAGTTACGCTCGAATTCGTGGACAGTACCAAAGATGTTCGGTGATTCTCTCTTCTAATTTGATTTTATTTTCCTAATTGCAACTCTTTTCTTACTCTTTGATCATTTTTGCTTCTTGGACACCTAATTTTCGATTTGTACCTATAAGTTACTAAATTCACCAATTAATATAGAAATATAAATTAATCCGAAAAAAAATCCACGTAAACGTAAACGTAGAGTTTTGTTTCTTTACTCCCACTGTATCTTTTTTATCTAGTGTGTTTGCTGTTGTTTGTTGATGCGTATTAAAGTCCTAGTATTGTAGTTCGTGTTTTTAAGCACGTTGTTGCGAATGCACTTTTGCTCATGTTTTTTTACATGTACGTTTGTGCATGTCCATTTGAGCGAGTGTCGATGTGCATGTTTGTTGATTTGTATTAATGTCCTAGGATTGTAGTTTGTGTTTTCATGATCCTTTTTGCGAATGCACTTTTGCGTGAGTAGTTTTTTGCATGCTTTTGTACTTTTACTTGTGTCCGTATCTTTTCTAGCGAGTGTTTTTGTGCACGTTTCTTGATGCGCATTCATGCCCTCGAACTGTAGTACATATTTTCATGATCGCTTTTAGAATCCAATTTTGACCATGTTCGAGTCGGAATTTAGAATTTTTCCGTTAGACAAGAATTGTAGCCTCTGAAATAGGTTTCCAATGCCGCCGGGACCAGTTGATTTGGAGTACGGATGAGAAAGTTATGCTCGACTTCGTGGACACTACCAATGATGTTCGTGGATTCTCTCTTCTAATTTGATTTTATCTTCCTAAATGCAACTCTTTTCTTACCCATTGATCATTTTTTTCTTTCTGGACACCTAATGTTCGATTTGAACCTATAAGATACCAAATCCACCATATAATATAGAAATTTAAATTAATCTGAAAAAAAATCCACGTAAACGTAAACGAAGATTTTTATTTCTACACTCCACTGTATCTTTTTTACCTAGTGTTTTTGCTATTGTTTGTTGATGCGTATTAAAGTCCTAGTATTGTAGTTCGTGTTTTTAAGAACGTTGTTGCGAATGCACTTTTGCGCATGTTTTTTTACATGTACGTTTGTGCATATCCATTTGAGAGAGTCTCTTTGTGTGTGTTTGTTGATTTGTATTAATGTCCTAGGATTGTAGTTTGTGTTTTCATGATCCTTCTTGTGAATGCACCTTTGCTTGAGTACTTTTGTGCATGCTTTAGTACTTTTACTTATGTGCGTATCTCTTCTAGCGAGTGTTTTTGTGCACGTTTCTTGATGCGCATTCATGTCCTCGAACTGTAGTACGTATTTTCATGATCGCTTTTGGAATCCAATTTTGACCATGTTCCAGTCTGAATTTGGAATTTTTCCATTAGACAGGAATTGTAGCCAGCTGAAATAGCATTCTAATGTTGCCGGTACCAGTTGATTTGGAGAACGGATGAGAAAGTTATGCTCGAATTGGTGGACAGTACCAAAGATGTTCGGGGATTCTCTCTTCTAATTTGATTTTATTTTCCTAATTGAAACTCTTTTCTTACTCGTTGATCATTTTTGCTTCTTGGACACCTAATTTTCGATTTGTACCTATAAGTTACTGAATCCACCAATTAATATAGAAATATAAATTAATCCGGAAAAAAATCCACGTAAACGTGAACGTAGAGTTTTATTTCTACACTCCACGGTATCTTTTTTATCTAGTGTTTTTGCTGTGGTTTGTTGATGCGTATTAAAGTCCTAGTATTGTAGTTTGCGTTTTTAAGAACGTTGTTGCGAATGCACTTTTGCGCATGTTTTTTTACATGTACGTTTGTGCATGTCCATTTGAGCAAGTGTCTTTGTGCATGTTTGTTGATTTGTACTAATGTCCTAGGATTGAAGTTTGTGTTTTCATGATCCTTTTTGCGTATGCACTTTTGCATGAGTACTATTGTGCATGCTTTTGTAATTTTACTTATGTGAGTATCTCTTCTAGCGTGTGGTTTTGTGCACGTTTCTTGATGCGCATTCATGTCGTCGAACTATAGTACGTATTTTCATGATCGCTTTTGGAATCCAATTTCGACCATGTTCCAGTCCGAATTTGGAATTTCGCCGTTAGACAGGAAATGTAGCCACCTGAAATAGCTTTCCAATGCTGCCGGAACCAGTTTACTTGGAGTCCGGATGAGAAAGTTATGCTCAAATTCGTGGACAGTACCAAAGATGTTCGTGGATTCTCTCTTCTAATTTGATTTTATTTTCCTAATTGCAACTCTTTTCTTACTCTTTGATCATTTTTGCTTCTTGGACACCTAATTTTCGATTTGTACCTATAAGTTACTAAATCCACCAATTAATATAGAATATAAATTAATCCGAAAAAAAATCCACGTAAACGTAACGTAGAGTTTTGTTTATTTACTCCCACTGTATCTTTTTTTATCTAGTGTGTTTGCTGTTGTTTGTTGATGCGTATTAAAGTCCTAGTATTGTAGTTCGTGTTTTTAAGAACGTTGTTGCGAATGCACTTTTGCTCATGTTTTTTTACATGTACGTTTGTGCATGTCCATTTGAGCGAGTGTCTATGTGCATGTTTGTTGATTTGTATTAATGTCCTAGGATTGTAGTTTGTGTTTTCATGATCCTTTTTGCGAATGCACTTTTGCGTGAGTAGTTTTTTGCATGCTTTTGTACTTTTACTTGTGTCCGTATCTTTTCTAGCGAGTGTTTTTGTGCACATTTCTTGATGCGCGTTCATGCCCTCGAACTGTAGTACATATTTTCATGATCGCTTTTGGAATCCAATTTTGACCATGTTCGAGTCCGAATTTGGAATTTTGCCGTTAGACAAGAATTGTAGCCGCTGAAATAGCTTTCCAATGCCGCCGGAACCAGTTGATTTGGAGTACGGATGATAAAGTTATGCTCGACTTCGTGGACACTACCAAAGATGTTCGGGGATTCTCTCTTCTAATTTGATTTTATTTTCCTTATTGCAATTTTTTTCTTACTCTTTGATCATTTTTGCTTCTTGGATACCTAATTTTCGATTTGTACCTATAAGTTACTAAATCCACCAATTAATATAGAAATATAAATTAATCCGAAAAAAAATCCACGTAAACGTGAACGTAGAGTTTTAATTCTCTACTCCACTGTATCTTTTTTATCTAGTGTTTTTGCTGCTGTTTGTTGATGCGTACTAAACTCCTAGTATTGTAGTTCGTGTTTTTAAGAACGTTTTTGCGAATGCACTTTTGCGCATGTTTTTTTACATGTATGTTTGTGCATGTCCATTTGAGCGAGTGTCTTTATGCATGTTTGTTGATTTGTATTAATGTCCTAGGATTGTAGTTTGTGTTTTCATGATCCTTTTTGCGAATGCACTTTTGCGTGATTACTTTTTTGCATTTTTTTTTGTACTTTTAGTTGTGTCCGTATATTTTCTAGCTAGTGTTTCTGTGCACGTTTCTTGATGCGCGTTCATGCCCTCGAACTGTAGTACGTATTTTCATGATCGCTTTCGGAATCCAATTTTTACCATGTTCCAGTCCGAATTTGGAATTTCGCCGTCAGACACGAAATGTAGCCAGCTGAAATAGCTTTCCAATGCCGCCAGAACCACTTGATTTGGAGTCCGGATGAGAAAGTTATGCTCGACTTTGTGGACACTACCAAAGATGTTCGGGGATTCTCTCTTATAATTGGATTTTATTTTCCTAATTACAACTCTTTTCTTACTCTATAACCATTTTTTCTTCCTAGACACCTAATTTTCGATTTGTACGTATAAGATACCAAATCCACCAATTAATATAGAATACATAATAATCCAAAAAAAATCCACGTAAACGTAAACGTAGAGTTTTGTTTCTTTACTCCAATGTATCTTTTTTATCTAGTGTTTTTGCTGTTGTTTGTTGATGCGTATTAAAGTCCTCGTATTGTAGTTCGTGTTTTTAAGAACGTTGTTGGGAATGCACTTTTGCGCATGTTTTGTTACATGTACGTTTGTGCATGTCCATTTGAGCGAGTGTCTATGTGCATGTTTGTTGATTTGTATTAATGTCCTAGGATTGTAGTTTGTGTTTTCATGATCCTTTTTGCGAATGCACTTTTGCGTGAGTAGTTTTTTGCATTTTTTTTTTGTACATTTACTTGTGTCTGTATCTTTTGTAGCCAATGTTTCTGTGTACGTTTCTTGACGCGCGTTCATGCCCTCGAACTGTAGTACGTATTTTCATGATCGCTTTTGGAATCCAATTTTGACCATGTTCGAGTCGGAATTTAGAATTTTGCCGTTAGACAGGAACTCTAACCAGCTAAAATAACTCTCTAATGCCGCCGGAATCAGTTGATTTGGAGTTCGGATGAGAAAATCATGCTCGACTTCGTGGACACTAGCAAAGATGTTCGGGGATTCTCTCTTCTAATTTGATTTTATTTTCCTAATTGCAACTCTTTTCTTACTCTACGATCATTTTTGCTTCCTGGACACCTAATTTTCGATTTGTACCTATAAGATACCAAATCGACCAATTAATATAGAAATATAAATTAATCCGAAAAAAAATCCACGTAAACGTAAACGTAGAGTTTTAATTCTGCACTCCACTGTATCTTTTTTATCTAGTGTTTTTGCTGGTTTTCGTTGATGCGTATTAAAGTCCTAGTATTGTAGTTCGTGTTTTTAAGAATGTTGTTGCGAATGCACTTTTGCGCAAGCTTTTTTACATGTACGTTTGTGCATGTCCAATTGAGCGAGTGTCTTTGTGCATGTTTTTATTTGTATTCATGTCCTAGGATTGTAGTTTGTGTTTTCATGATCCTTTTTGCGAATACACTTTTGCGTGAGTACTTTTTTGCATGCTTTTGTACTTTTACTTGTGTCTGTATCTTTTCTAGCGAGTGTTTATGTGCACGTTTCTTGATGCGCGTTCATGCCATCGAACTGTAGTACGTAATTTCATGACCGCTTTTGGAATCAAATTTTAACCATGTTCGAGTCCAAATTGGGAATATCGCCGTTAGACAGTAATTGTAGCCAGCTGAAATAGCTTCCCAATGTTGCCGGAACCAGTTGATTTGGAGTACGGATGTGAAAGTTATGCTCGACTTCGTGGACACTACCAAAGATGTTCAGGGATTCTCTCTTCTAATTTGATTTTATTTTCCTAATTGCAACTCTTTTCTTACTCTTTGATCATTTTTGCTTCCTGGACACCTAATATTCGATTTGTACCTATAAGATACCAAATCCACCAATTAATATAGAAATATAAATTAATCCGAAAAACAATCCACGTAAACGTGAACGTAGAGTTTTAAATCTACACTCCACTGTATCTTTTTTATCTAGTGTTTTCGTTGTTGTTTTTTGATACGTATTAAAGTCCGAGTATTGTAGTTCGTGTTTTTAAGAATGTTGTTGCGAATGCACTTTTGCGCATGTTTTTTTACATGTACGTTTGTGCATGTCCATTTGAGCGAGTGTGTTTGTGCATGTTTGTTGATTTGTATTAATGTCCTAGGATTGTAGTTTGTGTTTTCATGATCCTTTTTGCGAATGCACTATTGCGTGAGTACTTTTGTGCATGCTTTTATACTTTTACTTGTACCCGTATATTTTCTAGCGAGTGTTTTTGTGCACGTTGCTTGATGCGCATTCATGTCGTGGAACTTTAGTACGTATTTTCATGATCGCTTTTGGAATCCAATTTTGACCATGTTCGAATCCGAATTTGGAAGTTTGCCGTTAGACAGAAACCGTAGCCAGCTGAAATAGTTTTTCAACGCCGCCGGAGCCGGTTGATTTGGAATGTGGATGAGAAAGTAATGCTCGACTTCATGGACACTACCAAAGATGTTCAGGGATTCTCTCTTCTAATTTGATTTTATTTTCCTAATTGAAACTCTTTTCTTGCTCTACGATCATTTTTGCTTCCTCGACACCTAATTTTCGATTTGTACCTATAAGATACCAAATCCACCAATTAATATAGAATACAAAATAATCCAAAAAAAAATCCACGTAAACGTAAACGTAGAGTTTTGTTTCTTTACTCCACTGTATCTTTTTTATCTAGTGTTTTTGCTGTTGTTTGTGGATGCGTATTAAATTCCTAGTATTGTAGTTCGTGTTTTTAAGAACGTTGATGGGAATGCACTTTTGCGCATGTTTTGTTACATGTACGTTTGTGCATGTCCATTTGAGCGAGTGTTTATGTGCATGTTTGTTAATTTGTATTAATGTCCTAGGATTGTAGTTTGTGTTTTCATCATCCTTTTTGCGAATGCACTTTTGCGTGAGTAGTTTTTTGCATTTTGTTTTTGTACTTTTACTTGTGTCCGTATCTTTTCTAGCCAATGTTTCTGTGTACGTTTCTTGACGCGCGTTCATGCCCTCGAACTGTAGTACGTAATTTCATGATAGCTTTTGGAATCCAATTTTGACCATGTTCGAGTCGGAATTTGGAATTTTGCCGTTAGACAGGAACTTTAACCAGCTAAAATAGCTCTCTAATGCCGCCGGAATCAGTTGATTTGGAGTTCGGATGAGAAAGTCATGCTCGACTTCGTGGACACTAGCAAAGTTGTTCGGGGATTCTCTCTTCTAATTTGATTTTATTTTCCTAATTGCAACTCTTTTCTTACTCTACGATCATTTTTGCTTCCTGGACACCTAATTTTCGATTTATACCTATAAGATACCAAATCGACCAATTAATATAGAAATATAAACTAATCCGAAAAAAAATCCACGTAAACGTAAACGTAGAGTTTTAATTCTGCACTCCACTGTATCTTTTTTATCTAGTGTTTTTGCTGGTTTTCGTTGATGCGTATTAAAGTCCTAGTATTGTAGTTCGTGTTTTTAAGAATGTTGTTGCGAATGCACTTTTGCGCATGCTTTTTTACATGTACGTTTGTGCATGTCCAATTGAGCGAGTGTCTTTGTGCATGTTTTTATTTGTATTCATGTCCTAGGATTGTAGTTTGTGTTTTCATGATCCTTTTTGCGAATACACTTTTGCGTGAGTACTTTTTTGCATGTTTTTGTACTTTTACTTGTGTCTGTATCTTTTCTAGCGAGTGTTTATGTGCACGTTTCTTGATGCGCGTTCATGCCATCGAACTGTTGTACGTAATTTCATGACCGCTGTTGGAATCAAATTTTAACCATGTTCGAGTCCAAATTGGGAATATCGCCGTTAGACATTAATTGTAGCCAGCTGAAATAGCTTTCCAATGTTGCCGGAACCAGTTGATTTGGAGTACGGATGAGAAAGTTATGCTCGACTTCGTGGACACTACCAAAGATGTTCAGGGATTCTCTCTTCTAATTTGATTTTATTTTCCTAATTGCAACTCTTTTCTTACTCTTTGATCATTTTTGCTTACTGGACACCTAATATTCGATTTGTACCTATAAGATACCAAATCCACCAATTAATATAGAAATATAAATTAATCCGAAAAACAATCCACGTAAACGTGAACGTAGAGTTTTAATTCTACACTCCACTGTATCTTTTTTATCTAGTGTTTTCGTTGTTGTTTGTTGATGCGTATTAAAATCCGAGTATTGTAGTTCGTGTTTTTAAGAACGTTGTTGCGAATGCACTTTTGCGCATGTTTTTTTACATGTACGTTTGTGCATGTCCATTTGAGCGAGTGTGTTTGTGCATGTTTGTTGATTTGTATTAATGTCCTAGGATTGTAGTTTGTGTTTTCATGATCCTTTTTGCGAATGCACTTTTGCGTGAGTACTTTTGTGCATGCTTTTATACTTTTACTTGTACCCGTATATTTTCTAGAGAGTGTTTTTGTGCACGTTGCTTGATGCGCATTCATGTCGTGGAACTTTAGTACTTATTTTCATGATCGCTTTTGGAATCCAATTTTGACCATGTTCGAATCCGAATTTGGAAGTTTGCCGTTAGACAGAAACCGTTGCCGGCTGAAATAGTTTTTCAACGCCGCCGGAGCCGGTTCATTTGGAATCTGGATGAGAAAGTAATGCTCAACTTCATGGACACTACCAAAGATGTTCAGGGATTCTCTCTTCTAATTTGATTTTATTTTCCTAATTGCAACTCTTTTCTTGCTCTACGATCATTTTTGCTTCCTCGACACCTAATTTTCGATTTGTACCTATAAGATACCAAATCCACCAATTAATATAGAATACAAAATAATCCAAAAAAAATCCACGTAAACGTAAACGTAGAGTTTTGTTTCTTTACTCCACTGTATCTTTTTTATCTAGTGTTTTTGCTGTTGTTTGTGGATGCGTATTAAATTCCTAGTATTGTAGTTCGTGTTTTTAAGAACGTTGTTGGGAATGCACTTTTGCGCATGTTTTGTTACATGTACGTTTGTGCATGTCCATTTGAGCGAGTGTTTATGTGCATGTTTGATGATTTGTATTAATGTCCTAGGATTGTAGTTTGTGTTTTCATGATCCTTTTTGCGAATGCACTTTTGCGTGAGTAGTTTTTTGCATTTTTTTTTTGTACTTTTACTTGTGTCCGTATCTTTTCTAGCCAATGTTTCTGTGTACGTTTCTTGACGCGCGTTCATGCCCTCGAACTGTAGTACGTATTTTCATGATAGCTTTTGGAATCCAATTTTGACCATGTTCGAGTCGGAATTTGGAATTTTGCCGTTAGACAGGAACTTTAACCAGCTAAAATAGCCCTCTAATGCCGCCGGAATCAGTTGATTTGGAGTTCGGATGAGAAAGTCATGCTCGACTTCGTGGACACTAGCAAAGATGTTCGGGGATTTTCTCTTCTAATTTGATTTTATTTTCCTAATTGCAACTCTTTTCTTACTCTACGATCATTTTTGCTTCCTGGACACCTAATTTTCGATTTATACCTATAAGATACCAAATCGACCAATTAATATAGAAATATAAATTAATCCGAAAAAAAATCCACGTAAACGTAAACGTAGAGTTTTAATTCTGCACTCCACTGTATCTTTTTTATCTAGTGTTTTTGCTGGTTTTCGTTGATGCGTATTAAAGTCCTAGTATTGTAGTTCGTGTTTTTAAGAATGTTGTTGCGAATGCACTTATGCGCATGCTTTTTTACATGTACGTTTGTGCATGTCCAATTGAGCGAGTGTCTTTGTGCATGTTTTTATTTGTATTCATGTCCTAGGATTGTAGTTTGTGTTTTCATGATCCTTTTTGCGAATACACTTTTGCGTGAGTACTTTTTTGCATGCTTTTATACTTTTACTTGTACCCGTATATTTTCTAGAGAGTGTTTTTGTGCACGTTGCTTGATGCGCATTCATGTCGTGGAACTTTAGTACTTATTTTCATGATCGCTTTTGGAATCCAATTTTGACCATGTTCGAATCCGAATTTGGAAGTTTGCCGTTGGACAGAAACCGTAGCCAGCTGAAATAGTTTTTCAACGCCGCCGGAGCCGGTTCATTTGGAATCTGGATGAGAAAGTAATGCTCGACTTCATGGACACTACCAAAGATGTTCAGGGATTCTCTCTTCTAATTTGATTTTATTTTCCTAATTGCAACTCTTTTCTTGCTCTTTGATCATTTTTGCTTCCTGGACACCTAATATTCGATTTGTACCTATAAGATACCAAAACCACCAATTAATATAGAAATATAAATTAATCCGAAAAACAATCCACGTAAACCTAAACGTAGATTTTTATTTCTACACTCTAGTGTATCTTTTTTATCTAGTGTTTTTGCTGTTGTTAGTTGATGCGTATTAAAGTCCGAGTATTGTAGTTTGTGTTTTTAAGAACGTTGTTGCGAATGCACTTTTGCGCATGTTGTTTTACATGTACGTTTGTGCATGTCCATTTGAGCGAGTGTCTTTGTGCATGTTTGTTGATTTGTATTAATGTCCTAGTGATACGATCCGCACAAGCTCCAAGACAAAGAGTTGGAAGAAGAGAAAGCGAGTGAGATTAATGGAGCAGTTCGTGTTGGGATTGAAGAAAAAAGACTTTTATTAGGCCTTTGAAGAGTCCGTTGTTTGGAATTGGAAGAAAAGAAAGAGAAGAATTCGTTGGACAAGTCGAATTCCATGCATCCGAGATTCTCGCCTATTCTGGCAGAGTTTACCATTCGAGTTATAAATCTCGCATTTGAAGTCCATTTTAACTGATTCAATATGATTCAAAAAGCTCACTGAAAGATCTACAACTTTCATGTTTTGAGCGAAGAGATATTCAAAGTGGAACAATGTCGAAATTGAGCTTTAATTGCATGCACGTGCACAGCCCAATGTCGCGAGTTAAGAAGGGTGATCTAGAAGCCGACTTGAACATCAAGTTATCTTATTTAACTATGCATGTTTTTAATTTAGGATTAATTATGTTTTTATTTTTTTAGAGTTATTAATGGTTAGGATTTGCTTATTTATTTATTTCCTTATTATAGTTTAGGTAGGAGTCCTTTTCCTTGTGAAAAAGGAGTCTTTTTAGACCTTATAAATACGTTGCCAATTTGGCTTATTTTATTGGACGAATTTTGAATAAAATTATGAGAATATTCTCTTTGGTTCTTTAAGAACTCTTCGAACACATCGGAGGATTCCGTATGTTCACCTCGACTTATCAATCGATCTTTCGCAATCGATTGTGGCGTCTTCACATACCAAGGTTCTTGCCTCTTTATAGGCAACGGGTTGCGGTTCCACCACTTTGAATCTTGTTTTTTGGATGTTTTCGATCTTGCTTCCGCGTAAGGTATTAGGGTCTCGTAACAAGTTCTACGGGGTTCGTATCACCTAGGATTGTAGTTTTGTTTTCATGATCCTTTTTGCGAATGCACTTTTGCGTGAGTACTATTGTGCATGCTTTTGTACTTTTACTTATGTGGGTATCTCTTCTAGCGAGTGTTTCTGTGCACGTTTCTTGATGCGCATTCATGTCCTCGAACTGTAGTACGTATTTTCATGATTGCTTTTGGAATCCAATTTTGACCATGTTCGAGTTCGAATTTGGAATTTTTGTCGGTAGACAGAAATTGTAGCAAGCTGAATTAGCTTTCTAATGCAGCCGAAACCAGTTGATTTGGAGTCCGGATGAGAAAGTTATGCTCAACTTCCTGTACACTACCAAAGATGTTCGGGGGATTCTCTCTTCTAATTTGATTTTATTTTCCTAATTGCAACTCTTTTCTTACTCTTTGATCATTTTTGCTTCCTGGACACCTAATTTTCGATTTGTACCTATAAGATACCAAATCCACCAATTAACATAGAAATATAAATTAATCCGAAAAATAATCCACGTAAACGTAAACGTAGAGTTTTAATTCTACACTCCACTGTATCTTTTTAATCTAGCGTTTTTGCTGTTGTTTGTTGATGCGTATTGAAGTCCTAGTAATGTAGTTCGTGATTTTAAGAACTTTGTTGCGAATGCACTTTTGCGAATGTTTTTTTACATGTACGTTTGTGCATGTCCATTTGAGCGAGTGTCTTTGTGCATGTTTGTTGATTTGTACTAATGTCCTAGGATTGTAGTTTGTGTTTTCATGATCCTTTTTGCGAATGCACTTTTGCGTGAGTACTTTTGTGCATGCATTTGTACTTTTACTTATGTGGGTATCTCTTCTAGCGAGTGTTTTTGTGCACCTTTCTTGATGCGTATTCATGTCCTCGAACTGTAGTACTTTTTTTCATGATCGCTTTTTGAATCCAATTTTGACCATGTTCCAGTCCAAATTTGGAATTTTGCCGTTAGACCGAAATGGAAGCGAGGTGAAATAGCTTTCTAATGCCGCCGGAATCAGTTGATTTGGAGTCCGGACGAGAAAGTTATGCTCAACTTCGTGGACACTAGCAAAGATGTTCGGGTATTCTCTCTTCTAATTTGATTATATTTTCCTAATTGCAACTCTTTTCTTACTCTACGATCATTTTTGCTTCCTGGACACCTAATTTTCGATTTGTACCGATAAGATACCAAATCCACCAATTAATATAGAAATATAAATTAATCCGAAAAAAAAATCCACGTAAACGTAAAAAATCCACTTTTGCGCATGTTTTTTTACATGTACGTTTGTGCATGTCCAATTGAGCGAGTGTCTTTGTGCATGTTTGTTGATTTGTATTAATGTCCTTGGATTTTAGTTTGTGTTTTCATGATCATTTTTGCGAATGCACTTTTGCATGAGTACTTTTGTGCATGCTTTTGTACTTTTACTTGGGTCCGTATCTTTTATAGTGAGTGTTTTTGTGCAAGTTTCTTGATGCGCATTCATGTCCTTGAACTGTAATACGTATTTTCATGATCGCTTTTGGAATCCAATTTTGACCATGTTCGAGTCTGAATTTGGAATTTTTCCGTTAGACACGAATTGTAGCCACCTGAAATAGCTTTCTAATTTCGCCAGAACCAGTTGACTAGGTGTACGGATGAGAAAGTTATGCTCGACTTCGTGGACACTACCAATGATGTTTGGGGATTCTCTCTTCTAATTTGATTTTATTTTTCTAATTGCAACACTTTTCTTACCCTTTGATAATTTTTGCTTCTTGGACACCTAATTTTCGAGTTTTACCTATAAGATACCAAATCCACTAATTAATATAGAAATATAAATTAATCCGGAAAAAAATCCAAGTAAACGTTAACGTAGAGTTTTATTTCTACACTCCACTGTATCTTTTTTATCTAGTGTTTTTGTTGTTGTTTCTTGATGCGTATTAAAGTCCTAGTATTGTAGTTCGTGTTTTTTAGAACGTTTTTGCGAATGCACTTTTGCGCATGTTTTTTTACATGTCCATTTGAGCGAGTGTCTTTGTGCATGTTTGTTGATTTGTATTAATGTCCTAATATTGTAGTTTGTGTTTTCATGATCCTTTTTGCGAATGCACTTTTGCGTGAGTACTTTTGTGCATGCTTTTGTACTTTTACTTGTGTCCGTATCTTTTCTAGCGAGTGTTTTTGTGCAAGTTTCTTGATGCGCCATCATGTCCTCGAACTGTAGTACGTATTTTCATGATCGCTTTTGGAATCCAATTTTGTTCATCTTCGAGTCCGAATTTGGAATTTTTCCGTTAGACAAGACTTGTAGCCAGCTAAAATAGCTTTCCAATGCCGCCGGAACCAGTTGATTTGGTGTACGGATGAGAAAGTTGTTGCGAATGCACTTTTGTGCATGTCCAATTGAGCGAGTGTCTTTGTGCATGTTTGTTGATTTGTATTAATGTCCTAGGATTGTAGTTTGTGTTTTCATGATCCTTTTTTGCGAATGCACTTTTGCGTGAGTACTTTTGTGCATGCTTTTGTACCTTTACTTATGTGCGTATCTCTTCTAGCGAGTGTTTTTTTGCACGTTCCTTTATGCGCATTCATGTCCTCGAACTGTAGTACGTATTTCTATGATCGCTTTTGGAATCCAATTTTGACCATGTTCGAGTCCGAATTTGGAATTTTGCCGTTAGACAGGAATTGTATCCAGCTGAAATAGGTTTCCAATGCCGCCGGAACCAGTTGATTTGGAGTCCGGATGAGAAAGTTATGCTCGACTTCGTGGACACTACCATAGAAGTTCGGGGATTCTCTATTCTAATTTGATTTTATTTTCCTAATTGCAACTCTTTTCTTACTCTTTCATCATTTTTGCTTCATGGACACCATATGTTCCATTTGTACCTATAAGATACCAAATCCACCAATTAATATAGAAATATAAATTAATACGAAAAAAAATCCACGTAAACGTAAATGTAGAGTTTTATTTCTACACTCCACTGTATCTTTTTTATGTAGTGTTTTGGCTGTTGTTTGTTGATGCGTATTAAAGTCTTAATATTGTAGTTCGTGTTGTTAAGAACGTTGTTGCTAATGCACTTCTGCGCATGTTTTTTTACATGTACGTTTGTGCATGGCCATTTAAGCGAGTGTGCTTATGCATGTTTGTTGATTTGTATTAATGTCCTAGGATTGTAGTTTATGTTTTCATGATCCTTTTTGCGAATGCACTTTTGCGTGAGTACTTTTGTGCATGCTTTTGTACTTTTACTTATGTGCGTATTGTTGGGGATAGGGCACGTGTACACAGCGGAAAACAAAAATTTTATGCGACTTAAACAATTTAAAACACATAAACACATGCCCGGCAATATTGAGAACAATTAATTGCGTACCTTTGCGCTTCCAGCGAAAATAAAAACAAGATACATGCTTAATTATTTAAACAAATTTAAATCAATTAACATGCTCGCGTTTAAATCAAATAACATGCTCGAACATACAAATCAATTTCATGTAATCATATAAAATCATACAAGAACGAACATACATATTAGATTTAAACGTAAACAAATCAAGAACAATGAATCGTGAGTTTACCTCTTGAAGCGTGAGGTAGGAGCGCTAAGCAAGACGGGATTGCTACGGAAACCAATGCGTACAATCCGGGGCAGCAGAGGCGAGACGGCCACGGCGGCGCGTGTAACTCACGCGCGGTCTTCGGGCGGCGCGTGGGGTTGCGTGCGGCTTCGGATCGTGTGCTGCTCCTCGATTCTTCGATCTTCGATCTTCCTCCTCTCGGATTTCACCTCGTATACTTCGATTTACTAAACACGTGGCACTAGACACGTAATAGTTAGAAAAACGGAAGAAAAAGAGAAGGAAAGAACTACCAATAGTGACAGGCCAAGAGATGGCCGATTCCGGCAGGGTTCCGGCGACGGCGCCGGTGGTAGCCGCGGGAGAGTGGCCGAGAGAGAGAGAGGGGGAGCGGCTAGGGTTAGGGTTTTATGTTTTGTTGTGTGTTGTGCAAGACCTATAAATCTTGTATTTATAGTGTCTTGCATAAAACCCTAGCGGGCTTAAGTTGGACCGGGCCCAACAGCTTAAGTTCGTTAGTACTTTTACTTGCTCGTCTCTCTCAATTCAATGATCGGAAAATTGTAACGATTACATTTTCGGAATCATTGTAATGTCCTCGTCATTACGAGTGCCAACTCTCGATTTCCAACTTTCCAAAAGTGGAAACCCTAATTCAGTGCACTTTCTAAATTTGGAAACTTCCCGATTTAGAAAGTTCACTAATACGTTTGCCTATTCTTTTCCTTTTCTTATTCTCATTCATAATTCCAAATTACGAATGTTGGACCCAATCATATTGACTTCCAATCATGCAAAGATAAACTATTTTATCTCTGACCGTTCATTCAAAGATCTCATGTGCACGAGCAGTGTGACCCTCGATTGTTCAGGTGTAAGCTAGCCGTGGGCCCACAACCCTTTGTGGTCAAAACTCGTCCCTTAGAGTTACGATTAAGATGAAGCTCGTTTAACCTTAATCACACAATGAATCAAGATTGGCATCTAGCAACTACGTGTCATGATTCCCTAGATACAAATGAAGTGCCTGCAAGAACCTTCAGATATAGTTAACGTACAGTACGGTCCCTTCGATACATATGTCCCGATTGAACTAGAGGCATTAGTTCGTCGAGACCCCTTTATATGTTCAATGACGGTGCGACCGTTCTAAGTGTTGTAATCGTTACGTGCATGACTTAGAGAATCGAATTCTCTAATCATCACTTAGTCAGCTCTGGCCAGAGACTTAGAATGATTACAAACTTTCAGAACACACGGGACATCCAAGACTATTCTAGCGATCGAATCCCCGACTACAATGCACAGACCTCCCACTAGATTTCGGACTGCACGAACACTGGCCCTTGGGATGGTCCTCGGTTGAACTCAGGGACAGGTCACGATACAGGTGGTCCTCTAGTGAAGTCACGGTGATGTCTAGGTCATAAGGACTAATGGTGTACAACTATACCATAGATATCTCTACTCGATTATTGGGAACCACTTAGAGATTTCTAGGGTGAGGGAGTTCAGTGAACTCGTCAACTTACGTGCACCTACTTATGCACGCTGATATCACAATACCATTTACTGATGAGATGCAGTACACATACACTAAGTGCTAGTCTCTTAATGGGAAAGGCCGATATCCTCATTGGTGGCGTAACCCTTCGACTAGGAACACGTTTAACAGTTATAATACTAAAGTAAATATCTCACGATCCTAATGATCATTTACTCGTACTTGTAATAACTGTAAGGATTAGCTATATCTATGCTTGTGACAAAGGGACAAAGATATAGAATGCCAAGGTGTTTTATCATTAATACGAATAAAGGTTCGTTTATTACAATAATAAATACGAAAGACCACAGCCACATGTTGGCTTGTTGGTCACCTACTCTAACAATCTCCCACTTGACCTAAAGCCAACTACCCATGAATCGCAATCCCATCGAATCTCGATGTTTCTCATGGACCGATCTCGGTAAAGGCTTCGTGAAGGGGTCTGCAACGTTCTCTTCCGAGGTGACTCGTTCTACCTTAACTTCACCTCTATCAATGATCTCTCGGATCACGTGATACTTCCTCAGAATATGCTTCGACTTCTTATGAGATCGCGGCTCCTTAGCTTGCGCCACGGCTCCGGTGTTAACACAGTACAAGGGTACTGGATCACTAGCATTAGGAATAACACCCAACTCTTGGATGAACTTCCTTATCCAAGTCCCTTCTTTTGCAGCTTCGGACGCTGCAATGTATTCCGCTTCGGTAGTGGAATTGGCCGTCGTGCTTTGCTTGGAACTCTTCCAACACACGGCACCACCATTAAGCGTAAATATAAATCCAGAGTTCGACTTTGAGTCGTCCACATCCGATTGAAAACTAGAGTCGGTAAAGCCCTCTAATTTCAACTCGGCACCCCCATAGACCAAAAATATATCCTTAGTCCTTTGCAAGTACTTGAGGATATCTTCCATGGCTTTCCAGTGAGCCGGGCCGGGGTTAGACTGATATCTGCTTGTGACACTCACAGCATACGCAATATCGGGTCTCGTACATAGCATGCCATACGTAATGCTTCATATGGCAGAAGCATAAGGCGTCCTTTTCATCTCCTCGATTTCACTAGGTGGTTGCGGACACATAGATTTCGAGAGACGAACCCCATGGGACATTGGCAAGAATCCTTTCTTGGATTCTTCCATGCTAAAACGTTTCATAACAATGTCTATGTACAGGCTTTGGGATAAGCCAAGCATCTTTCTTGCTCTATCTCTATAGATTCGTATTCCTAATACATAAGATGCTTCTCCCAAATCCTTCATTGAGAAACGTGTGGACAACCATGCTTTCGTTTGTTGCAGCATTCCTACGTCATTCCCAATGAGTAGAATGTCATCAACGTAAAGCACTAAAAATATCACTGCCCTCCCACTAACCTTCTTGTATACACAAGGTTCCTCAGGATTCTTCTCAAAATCAAACCCTTTGATAGTTGAGTCAAACCTAATGTTCCAACTACGGGATGCTTGTTTCAATCCATAAATGGATCGCAGGAGCTTGCAAACCTTTTACTCACTTCCAGAAGATATGAAGCCTTCCGGCTGCGCCATGTAAATTTCTTCCTCAATATCTCCATTAAGGAAGGCGGTCTTCACATCCATTTGCCATATCTCGTAGTCGTACCACAGCAGCTATGGCCAGCAAAATCCTAATGGACTTCAGCATCGCGACTAGCAAAAAGGTTTCCTCATAGTCAACACCTTCCCTTTGAGTGTATCCTTTCGCTACCAATCTAGCTTTATAGGTCGATACCTTTCCATCAACTCCAATTTTCTTCTTATAGATCCACTTGCAGCCTATAGGAACAATTCCCTTAGGTGGATCTACCAAGTTCCACACCTTGTTGGAGTACATGGAGTCCATCTCGGATTTCATGGCAGTTAGCCAATGTACCATGTCCGCATCCGATACGGCCTCATTGTATGTTCTTGGATCTTGTCCAAGATCAACATGATCTTCATCATTCTCGAGGAGGAATAACCTATCCGGCATTTTCCGAACTCTTTCGGATCTAGGTACCGTAGGTTCAGGAGGTATATTAGTGGATTGTTGTATTGGTTCGATTACTTGTTCTTGCGCTTGAACTTCACTTTGTGGTTCTTGAACTACTTCAAGTTCTATCATGCTGCCTTTTCTATCCGATAGAAACTCCCTTTCCAAAAAGGTGGCATTTCTCGAAACAAACGTCTTTGCTTCCTTGACATAATAGAACTCGTATCCCATCGAGTCTTCGCGATACCCCACAAAATAGCACAAGTTGGATTTACTATCCAACTTATCTCCCACTAATCGCTTCACATAAGCGGGACAACCCCATATCCTAATATGTTTGTAGTTGGGTTTCCGGGAATGCCAAAGTTCATAAGGTGTGGATTTAACTGCTTTGGTGTTAACTCTATTCAGCAAATACGCGGCAGTACGAAGTGCATGACCCCCCAAGTATGCCGATAAGTTCGTGAACCCCATCATTGATCGAACCATATCCAATAAAGTTCGATTCCGACGTTCGGAGACTCCATTAAGTTGAGGAGTTCCAGGTGGAGTCCATTGAGATTGTATTCCATTCTCTTTTAGATAGTCAATGAACTCGATGCTCAAGTACTCTCCACCACGATCGGATCGCAACTTCTTAATACTTCGTCCGAGTTGCTTCTCTACTTCGTGTCTAAAATCTTTGAACCTTTCAAATGTTTCGGACTTGTACTTCATCAAGTACACATACCCGTACCTAGAATAATCGTCGGTAAAGGTGGCGAAGTAGTTGTATCCACCCTTCGCACTAACACTTAGTGGACCACATACGTCTGTATGGATCAAATCCAAAAGGCCCTCGGCTCGTTCCATTTTCCCTTTGTAGGGTGACTTGGTCATTTTCCCTTTAAGTAAATCGTGCCAATGGCTTCAGCAGCAACTCTTGCTCCATTCCCCATCCTTAGGTAGGTCTGACCCGCTCTAAGCTTTCGACTTCTTGTCAATAGCTACAAATCATTGCACAAATGTGAGCCACAGCCCGTATCCAATACCCAAGAAGAAGAGTTGACAGACAAATTTACGTCAATGAAATACGTACCCTTTTCAGAACTTTTCTGCTTTAGGTAAGCCTTGCAGTTGCGGCGCCAATGTCCTTTCTTTCCACAGTGATGGCAAGCATCATCAACTTGCTTGCCAACCTTTGCCTTGGGGCCCCCACTACCTTCACCCACTTCGAACTTGCTGTTTGGGAAGGGAACTCTTTCCTTTCTCTTCTTTTGGGAAGAACTCTTCTTTCCAGAAGTAGCAGCAATGAGAACAGACTTCTCTTTCTTAATGGTGGACTCGAAACTGACCAACATGTTCATCTACTCATCCAAGGGAGGATCTAGTTTGTTCATGTTGAAGTTCACTATGAACGATTCATAGGAACTAGGAAGAGACAACAGGATCAAATCCAACGAGAGCTCGGCCGGGAGGGTGACATCGAGATTCACTAGCTTTTCAAGGAGAGTGATCATTTTGAGACAGTGCTCATGGACCGAAGTCCCTTCGCGCAGTCTTGCCGTGATCAACTCCTTTGTAGCAGCGTACCTCGATGCCCTAATATTCTCACTATACATGCTATCGAGATGAGCCTTTATATCGAAAGCATGCATGTGAGACTCATATTTCCTCGCAAGCGCGGGCTCCATGGCGGCTATCATATAGCACCTATCATGTGTATCATCTTTCTTCCATGCCTCATAAGTTTCCTTTTCAGCATCAGTCGCTGTGGCAGGTATAGTGGCGGGAAGTCTCTCGTTCAAAACATAGAGACGCCCCTCAACGGTTAGCACAAGCTTAAGACTACGCACCCAATCTAGGTAATTAGGGCCATTGAGTTTAATGTCGAGGATTGACATTATGGGATTCTTAGACATGATTATCTGAGAGGTATAGAGAAGAGGATTATTAGAGATTCGCGTTAAATGATTGTTACAATTAAATGTTTGGACTTATGTTATTTAATTGTTCTCCCACTAATTTTATCGAGTTCCACTTCCCTCTAGTAGACAAACGAGAAAACTGATTTTTCTTAATGGGCTTTAGGTCCAATAGACAAATATAACCCGTAGTTAATCTAGCCCGATTATATTTGCCCAAAGGTAGATCACAAACAATCATATCCACAATATGACCCTAAATTAATTTTCCTCACACTTGATAATGACCTATGTTAATCTCGCGAATATCAAAATCGTCGTGTGTCAAGTCTAACCTACCAATCAAAGATGCTCATAGAACTTGATTATGCCAAACTAATGCAGTCCCTAGTTAATCTAGCCGACCACGTTAATCCAACATAACCCTTTTCTATGGCTACCTTCATCGCTATGTCAATTGAATTACAGCTTACTCTACCATGGCACTCCCCGCTAACACGGCTTACTGCACTACAGTAAAGGGCTACACATAATCCAACCGTTGGCAGAAGGAAAGAAATAACTCAACAGATTGGGTTTTTTCTTTATAGCTTGAAATGATTCTTAATTAGATTAAGAATGAGGGGTTTTATTAAAAGTTTTATCTCATCAGAAGGTTCGGATTGGTCTTTGTGATTCCTACATCTATGTTCTCTAAAGGTATATGGAAACGCATATTGTCCTAAGAGGAACATACGACCTAACTACATAATTAATTACAATAATTAATTATCAGGTTTTTCAAAATAATTATAGAACCTCAACTAGCAAAAATCATTCAAATAACGTGGAGGTACTAGTAATTAAGTTGAACTATAATCAATATTATATTTGTGTTCTATTAATTGAAATCAATTTAACAATTTGAATTAATTAATTAACCTAACACCTATTTACTAAAATAGATGATTGTCGATCCAATTATCTAATTGGGATTAATTGAAAATAATTTTCCAAAACTTAAAATCATTTTTTTTTAAGTTTAATTTTAGAAATCTGAAATAATTTTTTTTTTTTCAGTGAACCAGTTCGGCCCAACCGGTCTGACCGGTTCGGACCGAAGCGGTCCGGTTCTGCCCGGTCCAGTTGACCCAAATCAGTGGGCCGGGTCAGACGGACCGAGAACCGGTCTGACCGACCCGAATCCACGTGGATTCGGTCAATTGGATCGTGCATAACCCTCGAACCAGCCAGTTCGACCGGTTCGATCCGAACAATTAAAAAACCGACGTTTAAAAATAATTTCAGATCCGATTTTCCAATTTTAAACAATTTTAAAGCTGGAAAAATTCTAAAAAATATTTCAAAAATATTTTAAACTGACGAAAACTCCCAATTACATAATACAACAATCACTACTTTAATAAATCGAACATGAATAAAATCATAGCATATTAAAATAAACGCAATTAATTGCGCAACGAGCTCTGATACCACTGTTGGGGATCGGGCACGTGTACGCAGCGGAAAACAAAAATTTTATGCGATTTAAACAATTTAAAACACATAAACACATGCCCGACAATATTGAGAACAATTAATTGCGTACCTTTGCGCTTCCGGCGAAAATAAAAACAAGATACATGCTTAATTATTTAAATAAATTAAAATCAATTAACATGCTCGCGTTTAAATCAAATAACATGCTCGAACATACAAATCAATTTCATGTAATCATATAAAATCATACAAGAACGAACATACATATTAGATTTAAACGTAAACGAATCAAGAACAATGAATCGTGAGTTTACCTCTTGAAGCGTGAGGTAGGAGCGCTAAGCAAGACGAGATTGCTACGGAAACCAATCCTTACAATCCGGGGCAGTAGCGGTGCAGCGGCAGCAGCGGCGAGACGGCCACGGCGGCGCGTGTAACTCACGCGCGGTCTTCGGGCGGCGCGTGGGGTTGCGTGCGGCTTCGGCTCGTGTGCTGCTCCTCGATTCTTCGATCTTCGATCTTCCTCCTCTCGGATTTCACCTCGTATACTTCGATCTACTAAACACGTGGCACTAGACACGTAATAGTTAGAAAAACGGAAGAAAAAAAAGAAGGAAAGAACTACCAATGGTAACCGGCCAAGAGATGGCCGATTCCGGCAGGGTTCCGGCGACGGCGCCGGTGGTGGCCGCGGGAGTGTGGCCGAGAGAGAGAGGGGGAGCGGCTAGGGTTAGGGTTTTGTGTTGTGTGTGTGTAAGACCTATAAATCTTGTATTTATAGTGTCTTGCATAAAACCCTAGCGGGCTTAAGTTGGACAGGGCCCAACAGGTTAAGTTCGTTAGTACTTTTACTTGCTCGTCTCTCTCAATTCAATGATAGAAAAATTGTAACGATTACATTTTCGGAATCATTATAATGTCCTCGTCATTACGAGTGCCAAATCTCGATTTCCAACTTTCCAAAAGTGGAAACCCTAATTCAGTGCACTTTCTAAATTTGGAAACTTCCCGATTTAGAAAGTTCACTAATACGTTTGCCTATTCTTTTCCTTTTCTTATTCTCATTCATATTTCCAAATTACGAATGTTGGACCCAATCATATTGACTTCCAATCATGCAAAGATAAACTATTTTATCTCTGACCGTTTATTCAAAGATCTCATGTGCACGAGCAGTGTGACCCTCGATGGTTCAGGTGTAAGCTAGCCGTGGGCCCCCAACCCTTTGTGGTCAAAACTCGTCCCTTAGAGTTACGATTAAGATGAAGCTCGTTTCACCATAATCACCCAACGAATCAAGATTGGCGTCTAGCAACTACACGTCATGATACCGTTTACTGATGAGATGCAGTACACATACACTAAGTGCTAGTCTCTTAATGGGAAAGGCCGATATCCTCATTGGTGGCGTAAACCTTCGACTAGGAACACGTTTAACAGTTATAATACTAAAGTAAACATCTCACGATCCTAACGATCATTTACTCGTACTTGTAATAACTGTAAGGACTATATCTATGCTTGTGACAAAGGTACAAAGATATAGAATGCCAAGGTGTTTTATCATTAATACGAATAAAGGTTTGTTTATTAAAATAATTAATACGAAAGACCACAGCCACATGTTGGCTTGTTGGTCACCTACTCTAAAACGTATCTCTTCTAGCGAGTGTTTTTGTGCACGTTTCTTGATGCGCATTCATGTCCTCGAACTGTAGTACGTATTTTCATGATCGCTTTTGGAATCCAATTTTGACCATGTTCGAGTCCGAATTTGGAATTTTGCCGTTCGACAAAAATTGTAGCCAGCTGAAATAGCTTTCTAATACCGCCAGAATCAGTTGATTTGGAGTCCGGATGAAAAAGTTATGCTTGACTTCGTGGACACTACCAAAGATGTTCGGGTATTCTCTATTCTAATTTGATTTTATTTTCCTAATTGCAACTCTTTCTTACTCTACGATCATTTTTGCTTCCTGGACACCTAACTTTAGATTATACGTATAAGATACTAAATCTACCAATTAATATAGAAATATAAATTAATCCAAAAAAAAATCCACGTAAACGTAAACGTAGAGTTTTAATTCGACACTCCACTGTATCTTTTTTTATCTAGTGTTTTTGCTATTGTTTGTTGATGTGTATTAAAGTCCTAGTATTCTAGTTGGTGTTTTTAAGAACGTTGTTGCGAATGCACTTTTGCACATGTTTTTTTACATGTACGTTTGTGCATGTCCATTTGAGCGAGTGTCTTTGTGAGGTTTGTTGATTTGTATTAATGTCCTAGGATTGTAGTTTGTGTTTTCATGATCCTTTTTTGCGAATGCACTTTTGCGTGAGTACTTTTGTGCATGCTTTTGTACTTTTATTTATGTGCGTATCTCTTCTAGCAGGTGTTTTTGTGCATGTTCCTTGATGCGCATTCATGTCCTCGAACTGTAGTACGTATTTTCATGATCGCTTTTGGAATCCAATTTTGACCATGTTCGAGTCCGAATTTGGAATTTTACTGTTAGACAGGAATTGTAGCCAACTGAAATAGCTTTCTAATGCTTCAAGAATTAGTTGATTTGGAGTTCGGATGAGAAAGTTATTCACGACTTCGTGGACACTACCAAAGATGTTCGGGTATTCTCTCTTCTAATTTGATTTTATTTTCCTAATTGCAACTCTTTTCTTACTCTAAGATCATTTTTGCTTCATGGACACCTAATTTTCGATTTGTACCTATAAGATACCAAATCTACCAATTAATATAGAAATATAAATTAATCCGAAAAAATATCCACGTAAACGTAAACGTAGAGTTTTAATTCTACACTCCACTGTATCTTTTTTATCTAGTGTTTTTGCTGTTGTTTGTTGATGTATATTAAAGTCGTAGTATTGTAGTTCGTGTTTTTAAGAACGTTGTTGCGAATGCACTTTTGCGCATGTTTTTTTTACATGTACGTTTGTGCATGTCCATTTGAGCGAGTGCCTTTGTGCAGGTTAGTTGATTTGTATTAATGTCTTACGATTGTAATTTGTGTTTTCATGATTCTTTTTGCGAATGCACTTTTGCGTGACTACTTTTGTGCATGCTTTTGTACTTTTACTTATGTGCGTATCTCTTCTAGCGAGTGTTTCTGTGCACGTTTCTAGAGAGATCCTATGGCATGTATGTCACATACATATACATCAAATAAATGTGCACATATAACATACATACATATATACACACATAAATAAATCCTAGCACATATAATATATCATATCATAAACATACACATTAACATAATATGACATACATAATTAAGTCCACATCATATATTATATATTAGCATAAAATATATATGAACATATACAATCCCAATTAGCATGACTTACATAGATGGTCACTAAATTCATTAAATCACATAATTAAAATCAACTACTCAATTAATAACATGTCTACTTCTAAAAATACTATAATGTATCTAAATTACATAAACACGTAGAGAAAGTATAAATCACTACTCGATTCATGAAATGCACGTATATTCGTATTTACTATATACTGAATATATTCATATATAAATGCTTATGAAAATGCGGGCTGTTACAATCTTCCCCCCTTAAATAAATTTTGTCCTCAAAATTTGAAAAGTATTTTATCATGAAGTCGAGTTATGAAAAATTTCATTACTTTCCATAACTGGATAAGTAACACTTTTATTCACAAAAAGATTTTCTTAAGCTAGAAAGCTCATTTTGTCCAAGCAAAATATTTCTTGGAATACTTTTAAACAATTTTCTTACCCAATAGTTTTATGAAGGCAAAATTTGCTCTTGAAAAATTCTAAACGAGTCTCATCGAGACCTCCAATTTTCGGAAAACGAAATTTGATTTTTGAGATAATCTTTTCCCTTTTGAAGAAACGAAAGTTTGCATGCATTGTTGAAATATGCAAATAAAATCAGTGCGCTTTTTATGTCTTTCATGAATGCACCATTAAGAATGCACATAAGTTTCACACAAGATACATATCATCAACTTCAATACATGGCATCGCATATATCCACATAAATTCTACCAAAAATGTTAGATGCAAACTATACTCTAAAATGCACACACGTGATTCATATAGTAAGAATTTAACTTTCAAGCTTTGAACCGAAAACCCTTTTTTTATAATACGGCTTTCAAAAAGATCAATTATATTCCAAATTTCTACCCATGCGTATCTTATCGAAACAAAAACTTTTTCAAACCCTTTGCTTATACGAAACATCAAAATTCAGGATCTTTCTAAATCCAAATATTATTAAGCATTCATCTGTTTTAGAAAAATCAAACTTTCGAAAATCGTCATTTGAAAAATAATTTCTATAATTGACCATTCCAAAAGAGTCAACCAAAGTGCTTAACATGCAAGTGAATAATTTCATTATGATGCACATAATATCTAATTTCAGTATGATGCACATAAATCACTTAGGGATGTGGCATGTGACTCAAGTATATCATATAATCCATGAAACTCACTACCAAAGAACACATTATTCATAAAATCCAATTTCAATTCTCAAAATCTCAATCAAGTCAGGTAATCATATTCTATCCAATCGTTAACTTCGAATGGTTAAATTTCGAAAAACCAAGTATCGCACATAGTTGGGACCATAGAAAACGGGCCCATGAGTTTATGAAAAAATTCAAGATAAGTTTTGTCATAAAACTGCGTCTATTTTGAAACAAATATTTTATCAACTTCGTGAATAATTTAAAACGTGCCTCTTTCAATCACCAACAAAGTTGAGAGATTTTATCAAAAAGAACTTCGAGATTTTTAAAATTAGAAACCGGTCTCAACTATTTTCGAGAAAACACTTTTAAAGAAGTATATACTTATAAACTCAAAATTATGAAGTATCAAAGTATAATAATTTACTAAGAAAACTTGACTATGCACATAGTTCACATAATTTCACATAGTCAAAATAACAAGTATCAAAATCTAAAGGCAAATAGCTCAATTAGATTCTATAGACACTTAATTTGATCTAAGCACAATATTATAAACTCAAAATCATCAATCAAATGCACATATAGGAATCTACAGAAACAATTTAGTTACGTGTATGCAATTATCGAGAAAATTGAACATCATAAATGTAGTAGCATACCCATATGCATACAAGTGTACCATAGAGTATGAGATTAATTAAATTAATCCACACACGTAGAAAAATCATGTAATTCATATATATGAATTTAAATTGCACATGTACTTAATTTGTAACAAGAGTCGATCATACTTTGTCACATAAACTACCATAGATGTCACATAATATTAATAGCACACTTAGTCAATTATTTCAGGAAATCGAATATGTAAGAATCGAGCACATAGATTACTTAGGGAGTTGAGTATATGATTAGAATCTACCGAGAAAACTACAGAATATCACATTAATCTCTGGTAACCTACTCACATAATTTTCGAATTGCAAAGTAATTTCACATAACATTTCAATCTCATCAAGTTAAACATGTCATAATCACATTGTTCAAGCAATCAAGAATTGGCTACCACAATGTTAGAATTCATCAATTGGACATATACGTCAAATGTAGTGACATATTCAAGATTAATCATCTAACACATAAGGTACACATAAGTGATTCATCAACACATATGTATAATCAATCAACACAAAAGGAGAGCCTAAATTAAAATTCACCAATCAAACACTTCCGAAATTCTTAACAATTCCTGATACTCTTTAATAGCAAAAATCCAAAAATTTATATGTAAACGAAGATTTTCAAACACACTGAAGGTTTTAATACACAAATCTCAAATAATAATAGCACAACATGTGTTAGGTATTCAAGAAGGTTAAAACACTTAATCACTCATAATCGCCTAAAATCAGTTCTAGATCGATGACATAAAATATCAAAAATATTGACGTACTTGTACCAAAATAATCATCACAAAACCATGTATTAAAACCGCATAAACTATCTTCTCTTTATCATCACATAGGAGCAATTAGGAAATTACAAATCTTAATAGGATCAACTCGATATACTAACAAGTAACAATGAGTATAGTGACAAGTTCAAATAGAATTGTAAGTTCTATAATTCGAATTAGTCAAAACTAAATATGAATCATACCTCATGACTTAGGCCGGGGACTGGAGGAGGAATCACATGTGCCTTGAACCATAATTAGGAATCCAGTGTATTAAACACTGCTCTGATACCACCATGTAGCACCCTCAATGATTTACTAGAAAGTTTAGATAGAAATTTAAGAAATACGGATTTTATTAAATCTTTCGGATCCAATTTGAACTTTTGAGAAAACCACTTTAAAATTTATAAAACCGTTTCCCTTTACTTTAAATTTAACCCACAATCGTAAAATAAGATTTTTCATAGAGGGTGTACCATAACATGAACGGGATTTTTAAAAATAATCTTAATGTGGCGGAAGAATGCACATAAAACATCACCGGGGTTTGGAAAACACTTGTAAGACAGCGGAAGGAAATAAACTTTATTTAAGACACCCCTGTCTAATAGACTGGGTTCCCAAATCAGAGTACAAAAATTAAAAATCGATATCTTGGCTAGATATTTTAGAAATCGTTGACGTGGTAAAAATCCGGGTAAAACAGTCAAGGCATCAAGGCTAGCGATTCCTCTAACTCCACTCCGCCGGCCTCCTAGTTGATTCGACAACCTGAAAAGGGAATATAAATAAAAGCATGAGCCCAACCACTGGCTCAGTAAGGACGTTGGCCTGACGAACTCACGCCTCTCTCAACGTGTCACTCACGACCTATGGGAGTCCTAAAGTCCCTGTCTATGTTCTTTTATGTCTAAGGCTTTTACGTCATAATCGTATTATGTTATAGTATTTCATCGACGTTAATCACGACATATAATCACGCCACAAATAATTAAACATATAACTTCACATATGAGCACATAATAAAAAGTCTGGTTTTGCTTTGAAAGCCATTTGAAATTCACTTTGAAAATCATGTGGGGATTCGTTTTCCTTTAGAAATCATTTTGGAACTCGTCTTGGACAAAATATCCTTTTCAACGAAGTTCCCCTTTTAAGAACGAAAGCCCCCTTTTAAACCTCTTTTTAAAACCATTTTTCTTTCAAAATCTTTCGTATGCAAGTATGCACATGTTGGGATCCCCATCAAAATTCTAACGTAAGCATCGGCAATAGACGTTTATATGCTGAGCCCGGTCATTCGGTGGGAGCTAACCACCCTGTTGTTCTATAGTAACTGTTGTTGGGATACCGCCCCCCCGTATCCCGTGTCTATTCAACCGTAGCAACGTTACAATTTTGACCTTTCTATAGTAGACCATGCAATACCAATTAATGACTCGATGAATGCACGCAAGTAAAAGATCTTAATAGCAACACGATAATAATTCCAATTATATCATTCACGTAATTCGAAGGAATTAAATCACATAATTCGGAAGTAATTTCCGAGGCTATAGTAAGCACAGGTAGATCAAACATTAGTAATAAAGAACACATATACTTGTACACGTATACACACATAGGCACTCATACGTATTTATATACTTATACATATACGTATATACTCTAATTTATAACTATGGGTTATAAGTTTCCTCAACCCGAAGGGAGTACGCTAATAACATCATAGGTCTAAACTATCGATATACATATAAATATACTTATATATATACATACTTATACCTCACAAGAGTAAACCACGTAATTCAAACACACATAATGAAATTCAACGCTTCTTATT
Organism: Erythranthe guttata; assembly: GCF_056151865.1. Taxonomy (NCBI): domain Eukaryota; kingdom Viridiplantae; phylum Streptophyta; class Magnoliopsida; order Lamiales; family Phrymaceae; genus Erythranthe; species Erythranthe guttata. Next base: position 10,952,131 of record NC_142542.1, on the reverse strand, counting down.
TAAAGAATCATCGAAAATCTAATTCATTATAAGTACTAGCACATAGTAATTTCAAAGAACAACCTATTGTTCTAATCATAGATTAGTCGAAGAATATTTCTTAGATGTAGCTCAATACTCACAGTAAACTTCATCTATGTTCAATTATTATGTTAAGTTATGCCTCAAGAGTTTAAACCATGCTCATAAAGGACCCTTGAATTCAAGTAGCTTACTTAAAAAAAAATCGGACAGTTTTGACACTTTAACTTCAAAAATACATTTCTCTTAGACCATAACTTTAAAAATTCTGAAACTTTAACAAAATACTCCTGTATGAGTGGAAAAGACCTCTTTAAAACAGGTTTCCAAAATAATCAGTAGACTAAGAGAAATGAGAAAAACAGTGCAGTAGTGTGGTCACACTTTCAGAAACAGAACCAACCACTTTAAAAATACCCAATAAATCACCCTTTTGTTAAAACACTGTAAACATTTTCAGAAAACAGTTTTTATAAGTTATAAATACATTCCAAGTGGAATAAAGGAAATCAAACTCGGAAAACATCGATTTTAAAAGCAAATCCTCAGCTGACTCAAAAACTGTGCAGGTTTAGTAAATAATTCATATCTTAATCATATGAAATCCGATTGATGATTAAAATATATCAAATTAAAGAGAACAGAAAGATCTAGTTACCCATGAAATTTCGTGATTTTAAGAAAACAGGGAATCTGTGAAACATGCAGTAAACTCCGAGACTGAAAACCTGAAAATTCATTAGTGATCTATATCTACATCTTTGATCAAAACAGATCTGGCAGTTTAGGCACTATAACTTCAGAAATTCATATCTCCTAAACCGTATATCCACACCTGATGAAATTTGGAGCACATGTTCATCTTGAAGTCTAGTTTATAGGGTTAAAACAGTTTATGAAGAAACTTATCTATGTAAGAGATATAATCAATTTAGTGCAGTAACATAAGCAGAAATTCAGAACAGATCCACTAACTTTAAAAATATCAAATAATTCATCACTTAATCCAAAAGTTACCAAATTTTGTAGAATATTAGGTTCATAAGTACATAATTATATTCGAGTGAAATCACTTCAATAAGAGTAGTATAAAAAGCTATTTAACACATAATTCGTAGATGACTCCGAAACTGTGCAGATTCAGAAAACGATTCATAACTCACTCAATACAAATCCGATTTGTGCACAATTTATATCCACATGAAGTTAACGGAAAGATCTAGACTACCACCAAATTTTATAATTTTATCTTAGGGATTTCCCGATGAGACATGCAATACAATCAGAAGCTACGAAATTGAAATTCAAGTAGTGTTCATCAAGAACTTTATCTTCTAAAGCCCAAAATTAAACCACAAACATATAATTCATTAAAATTCATATAATTTATATTAACTAGGTTATTATTTCAATATAGACCAAGGTCCTTACCCAAGAGCAAGAAATCGAAGATGAAGGAGTAAGAAAACCAAAGGCTCGGTGGATTTTCAGCGGGTTTGGCTTGGATGTTCTTGGAGAGTTTTGGGGCTGAGTGTTGAGAGATTATATGACTATTTCTTGGAAGGTATTAGGAGAATCCCGAAATTAGGGAGAAAGAGGCATTTAGGGGTGATTTTAGAAGAGAAAAAGAGAGACTTCTATGGAGAATCTTCAAGGCTTTGAAGTGGAAGATGAACTCTTCCATTTGGGGAGTGTTTGGACGAGATAGAGGGGAGGGAATGAGGGATTTTGGCTTGTGTTTGTGTGCTGAAAATGGTGGAGAGGAAGAGGCTATTTATAGGAAAGTAGAGGGACTTACTTACAATATAGGAAACAAGGGGTGTAGATAGCAATTATGAAGATTTGGACACTTGGAAGCTCACCACCAAACCCAACACACTCAACTTATACACACGGCATTTTCACAAAACACAAAGCACATGCACACACAACACCTATACATATACACATCTATACATAAATAATATTAAAATAATAAAAGATAAATGGTGTGCATTTCCTATGCTCAAACCGAGAGAGATCCTATGGCATGTATGTCACATACATATACATCAAATAAATATGCACATATAACATACATACATATATACACACATAAATAAATCCTAGCACATATAATATATCATATCATAAACATACACATTCACATAATATGACATACATAATTAAGTCCACATCATATATTATATATTAGCATAAAATATATATGCACATATACAATCCCAATTAGCATGACTTACATAGATGGTCACTAAATTCATTAAATCACTTAATTAGAATCAACTACTCAATTAATAACATGTCTACTTCTAAAAATACTATAATGTATCTAAATCACATAAACACGTAGAGAAAGTATAAATCACTACTCGATTCATGAAATGCACGTATTTCGTATTTACTATACACTGAATATATTCATATATAAATGCTTATGAAAATGCGGGCTGTTACAGCAACTCTTTCTTACTCTACGATCATTTTTGCTTCCTGGACACCTAACTTTCGATTATACCTATAAGATACCAAATCCACCAATTAATATAGAAATATAAATTAATCCAAAAAAAAATCCACGTAAACGTAAACGTAGAGTTTTAATTCGACAATCCACTGTATCTTTTTTATCTAGAGTTTTTGCTGTTGTTTGTTGGTGCGTATTAAATTCCTAGTATTGTAGTTCGTGTTTTTAAGAACATTGTTGCGAATGCACTTTTGCGCATGTTTTTTTACATGTACGTTTGTGCATGGCCATTTGAGCGAGTGTGCTTATGCATGTTTGTTGATTTGTATTAATGTCCTACGATTGTAATTTGTGTTTTCATGATTCTTTTTGCGAATGCACTTTTGCGTGACTACTTTTGTGCATGCTTTAGTACTTTTACTTATGTGTGTATCTCTTCTAGCGAGTGTTTTTGTGCACGTTTCTTGATGCGCATTCATGTCCTCGAACTGTAGTACGTATTTTCATGATCGCTTTTGGAATCCAATTTTGACCATGTTCGAGTCCGAATTTGGAATTTTGCCATTCGAAAGAAATTGTAGCCAACTGAAACAGCTTTCTAATGCCGCCGGAAGAAGTTGATTTGGAGTCCGGATGGGAAAGTTATGCTCGACTTCGTGGACACTACCAAAGATGTTCGGGTATTCTCTCTTCTAATTTGATTTTACTTTCCTAATTGCAACGCTTTCTTAGTCTACGATCATTTTTGCTTCCTGGACACCTAACTTTCGATTATACCTATAAGATACCAAATCCACCAATTAATATAGAAATATAAATTAATCCGAAAAAATATCCACGTAAACATAAACGTAGAGTTTTATTTCTACACTCCACTGTATCTTTTTTATCTAGTGTTTTTGCTGTTGTTTGTTGATGCGTATTAAAGTCCTAGTATTGTAGTTCGTGTTTTTAAGAACGTTGTTGCGAATGCACTTTAGCGCATGTTTTTTTACATGTACGTTTGTGCATGGCCATTTGAGCGAGTGTGCTTATGCATGTTTGTTGATTTGTATTAATGTCCTAGGATTGTAGTTTGTGTTTTTATGATCCTTTTTGCGAGTGCACTTTTGCCTGAGTACTTTTGTGCATGCTTTTGTACTTTTACTTATGTGCGTATCTCATCCAGCGAGTGTTTTTGTGCACTTTTCTTGATGCGTATTCATGTCCTCGAACTGTAGTACGTATTTTCATGATCAATTTTGGAATCCAATTTTGACCATGTTCAAGTCCAAATTTTGAATTTTGCCATTCGACAGAAATTGTAGCCAGCTGAAATAGCTTTCTAATGCCGCCGGAATCAGTTGATTTGGAGTCCGGATGAGAAAGTTATGCTCGACTTCGTGGACACAACCAAAGATGTTCGGGTATTCTCTGTTCTAATTTGATTTTATTTTCCTAATTGCAACTCTTTCTTACTCTACGATCATTTTTGCTTCCTGGACACCTAATTTTGGATTTATACCAATAAGATACCAAATCCACTAATTAATATAGAAATATAAATTAATCCAAAAAAAAATCAACGTAAACGTAAACGTAGAGTTTTAATTCTACCCTCCACTGTATCTTTTTTATCTAGTGTTTTTGCTGTTGTTTGTTGATGCGTATTAAAGTCCTAGTATTGTAGTTCGTGTTTTTAAGAACGTTGTTGCGAATGCACTTTTGCGCATATTTTTTTACATGTACGTTTGTGCATGTCCATTTGAGCGAGTGTCTTTGTGCAGGTATGTTGATTTGTATTAATGTCCTAGGATTGTAGTTTGTGTTTTCATGATCCTTTTTTGCGAATGCACTTTTGCGTGAGTACTTTTGTGCATGCTTTTGTACTTTTACTTATGTGCGTATCTCTTCTAGCGAGTGTTTTTGTGCACGTTCCTTGATGCGCATACATTTCCTCGAACTGTAGTACGTATTTTCATGATCGCTTTTGGAATCCAATTTTGACCATGTTCGAGTCCGAATTTGGAATTTTGCCGTTAGACAGGAATTGTATCCAGCTGAACTAGCTTTCCAATGCCGCCGGAACCAGTTGATTTGGACTCCGGATGAGAAAGTTATGCTCGACTTCGTGGACACTACCATAGAAGTTCGGGGATTCTCTCTTCTAATTTGATTTTATTTTCCTAATTGCAACTCTTTTCTTACTCTTTGATCATTTTTGCTTCCTGGACACCTAATGTTCCATTTGTACCTATAAGATACCAAATCCACCAATTAATATAGAAATATAAATTAATCCGAAAAAAAATCCACTTAACCGTAAACGTAGAGTTTTATTTCTACACTCCACTGTATCTTTTTTATCTAGTGTTTTTGTTGTTGTTTGTTGATGCGTATTAAAGTCTTAGTATTGTAGATCGTGTTTTTAAGAAAGTTGTTGCCAATGCACTTTCGCGCATGTTTTTTTACATGTACATTTGTGCATGGCCATTTGAGCGAGTGTGCTTATGCATGTTTGTTGATTTGTATTAATGTCCTAGGATTGTAGTTTGTGTTTTCATGATCCTTTTTGCGAATGCACTTTGCGTGAGTACTTTTGTGCATGCTTTTGTACTTTTACTTATGTGCGTATCTCTTCTAGCGAGTGTTTTTGTGCACGTTCCTTGATGCGCATTCATGTCCTCGAACTGTAGTACGTATTTTCATGATCGCTTTTGGAATCCAATTTTGACCATGTTCGAGTCCGAATTTGGAATTTTGAGGTTAGACAGGAAATGTATCCATGTGAAATAGTTTTCCAATGCCGCCGGAACTAGTTGATATTGGAGTCCGGATGAGAAAGTTATGCTCGACTTCGTGGACACTACCAAAGAAGTTCGGGGATTCTCTCTTCTAGTTTGATTAAATTTTCCTAACTGCAACTCTTTTCTTACTCTTTGATCATTTTTGCTTCTTGGACACCTAATGTTCCATTTGTACCTATAAGATACCAAATCCACCAATTAATATAGAAATATAAAATAATCCGAAAAAAAATCCACGTAAACGTAAACATAGAGTTTTAATTCTACACTCCACTGTATCTTTTTTATCTAGTGTTTCTGCTGTTGTTTGTTGATGCGTATTAAAGTCCTAGTATTGTAGTTCGTGTTTTTAAGAACGTTGTTTGTGTTTTGGTGATCCTTTTTGCGAATGCACTTTTGCGTGAGTACTTCTGTGCATGCTTTTGTACTTTTACTTACGTGCGTATCTTTTGTAGCGAGTGTTTTAGTGCGCGTTTTTTTATGCGCATTCGTGTCCTCGAACTGTAGCATGTATTTTCATGATCACTTTTTGCATCCAATTTTGACCATGTTCGAGTCCGAATTTGGAAATTTGATATTAGATAGGAATTGTAGCCTGCTAAAATAGGTTTCTAATGCCGTCGGAACCAGTTGATTTGGAGTCCGGATGAGAAAGTTATGCTCGACTTCGTGGACACTACCGAAGATGTTGAGGGATCCTCTCTTCTAATTTGATTTTATTTTCCTAATTGCAACTCTTTTCGTACTCTTTGATCATTTTTGCTTCATGGACACCTAATTATCAATTTGTACCTATAAGAAGATACTAAATCCACCAATTAAAACAAAAATATAATTTAATCCATAAAAAACTCCACGTAAACGTAAACGTTAAGTGTTATTTCTACACTCCACTGTATCTTTTGTATGCTATTGTTTGGTTATGCGTATTAAAGTCCTAGTGTTGTATTTCTTGTTTTTAAGAACGTTGTTGCGAATGCACTTTTGCTCATATTTTTTTACATGTACGTTTGTGCATGTCCATTTGAGCGAGTGTGTTTGTGCATGTTTGTTGATTTGTATTAATGTCCTAGGATTGTAGTTTGTGTTTTCGTGATCCTTTTTGCGAATGTACTTTTGCGTGAGTACTTTTGTGCATGCTTTTGTACTTTTACTTGTGTGCGTATATTTTGTAGAGTGTGTTTTTGTGCACGTTTCTTGATGCGCATTCGTGTTCTCGTACTGTAGCACGTATTTTCATGATCGCTTTTGGAATCTAATTTTGACCATGTTCGAGTCCGAATTTGGAAATTTGACATTAGACAGGAATTGTAGCCAGCTAAAATAGCTTTCTAATGCCGCCGGAACAAGTTGATTTGGAGTCCTGATGAGAAAGTTATGCTCGACTTCGTGGACACTACCGAAGATGTTGAGGGATCCTCTCTTCTAATTTGATTTTATTTTCCTAATTGTAACTCTTTTCGTACTCTTTGATAATTTTTGCTTCATGGACACCTAATTATCAATTTGTACATATAAGATACTAAATCCACCAATTAATACAAAAATATATATTAATCAATAAAAAAATCCACATAAACGTAAACGTTGAGTGTTATTTCTACACTCCACTGTATCTTTTGTATTTAGTGTTTTTGCTATTGTTTGGTTATGCGTATTAAAGTCCTAGTGTTGTATTTCGTGTTTTTAAGAACGTTGTTGCGAATGTACTTTTGCGCATATTTTTTTACATGTACGTTTGTGCATGTCCATTTGAGCGAGTGTGTTTGTGCATGTTTGTTGATTTGTATTAATGTCATAGGATTGTAGTTTGTGTTTTCGTGATCCTTTTTGCGAATGCACTTTTGCGTGAGTACTTCTGTGCATGCTTTTGTACTTTTACTTACGTGCGTATCTTTTGTAGCGAGTGTTTTAGTGCGCCTTTTTTGATGCACATTCGTGTCCTCGAACTGTAGCACGTATTTTCATGATCAATTTTTGCATCCAATTTTGACCATGTTCGAGTCCGAATTTGGAAATTTGATATTAGATAGGAATTGTAGCCAGCTAAAATAGGTTTCTAATGCCGCCGGAACCAGTTGATTTGGAGTCCGGATGAGAAAGTTATGCTCGACTTCGTGGACACTACCGAAGATGTTGAGGTATCCTCTCGTCTAATTTGATTTTATTTTCCTAATTGCAACTCTTTTCGTACTCTTTGATCATTTTTGCTTCATGGACACCTAATTATCAATTTGTACCTATAAGAAGATACTAAATCCACCAATTAAAACAAAAATATAAATTAATCCATAAAAAACTTCACGTAAACGTAAACGTTAAGTGTTATTTCTACACTCCACTGTATCTTTTGTATTTAGTGTTTTTGCTATTGCTTGGTTATGCGTATTAAAGTCCTAGTGTTGTATTTCTTGGTTTTAAGAACGTTGTTGCGAATGCACTTTTGCTCATATTTTTTTACATGTACGTTTGTGCATGTCCATTTGAGCGAGTGTGTTTGTGCATGTTTGTTGATTTGTATTAATGTCCTAGGATTGTAGTTTGTGTTTTCGTGATCCTTTTTGCGAATATACTTTTGCGTGAGTACTTTTGTGCATGCTTTTGTACTTTTACTTGTGTGCGTATATTTTATAGCGTGTGTTTTTGTGCACGTTTCTTGATGCGCATTCGTGTTCTCGTACTGTAGCACGTATTTTCATGATTGCTTTTGGAATCTAATTTTGACCATGTTCGAGTCCGAATTTGGAAATTTGACATTAGACAGGAATTGTAGCAAGCTAAAATAGCTTTCTAATGGCGCCGGGACAAGTTGATTTGGAGTCCGGATGAGAAAGTTATGCTCGACTTCGTGGACACTACCGAAGATGTTGAGGGATCCTCTCTTCTAATTTGATTTTATTTTCCTAATTGTAACTCTTTTCGTACTCTTTGATCATTTTTGCTTCATGGACACCTAATTATCAATTTGTACATATAAGATACTAAATCCACCAATTAATACAAAAATATATATTAATCAATAAAAAAATCCACATAAACGTAAACGTTGAGTGTTATTTCTACACTCCACTGTATCTTTTGTATTTAGTGTTTTTGCTATTGTTTGGTTATGCGTATTAAAGTCCTAGTGTTGTATTTCGTGTTTTTAAGAACGTTGTTGCGAATGTACTTTTGCGCATATTTTTTTACATGTACGTTTGTGCATGTCCATTTGAGCGAGTGTGTTTGTGCATGTTTGTTGATTTGTATTAATGTCATAGGATTGTAGTTTGTGTTTTCGTGATCCTTTTTGCGAATGCACTTTTGCGTGAGTACTTCTGTGCATGCTTTTGTACTTTTACTTACGTGCGTATCTTTTGTAGCGAGTGTTTTAGTGCGCATTTTTTGATGCACATTCGTGTCCTCGAACTGTAGCACGTATTTTCATGATCACTTTTTGCATCCAATTTTGACCATGTTCGAGTCCGAATTTGGAAATTTGATATTAGATAGGAATTGTAGCCAGCTAAAATAGGTTTCTTATGCCGCCGGAACCAGTTGATTTGGAGTCCGGATGAGAAAGTTATGCTCGACTTCGTGGACACTACCGAAGATGTTGAGGGATCCTCTCTTCTAATTTGATTTTATTTTCCTAATTGCAACTCTTTTCGTACTCTTTGATCATTTTTGCTTCATGGACACCTAATTATCAATTTGTACCTATAAGAAGATACTAAATCCACCAATTAAAACAAAAATATAAATTAATCCATAAAAAACTCCACGTAAACGTAAACGTTAAGTGTTATTTCTATACTCCACTGTATCTTCTGTATGCTATTGTTTGGTTATGCGTATTAAAGTCCTAGTGTTGTATTTCTTGTTTTTAAGAACGTTGTTGCGAATGCACTTTTGCTCATATTTTTTTACATGTACGTTTGTGCATGTCCATTTGAGCGAGTGTGTTTGTGCATGTTTGTTGATTTGTATTAATGTACTAGGATTGTAGTTTGTGTTTTCGTGATCCTTTTTGCGAATGTACTTTTGCGTGAGTACTTTTGTGCATGCTTTTGTACTTTTACTTGTGTGCGTATATTTTGTAGCGTGTGTTTTTGTGCACGTTTCTTGATGCGCATTCGTGTTCTCGTACTGTAGCACGTATTTTCATGATCGCTTTTGGAATCTAATTTTGACCATGTTCGAGTCCGAATTTGGAAATTTGACATTAGACAGGAATTGTAGCAAGCTAAAATAGCTTTCTAATGCCGCCGGAACCAGTTGATTTGGAGTCCGGATGAGAAAGTTATGCTCGACTTCGTGGACACTACCGAAGATGTTGAGGGATCCTCTCTTCTAATTTGATTTTATTTTCCTAATTGCAACTCTTTTCGTACTCTTTGATCATTTTTGCTTCATGGACACCTAATTATCAATTTGTACATATAAGATATTAAATCCACCAATTAATACAAAAATATATATTTATCGATAAAAAAATCCACATAAACGTAAACGTTGAGTGTTATTTCTACACTCCACTGTATCTTTTGTATTTAGTGTTTTTGCTATTGTTTGGTTATGCGTATTAAAGTCCTAGTGTTGTATTTTGTGTTTTTAAGAACGTTGTTGCGAATGTACTTTTGCGCATATTTTTTTACATGTACGTTTGTGCATGTCCATTTGAGCGAGGGTGTTTGTGCATGTTTGTTGATTTGTATTAATGTCATAGGATTGTAGTTTGTGTTTTCGTGATCCTTTTAGCGAATGCACTTTTGCGTGAGTACTTCTGTGCATGCTTTTGTACTTTTACTTACGTGCGTATCTTTTGTAGCTAGTGTTTTAGTGCGCATTTTTTGATGCACATTCGTGTCCTCGAACTGTAGCACGTATTTTCATGATCACTTTTTGCATCCAATTTTGACCATGTTCGAGTCCGAATTTGGAAATTTGATATTAGATAGGAATTGTAGCCAGCTAAAATAGGTTTCTAATGCCGCCGGAACCAGTTGATTTGGAGTCCGGATGAGAAAGTTATGCTCGACTTCGTGGACACTACCGAAGATGTTGAGGGATCCTCTCTTCTAATTTGATTTTATTTTCCTAATTGCAACTCTTTTCGTACTCTTTGATCATTTTTGCTTCATGGACACCTAATTATCAATTTGTACCTATAAGAAGATACTAAATCCACCAATTAAAACAAAAATATAAATTAATCCATAAAAAACTCCACGTAAACGTAAACGTTAAGTGTTATTTCTATACTCCACTGTATCTTCTGTATGCTATTGTTTGGTTATGCGTATTAAAGTCCTAGTGTTGTATTTCTTGTTTTTAAGAACGTTGTTGCGAATGCACTTTTGCTCATATTTTTTTACATGTACGTTTGTGCATGTCCATTTGAGCGAGTGTGTTTGTGCATGTTTGTTGATTTGTATTAATGTACTAGGATTGTAGTTTGTGTTTTCGTGATCCTTTTTGCGAATGTACTTTTGCGTGAGTACTTTTGTGCATGCTTTTGTACTTTTACTTGTGTGCGTATATTTTGTAGAGTGTGTTTTTGCGCACGTTTCTTGATGCGCATTCGTGTTCTCGTACTGTAGCACGTATTTTCATGATCGCTTTTGGAATCTAATTTTGACCATGTTCGAGTCCGAATTTGGAAATTTGACATTAGACAGGAATTGTAGCCAGCTAAAATAGCTTTCTAATGCCGCCGGAACAAGTTGATTTGGAGTCCGGATGAGAAAGTTATGCTCGACTTCGTGGACACTACCGAAGATGTTGAGGGATCCTCTCTTCTAATTTGATTTTATTTTCCTAATTGTAACTCTTTTCGTACTCTTTGATAATTTTTGCTTCATGGACACCTAATTATCAATTTGTACATATAAGATACTAAATCCACCAATTAATACAAAAATATATATTAATCAATAAAAAAATCCACATAAACGTAAACGTTGAGTGTTATTTCTACACTCCACTGTATCTTTTGTATTTAGTGTTTTTGCTATTGTTTGGTTATGCGTATTAAAGTCCTAGTGTTGTATTTCGTGTTTTTAAGAACGTTGTTGCGAATGTACTTTTGCGCATATTTTTTTACATGTACGTTTGTGCATGTCCATTTGAGCGAGTGTGTTTGTGCATGTTTGTTGATTTGTATTAATGTCATAGGAATGTAGTTTGTGTTTTCGTGATCCTTTTTGCGAATGCACTTTTGCGTGAGTACTTCTGTGCATGCTTTTGTACTTTTACTTACGTGCGTATCTTTTGTAGCGAGTGTTTTAGTGCGCGTTTTTTGATGCACATTCGTGTCCTCGAACTGTAGCACGTATTTTCATGATCACTTTTTGCATCCAATTTTGACCATGTTCGAGTCCGAATTTGGAAATTTGATATTAGATAGGAATTGTAGCCCGCTAAAATAGGTTTCTAATGCCGCCGGAACCAGTTGATTTGGAGTCCGGATGAGAAAGTTATGCTCGACTTCGTGGACACTACCGAAGATGTTGAGGTATCCTCTCTTCTAATTTGATTTTATTTTCCTAATTGCAACTCTTTTCGTACTCTTTGATCATTTTTGCTTCATGGACACCTAATTATCAATTTGTACCTATAAGAAGATACTAAATCCACCAATTAAATCAAAAATATAAATTAATCCATAAAAAACTCCACGTAAACGTAAACGTTAAGTGTTATTTCTACACTCCACTGTATCTTTTGTATTTAGTGTTTTTGCTATTGTTTGGTTATGCGTATTAAAGTCCTAGTGTTGTATTTCTTGTTTTTAAGAACGTTGTTGCGAATGCACTTTTGCTCATATTTTTTTACATGTACGTTTGTGCATGTCCATTTGAGCGAGTGTGTTTGTGCATGTTTGTTGATTTGTATTAATGTCCTAGAATTGTAGTTTGTGGTTTCGTGATCCTTTTTGCGAATGTACTTTTGCGTGAGTACTTTTGTGCATGCTTTTGTACTTTTACTTGTGTGCGTATATTTTGTAGCGTGTGTTTTTGTGCACGTTTCTTGATGCGCATTCGTGTTCTCGTACTGTAGCACGTATTTTCATGATCGCTTTTGGAATCTAATTTTGACCATGTTCGAGTCCGAATTTGGAAATTTGACATTAGACAGGAATTGTAGCAAGCTAAAATAGCTTTCTAATGCCGCCGGAACCAGTTGATTTGGAGTCCGGATGAGAAAGTTATGCTCGACTTCGTGGACACTACCGAAGATGTTGAGGGATCCTCTCTTCTAATTTGATTTTATTTTCCTAATTGCAACTCTTTTCGTAATCTTTGATCATTTTTGCTTCATGGACACCTAATTATCAATTTGTACATATAAGATACTAAATCCACCAATTAATACAAAAATATATATTTATCGATAAAAAAATCCACATAAACGTAAACGTTGAGTGTTATTTCTACACTCCACTGTATCTTTTGTATTTAGTGTTTTTGCTATTGTTTGGTTATGGGTATTAAAGTCCTAGTGTTGTATTTTGTGTTTTTAAGAACGTTGTTGCGAATGTACTTTTGCGCATATTTTTTTACATGTACGTTTGTGCATGTCCATTTGAGCGAGGGTGTTTGTGCATGTTTGTTGATTTGTATTAATGTCATAGGATTGTAGTTTGTGTTTTCGTGATCCTTTTTGCGAATGCACTTTTGCCTGAGTACTTCTGTGCACGCTTTTGTACTTTTACTTACGTGCGTATCTTTTGTAGCGAGTGTTTTAGTGCGCATTTTTTGATGCACATTCGTGTCCTCGAACTGTAGCACGTATTTTCATGATCACTTTTTGCATCCAATTTTGACCATGTTCGAGTCCGAATTTGGAAATTTGACATTAGACAGGAATTGTAGCCAGCTAAAATAGCTTTCTAATGCCGCCGGAACAAGTTGATTTGGAGTCCGGATGAGAAAGTTATGCTCGACTTCGTGGACACTACCGAAGATGTTGAGGGATCCTCTCTTCTAATTTGATTTTATTTTCCTAATTGTAACTCTTTTCGTACTCTTTGATCATTTTTGCTTCATGGACACCTAATTATCAATTTGTACATATAAGATACTAAATCCACCAATTAATACAAAAATATATATTAATCAATAAAAAAATCCACATAAACGTAAACGTTGAGTGTTATTTCTACACTCCACTGTATCTTTTGTATTTAGTGTTTTTGCTATTGTTTGGTTATGCGTATTAAAGTCCTAGTGTTGTATTACGTGTTTTTAAGAACGTTGTTGCGAATGTACTTTTGCGCATATTTTTTTACATGTACGTTTGTGGATGTCCATTTGAGCGAGTGTGTTTGTGCATGTTTGTTGATTTGTATTAATGTCATAGGATTGTAGTTTGTGTTTTCGTGATCCTTTTTGCGAATGCACTTTTGCGTGAGTACTTCTGTGCATGCTTTTGTACTTTTACTTACGTGCGTATCTTTTGTAGCGAGTGTTTTAGTGCGCGTTTTTTGATGCACATTCGTGTCCTCGAACTGTAGCACGTATTTTCATGATCACTTTTTGCATCCAATTTTGACCATGTTCGAGTCTGAATTTGGAAATTTGATATTAGATAGGAATTGTAGCCAGCTAAAATAGGTTTCTAATGCCGCCGGAACCAGTTGATTTGGAGTCCGGATGAGAAAGTTATGCTCGACTTCGTGGACACTACCGAAGATGTTGAGGTATCCTCTCTTCTAATTTGATTTTATTTTCCTAATTGCAACTCTTTTCGTACTCTTTGATCATTTTTGCTTCATGGACACCTAATTATCAATTTGTACCTATAAGAAGATACTAAATCCACCAATTAAAACAAAAATATAAATTAATCCATAAAAAACTCCACGTAAACGTAAACGTTAAGTGTTATTTCTACACTCCACTGTATCTTTTGTATTTAGTGTTTTTGCTATTGTTTGGTTATGCGTATTAAAGTCCTAGTGTTGTATTTCTTGTTTTTAAGAACGTTGTTGCGAATGCACTTTTGCTCATATTTTTTTACATGTACGTTTGTGCATGTCCATTTGAGCGAGTGTGTTTGTGCATGTTTGTTGATTTGTATTAATGTCCTAGGATTGTAGTTTGTGTTTTCGTGATCCTTTTTGCGAATGTACTTTTGCGTGAGTACTTTTGTGCATGCTTTTGTACTTTTACTTGTGTGCGTATATTTTGTAGCGTGTGTTTTTGTGCACGTTTCTTGATGCGCATTCATGTTCTCGTACTGTAGCACGTATTTTCATGATCGCTTTTGGAATCTAATTTTGACCATGTTCGAGTCCGAATTTGGAAATTTGACATTAGACAGGAATTGTAGCAAGCTAAAATAGCTTTCTAATGCCGCCGGAACCAGTTGATTTGGAGTCCGGATGAGAAAGTTATGCTCGACTTCGTGGACACTACCGAAGATGTTGAGGTATCCTCTCTTCTAATTTGATTTTATTTTCCTAATTGCAACTCTTTTCGTACTCTTTGATCATTTTTGCTTCATGGACACCTAATTATCAATTTGTACCTATAAGAAGATACTAAATCCACCAATTAAAACAAAAATATAAATTAATCCATAAAAAACTCCACGTAAACGTAAACGTTAAGTGTTATTTCTACACTCCACTGTATCTTTTGTATTTAGTGTTTTTGCTATTGTTTGGTTATGCGTATTAAATTCCTAGTGTTGTATTTCTTGTTTTTAAGAACGTTGTTGCGAATGCACTTTTGCTCATATTTTTTTACATGTACGTTTGTGCATGTCCATTTGAGCGAGTGTGTTTGTGCATGTTTGTTGATTTGTATTAATGTCATAGGATTGTAGTTTGTGTTTTCGTGATCCTTTTTGCGAATGCACTTTTGCGTGAGTACTTCTGTGCATGCTTTTGTACTTTTACTTACGTGCGTATCTTTTGTAGCGAGTGTTTTAGTGCGCGTTTTTTGATGCGCATTCGTGTCCTCGAACTGTAGCACGTATTTTCATGATCACTTTTTGCATCCAATTTTGACCATGTTCGAGTCCGAATTTGGAAATTTGATATTAGATAGGAATTGTAGCCAGCTAAAATAGGTTTCTAATGCCGCCGGAACCAGTTGATTTGGAGTCCGGATGAGAAAGTTATGCTCGACTTCGTGGACACTACCGAAGATGTTGAGGGATCCTCTCTTCTAATTTGATTTTATTTTCCTAATTGCAACTCTTTTCGTACTCTTTGATCATTTTTGCTTCATAGACACCTAATTATCAATTTGTACCTATAAGAAGATACTAAATCCACCAATTAAAACAAAAATATAAATTAATCCATAAAAAACTCCACGTAAACGTAAACGTTAAGTGTTATTTCTACACTCCACTGTATCTTTTGTATTTAGTGTTTTTGCTATTGTTTGGTTATGCGTATTAAAGTCCTAGTGTTGTATTTCGTGTTTTTAAGAACGTTGTTGCGAATGTACTTTTGCGCATATTTTTTTACATGTACGTTTGTGCATGTCCATTTGAGCGAGTGTGTTTGTGCATGTTTGTTGATTTGTATTAATGTCATAGGATTGTAGTTTGTGTTTTCGTGATCCTTTTTGCGAATGCACTTTTGCGTGAGTACTTCTGTGCATGCTTTTGTACTTTTACTTACGTGCGTATCTTTTGTAGCGAGTGTTTTAGTGCGCGTTTTTTTATGCACATTCGTGTCCTCGAACTGTAGCACGTATTTTCATGATCACTTTTTGCATCCAATTTTGACCATGTTCGAGTCCGAATTTGGAAATTTGATATTAGATAGGAATTGTAGCCAGCTAAAATAGGTTTCTAATGCCGCCGGAACCAGTTGATTTGGAGTCCGGATGAGAAAGTTATGCTCGACTTCGTGGACACTACCGAAGATGTTGAGGTATCCTCTCTTCTAATTTGATTTTATTTTCCTAATTGCAACTCTTTTCGTACTCTTTGATCATTTTTGCTTCATGGACACCTAATTATCAATTTGTACCTATAAGAAGATACTAAACCCACCAATTAAAACAAAAATATAAATTAATCCATAAAAAACTCCACGTAAACGTAATTGTTAAGTATTATTTCTACACTCCACTCTATCTTTTGTATTTAGTGTTTTTGCTATTGTTTGGTTATGCGTATTAAAGTCCTAGTGTTGTATTTCTTGTTTTTAAGAACGTTGTTGCGAATGCACTTTTGCTCATATTTTTTTACATGTACGTTTGTGCATGTCCATTTGAGCGAGTGTGTTCGTGCATGTTTGTTGATTTGTATTAATGTCCTAGGATTGTAGTTTGTGTTTTCGTGATCCTTTTTGGGAATGTACTTTTGCGTGAGTACTTTTGTGCATGCTTTTGTACTTTTACTTGTGTGCGTATATTTTGTAGCGTGTGTTTTTGTGCACGTTTCTTGATGCGCATTCGTGTTCTCGTACTGTAGCACGTATTTTCATGGTCGCTTTTGGAATCTAATTTTGACCATGTTCGAGTCCGAATTTGGAAATGTGACATTAGACAGGAATTGTAGCAAGCTAAAATAGCTTTCTAATGCCGCCGGAACAAGTTGATTTGGAGTCCGGATGAGAAAGTTATGCTCGACTTCGTGGACACTACCGAAGATGTTGAGGTATCCTCTCTTCTAATTTGATTTTATTTTCCTAATTGCAACTCTTTTCGTACTCTTTGATCATTTTTGCTTCATGGACACCTAATTATCAATTTGTACCTATAAGAAGATACTAAATCCACCAATTAAAACAAAAATATAAATTAATCCATAAAAAACTCCACGTAAACGTAAACGTTAAGTGTTATTTCTACACTCCACTGTATCTTTTGTATTTAGTGTTTTTGCTATTGTTTGGTTATGCGTATTAAATTCCTAGTGTTGTATTTCTTGTTTTTAAGAACGTTGTTGCGAATGCACTTTTGCTCATATTTTTTTACATGTACGTTTGTGCATGTCCATTTGAGCGAGTGTGTTTGTGCATGTTTGTTGATTTGTATTAATGTCATAGGATTGTAGTTTGTGTTTTCGTGATCCTTTTTGCGAATGCACTTTTGCGTGAGTACTTCTGTGCATGCTTTTGTACTTTTACTTACGTGCGTATCTTTTGTAGCGAGTGTTTTAGTGCGCGTTTTTTGATGCGCATTCGTGTCCTCGAACTGTAGCACGTATTTTCATGATCACTTTTTGCATCCAATTTTGACCATGTTCGAGTCCGAATTTGGAAATTTGATATTAGATAGGAATTGTAGCCAGCTAAAATAGGTTTCTAATGCCGCCGGAACCAGTTGATTTGGAGTCCGGATGAGAAAGTTATGCTCGACTTCGTGGACACTACCGAAGATGTTGAGGGATCCTCTCTTCTAATTTGATTTTATTTTCCTAATTGCAACTCTTTTCGTACTCTTTGATCATTTTTGCTTCATAGACACCTAATTATCAATTTGTACCTATAAGAAGATACTAAATCCACCAATTAAAACAAAAATATAAATTAATCCATAAAAAACTCCACGTAAACGTAAACGTTAAGTGTTATTTCTACACTCCACTGTATCTTTTGTATTTAGTGTTTTTGCTATTGTTTGGTTATGCGTATTAAAGTCCTAGTGTTGTATTTCGTGTTTTTAAGAACGTTGTTGCGAATGTACTTTTGCGCATATTTTTTTACATGTACGTTTGTGCATGTCCATTTGAGCGAGTGTGTTTGTGCATGTTTGTTGATTTGTATTAATGTCATAGGATTGTAGTTTGTGTTTTCGTGATCCTTTTTGCGAATGCACTTTTGCGTGAGTACTTCTGTGCATGCTTTTGTACTTTTACTTACGTGCGTATCTTTTGTAGCGAGTGTTTTAGTGCGCGTTTTTTTATGCACATTCGTGTCCTCGAACTGTAGCACGTATTTTCATGATCACTTTTTGCATCCAATTTTGACCATGTTCGAGTCCGAATTTGGAAATTTGATATTAGATAGGAATTGTAGCCAGCTAAAATAGGTTTCTAATGCCGCCGGAACCAGTTGATTTGGAGTCCGGATGAGAAAGTTATGCTCGACTTCGTGGACACTACCGAAGATGTTGAGGTATCCTCTCTTCTAATTTGATTTTATTTTCCTAATTGCAACTCTTTTCGTACTCTTTGATCATTTTTGCTTCATGGACACCTAATTATCAATTTGTACCTATAAGAAGATACTAAACCCACCAATTAAAACAAAAATATAAATTAATCCATAAAAAACTCCACGTAAACGTAATTGTTAAGTATTATTTCTACACTCCACTCTATCTTTTGTATTTAGTGTTTTTGCTATTGTTTGGTTATGCGTATTAAAGTCCTAGTGTTGTATTTCTTGTTTTTAAGAACGTTGTTGCGAATGCACTTTTGCTCATATTTTTTTACATGTACGTTTGTGCATGTCCATTTGAGCGAGTGTGTTCGTGCATGTTTGTTGATTTGTATTAATGTCCTAGGATTTTAGTTTGTGTTTTCGTGATCCTTTTTGGGAATGTACTTTTGCGTGAGTACTTTTGTGCATGCTTTTGTACTTTTACTTGTGTGCGTATATTTTGTAGCGTGTGTTTTTGTGCACGTTTCTTGATGCGCATTCGTGTTCTCGTACTGTAGCACGTATTTTCATGGTCGCTTTTGGAATCTAATTTTGACCATGTTCGAGTCCGAATTTGGAAATGTGACATTAGACAGGAATTGTAGCAAGCTAAAATAGCTTTCTAATGCCGCCGGAACAAGTTGATTTGGAGTCCGGATGAGAAAGTTATGCTCGACTTCGTGGACACTACCGAAGATGTTGAGGGATCCTCTCTTCTAATTTGATTTTATTTTCCTAATTGTAACTCTTTTCGTACTCTTTGATCATTTTTGCTTCATGGACACCTAATTATCAATTTGTACATATAAGATACTAAATCCACCAATTAATACAAAAATATATATTAATCAATAAAAAAATCCACATAAACGTAAACGTTGAGTGTTATTTCTACACTCCACTGTATCTTTTGTATTTAGTGTTTTTGCTATTGTTTGGTTATGCGTATTAACGTCCTAGTGTTGTATTTCGTGTGTTTAAGAACGTTGTTGCGAATGTACTTTTGCGCATATTTTTTTACATGTACGTTTGTGCATGTCCATTTGAGCGAGTGTCTTTGTGCAAGTTTGTTCATTTGTATTAATGTCCTAGGATTGTAGGATGTGTTTTCATGATCCTTGTTTGCGAATGCACTTTTGCTGGAGTACTTTTGTGCATGCTTTTGTACTTTTACTTATGTGCGTATCTCTTCTAGCGAGTGGTTTTGTGCGCGTTCCTTGATGCGCATTCATGTCCTTGAACTGTAGTACGTATTTTCATGATCGCTTTTGGAATCCAATTTTGACCATGTTCGAGTCCGAATTTGGAATTTTGAGGTTAGACAGGAAATGTATCCATGTGAAATAGCTTTCCAATGCCGCCGAAACTAGTTGATTTTGGAGTCCGGATGAGAAATTTATGCTCGACTTCGTGGACACTACCAAAGAAGTTCGGGGATTCTCTCTTCTAATTTGATTAAATTTTCCTAATTGCAACTCTTTTCTTACTCTTTGATCATTTTTGCTTCATGGACACCTAATATTCCATTTGTACCTATAAGATACCAAATCCACCAATTAATATAGAAATATAAATTAATCCGAAAAAAAATCCACGTAAACGTAAACGTAGAGTTTTATTTCTACACTCCAACGTATCTTTTTTATCTAGTGTTTTTGCTGTTGTTTGTTGATGCGTATTAAAGTCCTAGTATTGTAGTTCGTGTTTTTAAGAACGTTGTTGCGAATGCACTTTAGCGCATGTTTTTTTACATGTACGTTTGTGCATGGCCATTTGAGCGAGTGTGCTTATGCACGTTTGTTGATTTGTATTAATGTCCTAGGATTCTAGTTTGTGTTTTCATGATCCTTTTTGCGAATGCACTTTTGTCTGAGTACTTTGTGCATGCTTTTGTACTTTTACTTCCGTGCGTATCTCTTCTAGCGAGTGTTTTTGTGCACGTTTCTTGATGCGCATTCATGTCCTCGAACTGTAGTACGTATTTTCATGATCGCTTTTGGAATCCACTTTTGACCATGTTCGAGTCCGAATTTGGAATTTTGCCGTTAGACACGAATTGTAGCCAGCTGATATAGCTTTCTAATGCGGCAGGAATCAGTTCATTTGGATTCCGAACGAAAAAGTTATGCTCGACTTCGTGGACACTACCAAAGATGTTCGGGTATTCTCTCTTCTAATTTGATTTTATTTTCCTAATTGCAACTCTTTTCTTACTCTACGATCATTTTTGCTTCCTAGAGACCTAATTTTCGATTTGTACCTATAAGATACCAAATCTACCAATTAATATAGAAACATAAATTAATCCGAAAAAATATCCACGTAAACGTAAATCTAGAGTTTTAATTCTACACTCCACTGTATCTTTTTTATCTAGTGGTTTTGCTGTTGTTTGTTGATGCGTATTAAAGTCCTAGTATTGTATTTCGTGTTTTTAAGAACTTTGTTGCGAATGCACTTTTGCGCATGTTTTTTTTACATGTACGTTTGTGCATGTCCATTTGAGCGAGTGTCTTTGTGCAGCTTAGTCTATTTGTATTAATGTCCTAGGATTGTAGTTTGTGTTTTCATGATCCTTTTTGCGAATACACTTTTGCGTGAGTACTTTTGTGCATGCTTTTGTACATTTACTTTTGTGCGTATCTCTTCTAGCGAGTGTTTTTGTGCACGTTTCTTTATGCGCATTCATGTCCTCGAACTGTAGTACGTATTTTCATGATCGCTTTTGAAATCCAATTTTGACCATGTTCGAGTCCGAATTTGGAACTTTTGTTGGGGATCGTGCATGTATACGCAGCGGAATTTAAAAATTTTACATCGAACTAGTTTCGATTACATGCATAAACTAATCACATAGTCAACGTACCTTAACGCTTCCGCCATACATATGGTAATTATCGATTTAATTAAAAAAAATGTAAAACCGAAAATTACGAAACATGCTTATTCTTCATTTCACAAAATCGAAACATGTAATCACGTATTACTCATGCTCAAAAATTAATAATCATATAAACATGTTCGAATCGAATTACGAAAGTTCCGATTTAATTACCTCTTGTAGCGTGCGATTTCGACGAATCAAAATCCTAGAACGAGTCACGTACAAGCTGCTAATTACCAATCCACGGGGCTGCAACTCACGGCTGGAACAAGCTGATCCAGCAAGCAACGAGCGGCGACGAACGGCAGCAGCAGCGGCGGCGCGTGGCAGCGGCAGCGACGGCGCGTGAGCGGCGGTGCGGCGCGTGCGGCGGTGTGTGGATTCGTCGGGGCAGCAACTCCTCTCCAATTAGGTTTCACCTCGTATTTTCGACCCACTCGAACTACAGCACTAGATGTAAACAAGTTAGACAACAACAAGAATAAAATGAAGGAAACGAGAGAAGAAAAACCGGCGGTGGTCGGCGGTGGCGCGCCGGTGGAGCAACGGCCGAAGAGGGGAGCGGCTAGGGCTTGAGCGGCTAGGGTTTTGTGCTGAAAAATCTTATCTCAAACTCTTGTTTGAGGTCTATTTATACCTAGGGTTTTCAACCCTAGTGGGCTTAAGTCATTGGGCTTGACCCACTGATGCATTAAGCCCATTCCCTCGTCGGCCTCGTTTCTAATAAACGATCGTTCACAAAATTATAACAAAATTATATTTGTGACGAGCTCATAGCCCTCGTCGATACGAGTGCCTCTTCGAAATTTCCAATTTCCAAAATTGGAAACTTCCACTTCAGTGGACTTGCTAAATCGGGAAACTTCCCAATTTAGAAAGTTCACTAAATTCCGCATTTCTCTCTTTCTCTACGTTTATTCCGATTCGCAATCCACAATTACGAATCTTGGATTCAATCATATCGACATCCAATCGTTCAAAGATTAACACATTAATCTATGCTTGTTGTTATCAAGGATCTATATTACACGAGAAGTGTGACCCTCAATGGTTCAGGTGTATGCTAGCCGTGGGCTCACAACTCTTTGTGATTCGAACAACACATTGTTCTTATACGAACTCCTCCCAAGAGTCCCGATTAGAGTAAAACTCATTTTACCTAATCCCGATCAAATCGGTGCCCAACGAATCAAGATTGGCGTCTAGCAACTACGCATCATGATTCCCTAGATACAAATGAAGTGCCTGCAAGAACCTTATGATATAGTTAGCGTACAGTACGATCCCTTCGTAGCACATGTCCCGATTGAACTAGAGGCATTGGTTCACCGAGACCTCTTATAAAGTTCAATAACCGTACGAACGTTCTAGGTATTATAAATCCGTTCGTGTGCGACTTAGGGAAACACATTTCCCTAATCACCCCACTATCAACTCTGGCCAGAGATTCCATGGATTATAAACCGTCAGAACACACAGGACATCCATGACTACTCAAGCGCTCGAATCCCCTACTACAATGCACAGACTTCACACTAGATTTCGGATTGCACGAACGTTGGCCCTTGGAGTGGTCCGCGGTGGGACTCAGGGACAGGTCACGATACAATCGGTCCTCTAGTGAAGTCACGGTGATGTCAAGGTCTTAAGGACTAATGGTGTACAACTATATCTTAGAAACCTATTACTCGATGAATGAGAACCACTTATAGATTTCTAGGGCGAGGGAGTTCAGTGAACTCATCCAGTATGAGCACCCACTCAAGTATGCCGATGTCACAACACCGAGGACTGATGAGACGCAGTACACATACACTAAGTGCTAGTCTCAAAAGGGAAAGGCCGGTATCCTCATTATTGGCGTAACCCATCGACTAGGAACAAGGTTTAACAGTTACATTACATTGCTGAGTTATCTCACGATTCTACTAGATCAACTCACAGTAATACAGTAACTCGTTAGGACTATATCTATGCTGCTTGCATGGGATAACAGATATAGAATGCCAAATAAGATATTTTATTATTACGAACGAAAAACGATTGTTTTATTACAAGATAAAAGGAAAGACCACAGCCACAAGTTGGCTTGCCGGTCACCTACTCTAACAATCTCCCACTTGACCTAAAGCCAACTACTCATAAATCTAAGTCCCATCGACTCTCGATGTTTCTCGTGGACTGATCCTGACAATGGCTTGGTGAAGGGATCTGCAAAATTGTCCTCCGAGGTGACTCTGTCTAGCTTGACTTCACCTCTCTCTATGATCTCTCGGATCACATGGTATTTTCTCAGCACGTGCTTCGACTTCTGTTGAGCTCTTGGTTCCTTAGCTTGCGCTACGGCTCCGTTGTTATCGCAGTACAGCCGTACTGGATCGCAAGCGTTCGGAAATACACCCAACTCTTGGATGAATTTCCTAATCCATGACCCTTCCTTTGAAGCATCTGATGCTGCAATATATTCAGCCTCGGTGGTGGAATCAGCCGTCGTGCCTTGTTTGGAACTCTTCCAACACACGGCACCCCCGTTGACTTTGAATATATACCCCGAGTTTGACTTCGAGTCATCCACGTCAGATTGAAAACTAGAATTCGTGAAGCCTTCTAATTTCAACTCGGTATCCCCATAGACCAAAAACAAATCTCGAGTTCTTCGCAAGTACTTGAGAATGTCCTTCACAGCCTTCCAATGGGCTGGGCCGGGGTCGGACTGATATCTGCTTGTGACGCTCACAGCATACGCAATATCAGGTCGTGTACACAGCATGCCATACATTATGCTTCCTATAGCGGATGCATAAGGTGTCCTTTTCATCTCCTCGATTTCCATTTGCGTTTGAGGACGCATGGATTTCGAGAGACGAACCCCATGGGACATTGGCAAGAATCCCTTCTTGGATTCTTCCATGCTAAACCGTTTAAGAACGGTGTCTATGTACATGGATTGGGACAAGCCAAGCAATCTCCTCGATCTATCTCTATAGATCCGTATTCCCAATACGTAGGATGCTTCTCCCAAATCCTTCATCGAGAAACGTGTGGATAACCATACTTTAGTCGACTGCAACATCCCTACATCATTCCCAATGAGTAGTATGTCATCAACATAAAGTACAAGAAAAGTCACTGCACTCCCACTAACCTTCTTGTAGACACAAGGTTCCTCCGGGTTTTTCACAAATTCAAACTCTTTGATAGTTGTGTCGAACCTTTTGTTCCAACTACGGGATGCTTGTTTCAATCCATAAATGGATCGCCGGAGTTTGCAAACCTTTTGCTCATCTCCAGAAGATATGAAGCCTTCCGGCTGCGCCATGAAAATTTCTTCCTCAATGTCCCCATTAAGGAAAGCGGTCTTCACATCCATTTGCCATATCTCGTAGTCATACCACGCATAGATGGCCAGCAAAATCCTAATGGACTTAAGCATAGCAACTCGAGAGAAGGTTTCCTCATAGTCAACTCCTTGCTTTTGAGTATAACCCTTCGCTACCAATCTAGCCTTGTAGGTCGATACCTTTCCATCTACTCCAATTTTCTTCTTATAGATCCCACTTGCAGCCTATGGGAACGATTCCCTCGGGTGGATCTACCAAGGTCCATACCTTGTTGGAGTACATAGAGTCCATTTCGGATTTCATGGCATTTAGCCAATGTCCCTTGTCTGTATCCGATACAGCTTCGTTGAAAGTTCTAGGATCACATCCTTGGTCAACTTCATCAACGAGGAATAACCTATCGGGCGCTCTCCGGACTCTTTTGGATCTACGCAGCGACGGTTCAGGAGGTATGTTAGTGGTTTGTTGAATTGGTTCATTATCTGATTGTTGTGCTTGAACTTCAGATTGTGGTTCTCGAACTTCTTCGAGATCAACTACACTGCCCTTTCTATCCGATAGAAATTCCTTCTCAAGGAACACGGCATTTCTTGAGACGAACACCTTTGCCTCGGAAACATAGTAGAATTCGTATCCCATGGAATCATCGGGATATCCCACAAAATAGCATAGGTCGGATTTTCCATCCAACTTATCTCCCACTAGCCGCTTCACGTAAGCGGGACAACCCCATATCCTAATATGTTTCAACGTGGGTTTCTTGGAGTGCCAAAGTTCATAAGGTGTGGAGTTAACTGCTTTGGTATTAACCCTATTCAGCAAATACACGGCAGTTAGGAGTGCATGACCCCATAGGTATGCCGATAGCTCGGTGAACCCCATCATAGATCGAACCATGTCTAACAGTGTTCGATTCCGACGTTCGGAAACTCCATTGAGTTGAGGAGTACCAGGAGGAGTCCATTGAGACAGAATCCCATTCTCTTTAAGATAGTCTATAAACTCAGTACTTAAGTATTCGCCACCACGATCGGATCGTAGTTTCTTAATACGTCTACCGAGTTGGTTTTCTACTTGGTGTCTAAAATCTTTGAACCTTTCAAAAGTTTCAGACTTATACTTCATTAAGTACACGAAACCATACCTAGAATAATCATCGGTAAAGGTAACGAAGTAGTTAAAACCACCCCTAGCACTAACGCTTAGTGGACCACACACGTCTGAATGGATCAAATCCAAAAGACCCTCGGCCCGTTCCATCTTCCCTTTGAAGGGAGTCTTGGTCATTTTTCCTTTAAGGCAGGATACACAAGTTTGAAGTGATTTAACGTCCTCTAAGGAGAACATTCCTTCACTAACAAACTTGTTCATCCTTCTCAAGGAAATGTGACCTAGTCGAGCGTGCCAAAGTTGTGCGGGGTTAAGACTTATATCTTTTCGTTTTGCTGATATAACGTTAATAGGTATTTCACTTGGATTCAGTTCATATAAGTTGTTTATAAGTTGTCCCTTACAAATCATATTTTGTTCCTTTTGTATAATGCAAATCGAATTTCCAAAAACAAAAGTAAAACCTTCATTATCCAAAACAGGAATAGAAATAAGGTTTCGAATAAGTGACGGAACAAATAAACAATTGTTCAAAACAATAGAAAAACTAGAATCCAAAACAGAAAGATAAATCGTCCCAATGGCTTCAGCAGCAACCCTTGCTCCGTTGCCCATTCTTAGGTAGGTCTCACCCATATTAAGCTTCGTACTTCTTGTCATGAGCTGCAAATCTTTACAAAGATGTGAGCCACAACCAGTATCCAATACCCAAGTAGAAGATTTAACGGACGAATTAACTTCAACTAAATACGTACCCTTTTCAGAACGTTTCTGATCAGGTAAGCCTTGCAGTTGCGCCTCCTCTACTTGGAGCACAAGTTTCAGATTGCGAAGCCAATCCAAATAGTTTGGACCGGTGAGTTTGTTTTGGTCGAGGATTGAGGAAAGGGGATGTTTGGACATTGTTGCTGAGAAAATTTTAAGAAGACAATAATTAGAGTTTAGTTCGTAATAATCGTTACAATTAAAATTTTGGACTTTTATGTTTTAATTGTTCTCCCACTAATTTTATCGAATTCCACCACCCTCTAGCAGACAATCGAGAAAACTTATTTTTCTTTAATGGGCTTTAGGTCCAATAGCGCTAATGTAACCCGTAGTTAATCTATCCCGATTACATAAGCCTAAAGGTAGAGTACTATCAATCACATCACTATGTGACCCTAAAGATCGATTTACCTCACACTTGATAATGACCTAAGTTAATCTAGCGAATATCAAAATCTTCGTGTGTCAAGTCTAGCCTACCAATATGAGATGTCATAGATCCAACTATATCAAACTAATGCAATCCCTAGTTAATCTAGGCGACCACATTAATCCAACATAATTTTATCTATGACCGTATCTCCATCTAATGTCAATTAAATTACAGCTTATCCCACAATAGCACTCCCCGCTAACACGGCTTACTGCACTATCATGAGAGGCTACACATAATTTAATTGTTGGTAGAAGGAAAGAAAAATTCAACAATTTGGTTTTTCTTTATAGCTTGATAATTATTCTTGATTAAGAATGAGGGATTTTATTTATTAAATCTTATTAGCTCATCGGAAGTTTTAGGTTATGATCGTTTGTGATTCCTACAACTATGTTCTCTAGGTATGTGGAAACGCATATTGATCCTAAGAGAGACATACGATCATCATCGTACTTAATCACAATTATTCATCTCATGAATTAATTAATTAATACGATAAATTGCAAATGTAATTAACGGACCTCCTTCATTCATAAATCATTCAAATAAGAATGAAGCCCATTAATTATTTGCCATCTAATTTGTGTTCCATTAATTAAACTAATTTAACAATTAAATTAAATAATTAATCCAACACTATTCTTTGAATTCAAATTAAATTAATGGATCAATTATCTAATTTGGGTTTAATTGATAAATAATTTCAAAAATTAAAAATCAATTAATTTTTAATATTAATTTCAGAAAATCAAATTAATTTTTTTTTTTTTTTTTGTTGTTGTTGTGCTGACCGGACCGGTCGGACCGGACCGGTTCGGTCAGCTGAAAAAACAGCAGCAAAAATCGAATTTTTTCAAAATTAAAAATTTTAATATTTTCTGAAATATTCAAAATATTTAATTAATATTAAAACACCCAATTAGATAACACCAATAATTCAACAATTCAACAAATCGAAGCATGCTTTCGAAAACGATAAACACGTTGACAAATAAACGATTAACCCGTGGCTCTGATACGACTTTTGGGGATCGTGCATGTATACGCAGCGGAATTTAAAAATTTTACATCGAACTAGTTTCGATTACATGCATAAACTGATCACATAGTCAACGTACCTTAACGCTTCCGCCATACATATGGTAATTATCGATTTAATTAAAAAAAACGTAAAACCGAAAATTACGAAACATGCTTATTCTTCATTTCACAAAATCAAAACATGTAATCACGTATTACTCATGCTCGCAAATTAATAATCATACAAACATGTTCGAATCGAATTACGAAAGTTCCGATTTAATTACCTCTTGTAGCGTGCGATTTCGACGAATCGAAATCCTAGAACGAGTCACGTACAAGCTGCTAATTACCAATCCACGGCTGGAACAAGCTGATCCAGCAAGCAACGAGCGGCGACGAACGGCAGCAGCAGCGGCGGCGCATGGCAGCGGCAGCGACGGCGCGTGAGCGGCGGTGCGGCGCGTGCGGCGGTGCGTGGATTCGTCGGGGCAGCAGCTCCTCTCCAATTAGGTTTCACCTCGTATTTTCGACCCACTCGAACTACAGCACTAGATGTAAACGAGTTAGACAACAACAAGAATAAAACGAAGGAAACGAGAGAAGAAAAACCGGCGGTTTTCCGGCGGTGGTCGGCGGTGGCGCGCCGGTGGAGCAACGGCCGAAGAGGAGAGCGGCTAGGGCTTGAGCGGCTAGGGTTTTGTGCTGAAAAATCTTATCTCAAACTCTTGTTTGAGGTCTATTTATACCTAGGGTTTTCAACCCTAGTGGGCTTAAGTCATTGGGCTTGACCCACTGATGCATTAAGCCCATTCCCTCGTCGGCCTCGTTTCTAATAAACGATCGTTCACAAAATTATAACAAAATTATATTTGTGACGAGCTCAAAGCCCTCGTCGATACGAGTGCCTCTTCGAAATTTCCAATTTCCAAAATTGGAAACTTCCACTTCAGTGGACTTGCTAAATCGGGAAACTTCCCAATTTAGAAAGTTCACTAAATTCCGCATTTCTCTCTTTCTCTACGTTTATTCCGATTCGCAATCCACAATTACGAATCTTGGATTCAATCATATCGACATCCAATCGTTCAAAGATTAACACATTAATCTATGCTTGTTGTTATCAAGGATCTATATTACACGAGAAGTGTGACCCTCAATGGTTCAGGTGTATGCTAGCCGTGGGCTCACAACTCTTTGTGATTCGAACAACACATTGTTCTTATACGAACTCCTCCCAAGAGTCCCGATTAGAGTAAAACTCATTTTACCTAATCCCGATCAAATCGGTGCCCAACGAATCAAGATTGGCGTCTAGCAACTACGCATCATGATTCCCTAGATACAAATGAAGTGCCTGCAAGAACCTTATGATATAGTTAGCGTACAGTACGATCCCTTCGTAGCACATGTCCCGATTGAACTAGAGGCATTGGTTCACCGAGACCTCTTATAAAGTTCAATAACCGTACGAACGTTCTAGGTATTATAAATCCGTTCGTGTGCGACTTAGGGAAACACATTTCCCTAATCACCCCACTATCAACTCTGGCCAGAGATTCCATGGATTATAAACCGTCAGAACACACAGGACATCCATGACTACTCAAGCGCTCGAATCCCCTACTACAATGCACAGACTTCACACTAGATTTCGGATTGCACGAACGTTGGCCCTTGGAGTGGTCCGCGGTGGGACTCAGGGACAGGTCACGATACAATCGGTCCTCTAGTGAAGTCACGGTGATGTCAAGGTCTTAAGGACTAATGGTGTACAACTATATCTTAGAAACCTATTACTCGATGAATGAGAACCACTTATAGATTTCTAGGGCGAGGGAGTTCAGTGAACTCATCCAGTATGAGCACCCACTCAAGTATGCCGATGTCACAACACCGAGGACTGATGAGACGCAGTACACATACACTAAGTGCTAGTCTCAAAAGGGAAAGGCCGGTATCCTCATTATTGGCGTAACCCATCGACTAGGAACAAGGTTTAACAGTTACATTACATTGCTGAGTTATCTCACGATTCTACTAGATCAACTCACAGTAATACAGTAACTCGTTAGGACTATATCTATGCTGCTTGCATGGGATAACAGATATAGAATGCCAAATAAGATATTTTATTATTACGAACGAAAAACGATTGTTTTATTACAAGATAAAAGGAAAGACCACAGCCACAAGTTGGCTTGCCGGTCACCTACTCTAACAATCTCCCACTTGACCTAAAGCCAACTACTCATAAATCTAAGTCCCATCGACTCTCGATGTTTCTCGTGGACTGATCCTGACAATGGCTTGGTGAAGGGATCTGCAAAATTGTCCTCCGAGGTGACTCTGTCTAGCTTGACTTCACCTCTCTCTATGATCTCTCGGATCACATGGTATTTTCTCAGCACGTGCTTCGACTTCTGTTGAGCTCTTGGTTCCTTAGCTTGCGCTACGGCTCCGTTGTTATCGCAGTACAGCCGTACTGGATCGCAAGCGTTCGGAAATACACCCAACTCTTGGATGAATTTCCTAATCCATGACCCTTCCTTTGAAGCATCTGATGCTGCAATATATTCAGCCTCGGTGGTGGAATCAGCCGTCGTGCCTTGTTTGGAACTCTTCCAACACACGGCACCCCCGTTGACTTTGAATATATACCCCGAGTTTGACTTCGAGTCATCCACGTCAGATTGAAAACTAGAATTCGTGAAGCCTTCTAATTTCAACTCGGTATCCCCATAGACCAAAAACAAATCTCGAGTTCTTCGCAAGTACTTGAGAATGTCCTTCACAGCCTTCCAATGGGCTGGGCCGGGGTCGGACTGATATCTGCTTGTGACGCTCACAGCATACGCAATATCAGGTCGTGTACACAGCATGCCATACATTATGCTTCCTATAGCGGATGCATAAGGTGTCCTTTTCATCTCCTCGATTTCCATTTGCGTTTGAGGACGCATGGATTTCGAGAGACGAACCCCATGGGACATTGGCAAGAATCCCTTCTTGGATTCTTCCATGCTAAACCGTTTAAGAACGGTGTCTATGTACATGGATTGGGACAAGCCAAGCAATCTCCTCGATCTATCTCTATAGATCCGTATTCCCAATACGTAGGATGCTTCTCCCAAATCCTTCATCGAGAAACGTGTGGATAACCATACTTTAGTCGACTGCAACATCCCTACATCATTCCCAATGAGTAGTATGTCATCAACATAAAGTACAAGAAAAGTCACTGCACTCCCACTAACCTTCTTGTAGACACAAGGTTCCTCCGGGTTTTTCACAAATTCAAACTCTTTGATAGTTGTGTCGAACCTTTTGTTCCAACTACGGGATGCTTGTTTCAATCCATAAATGGATCGCCGGAGTTTGCAAACCTTTTGCTCATCTCCAGAAGATATGAAGCCTTCCGGCTGCGCCATGAAAATTTCTTCCTCAATGTCCCCATTAAGGAAAGCGGTCTTCACATCCATTTGCCATATCTCGTAGTCATACCACGCATAGATGGCCAGCAAAATCCTAATGGACTTAAGCATAGCAACTCGAGAGAAGGTTTCCTCATAGTCAACTCCTTGCTTTTGAGTATAACCCTTCGCTACCAATCTAGCCTTGTAGGTCGATACCTTTCCATCTACTCCAATTTTCTTCTTATAGATCCCACTTGCAGCCTATGGGAACGATTCCCTCGGGTGGATCTACCAAGGTCCATACCTTGTTGGAGTACATAGAGTCCATTTCGGATTTCATGGCATTTAGCCAATGTCCCTTGTCTGTATCCGATACAGCTTCGTTGAAAGTTCTAGGATCACATCCTTGGTCAACTTCATCAACGAGGAATAACCTATCGGGCGCTCTCCGGACTCTTTTGGATCTACGCAGCGACGGTTCAGGAGGTATGTTAGTGGTTTGTTGAATTGGTTCATTATCTGATTGTTGTGCTTGAACTTCAGATTGTGGTTCTCGAACTTCTTCGAGATCAACTACACTGCCCTTTCTATCCGATAGAAATTCCTTCTCAAGGAACACGGCATTTCTTGAGACGAACACCTTTGCCTCGGAAACATAGTAGAATTCGTATCCCATGGAATCATCGGGATATCCCACAAAATAGCATAGGTCGGAT
Source organism: Erythranthe guttata (assembly GCF_056151865.1). NCBI lineage: Eukaryota > Viridiplantae > Streptophyta > Magnoliopsida > Lamiales > Phrymaceae > Erythranthe > Erythranthe guttata. The sequence goes on along the minus strand of NC_142542.1, from coordinate 10,920,073 downwards.
TTTCCATCCAACTTATCTCCCACTAGCCGCTTCACGTAAGCGGGACAACCCCATATCCTAATATGTTTCAACGTGGGTTTCTTGGAGTGCCAAAGTTCATAAGGTGTGGAGTTAACTGCTTTGGTATTAACCCTATTCAGCAAATACACGGCAGTTAGGAGTGCATGACCCCATAGGTATGCCGATAGCTCGGTGAACCCCATCATAGATCGAACCATGTCTAACAGTGTTCGATTCCGACGTTCGGAAACTCCATTGAGTTGAGGAGTACCAGGAGGAGTCCATTGAGACAGAATCCCATTCTCTTTAAGATAGTCTATAAACTCAGTACTTAAGTATTCGCCACCACGATCGGATCGTAGTTTCTTAATACGTCTACCGAGTTGGTTTTCTACTTGGTGTCTAAAATCTTTGAACCTTTCAAAAGTTTCAGACTTATACTTCATTAAGTACACGAAACCATACCTAGAATAATCATCGGTAAAGGTAACGAAGTAGTTAAAACCACCCCTAGCACTAACGCTTAGTGGACCACACACGTCTGAATGGATCAAATCCAAAAGACCCTCGGCCCGTTCCATCTTCCCTTTGAAGGGAGTCTTGGTCATTTTTCCTTTAAGGCAGGATACACAAGTTTGAAGTGATTTAACGTCCTCTAAGGAGAACATTCCTTCACTAACAAACTTGTTCATCCTTCTCAAGGAAATGTGACCTAGTCGAGCGTGCCAAAGTTGTGCGGGGTTAAGACTTATATCTTTTCGTTTTGCTGATATAACGTTAATAGGTATTTCACTTGGATTCAGTTCATATAAGTTGTTTATAAGTTGTCCCTTACAAATCATATTTTGTTCCTTTTGTATAATGCAAATCGAATTTCCAAAAACAAAAGTAAAACCTTCATTATCCAAAACAGGAATAGAAATAAGGTTTCGAATAAGTGACGGAACAAATAAACAATTGTTCAAAACAATAGAAAAACTAGAATCCAAAACAGAAAGATAAATCGTCCCAATGGCTTCAGCAGCAACCCTTGCTCCGTTGCCCATTCTTAGGTAGGTCTCACCCATATTAAGCTTCGTACTTCTTGTCATGAGCTGCAAATCTTTACAAAGATGTGAGCCACAACCAGTATCCAATACCCAAGTAGAAGATTTAACGGACGAATTAACTTCAACTAAATACGTACCCTTTTCAGAACGTTTCTGATCAGGTAAGCCTTGCAGTTGCGCCTCCTCTACTTGGAGCACAAGTTTCAGATTGCGAAGCCAATCCAAATAGTTTGGACCGGTGAGTTTGTTTTGGTCGAGGATTGAGGAAAGGGGATGTTTGGACATTGTTGCTGAGAAAATTTTAAGAAGACAATAATTAGAGTTTAGTTCGTAATAATCGTTACAATTAAAATTTTGGACTTTTATGTTTTAATTGTTCTCCCACTAATTTTATCGAATTCCACCACCCTCTAGCAGACAATCGAGAAAACTTATTTTTCTTTAATGGGCTTTAGGTCCAATAGCGCTAATGTAACCCGTAGTTAATCTATCCCGATTACATAAGCCTAAAGGTAGAGTACTATCAATCACATCACTATGTGACCCTAAAGATCGATTTACCTCACACTTGATAATGACCTAAGTTAATCTAGCGAATATCAAAATCTTCGTGTGTCAAGTCTAGCCTACCAATATGAGATGTCATAGATCCAACTATATCAAACTAATGCAATCCCTAGTTAATCTAGCCGACCACATTAATCCAACATAATTTTATCTATGACCGTATCTCCATCTAATGTCAATTAAATTACAGCTTATCCCACAATAGCACTCCCCGCTAACACGGCTTACTGCACTATCATGAGAGGCTACACATAATTTAATTGTTGGTAGAAGGAAAGAAAAATTCAACAATTTGGTTTTTCTTTATAGCTTGATAATTATTCTTGATTAAGAATGAGGGATTTTATTTATTAAATCTTATTAGCTCATCGGAAGTTTTAGGTTATGATCGTTTGTGATTCCTACAACTATGTTCTCTAGGTATGTGGAAACGCATATTGATCCTAAGAGAGACATACGATCATCATCGTACTTAATCACAATTATTCATCTCATGAATTAATTAATTAATACGATAAATTGCAAATGTAATTAACGGACCTCCTTCATTCATAAATCATTCAAATAAGAATGAAGCCCATTAATTATTTGCCATCTAATTTGTGTTCCATTAATTAAACTAATTTAACAATTAAATTAAATAATTAATCCAACACTATTCTTTGAATTCAAATTAAATTAATGGATCAATTATCTAATTTGGGTTTAATTGATAAATAATTTCAAAAATTAAAAATCAATTAATTTTTAATATTAATTTCAGAAAATCAAATTAATTTTTTTTTTTTTTTTTGTTGTTGTTGTGCTGACCGGACCGGTCGGACCGGACCGGTTCGGTCAGCTGAAAAAACAGCAGCAAAAATCGAATTTTTTCAAAATTAAAAATTTTAATATTTTCTGAAATATTCAAAATATTTAATTAATATTAAAACACCCAATTAGATAACACCAATAATTCAACAATTCAACAAATCGAAGCATGCTTTCGAAAACGATAAACACGTTGACAAATAAACGATTAACCCGTGGCTCTGATACGACTTTTGGGGATCGTGCATGTATACGCAGCGGAATTTAAAAATTTTACATCGAACTAGTTTCGATTACATGCATAAACTGATCACATAGTCAACGTACCTTAACGCTTCCGCCATACATATGGTAATTATCGATTTAATTAAAAAAAACGTAAAACCGAAAATTACGAAACATGCTTATTCTTCATTTCACAAAATCAAAACATGTAATCACGTATTACTCATGCTCGCAAATTAATAATCATACAAACATGTTCGAATCGAATTACGAAAGTTCCGATTTAATTACCTCTTGTAGCGTGCGATTTCGACGAATCGAAATCCTAGAACGAGTCACGTACAAGCTGCTAATTACCAATCCACGGCTGGAACAAGCTGATCCAGCAAGCAACGAGCGGCGACGAACGGCAGCAGCAGCGGCGGCGCATGGCAGCGGCAGCGACGGCGCGTGAGCGGCGGTGCGGCGCGTGCGGCGGTGCGTGGATTCGTCGGGGCAGCAGCTCCTCTCCAATTAGGTTTCACCTCGTATTTTCGACCCACTCGAACTACAGCACTAGATGTAAACGAGTTAGACAACAACAAGAATAAAACGAAGGAAACGAGAGAAGAAAAACCGGCGGTTTTCCGGCGGTGGTCGGCGGTGGCGCGCCGGTGGAGCAACGGCCGAAGAGGAGAGCGGCTAGGGCTTGAGCGGCTAGGGTTTTGTGCTGAAAAATCTTATCTCAAACTCTTGTTTGAGGTCTATTTATACCTAGGGTTTTCAACCCTAGTGGGCTTAAGTCATTGGGCTTGACCCACTGATGCATTAAGCCCATTCCCTCGTCGGCCTCGTTTCTAATAAACGATCGTTCACAAAATTATAACAAAATTATATTTGTGACGAGCTCAAAGCCCTCGTCGATACGAGTGCCTCTTCGAAATTTCCAATTTCCAAAATTGGAAACTTCCACTTCAGTGGACTTGCTAAATCGGGAAACTTCCCAATTTAGAAAGTTCACTAAATTCCGCATTTCTCTCTTTCTCTACGTTTATTCCGATTCGCAATCCACAATTACGAATCTTGGATTCAATCATATCGACATCCAATCGTTCAAAGATTAACACATTAATCTATGCTTGTTGTTATCAAGGATCTATATTACACGAGAAGTGTGACCCTCAATGGTTCAGGTGTATGCTAGCCGTGGGCTCACAACTCTTTGTGATTCGAACAACACATTGTTCTTATACGAACTCCTCCCAAGAGTCCCGATTAGAGTAAAACTCATTTTACCTAATCCCGATCAAATCGGTGCCCAACGAATCAAGATTGGCGTCTAGCAACTACGCATCATGATTCCCTAGATACAAATGAAGTGCCTGCAAGAACCTTATGATATAGTTAGCGTACAGTACGATCCCTTCGTAGCACATGTCCCGATTGAACTAGAGGCATTGGTTCACCGAGACCTCTTATAAAGTTCAATAACCGTACGAACGTTCTAGGTATTATAAATCCGTTCGTGTGCGACTTAGGGAAACACATTTCCCTAATCACCCCACTATCAACTCTGGCCAGAGATTCCATGGATTATAAACCGTCAGAACACACAGGACATCCATGACTACTCAAGCGCTCGAATCCCCTACTACAATGCACAGACTTCACACTAGATTTCGGATTGCACGAACGTTGGCCCTTGGAGTGGTCCGCGGTGGGACTCAGGGACAGGTCACGATACAATCGGTCCTCTAGTGAAGTCACGGTGATGTCAAGGTCTTAAGGACTAATGGTGTACAACTATATCTTAGAAACCTATTACTCGATGAATGAGAACCACTTATAGATTTCTAGGGCGAGGGAGTTTAGTGAACTCATCCAGTATGAGCACCCACTCAAGTATGCCGATGTCACAACACCGAGGACTGATGAGACGCAATACACATACACTAACTGCTAGTCTCAAAAGGGAAAGGCCGGTATCCTCATTATTGGCGTAACCCATCGACTAGGAACAAGGTTTAACAGTTACATTACATTGCTGAGTTATCTCACGATTCTACTAGATCAACTCACAGTAATAGAGTAACTCGTTAGGACTATATCTATGCTGCTTGCATGGGATAACAGATATAGAATGCCAAATAAGATATTTTATTATTACGAACGAAAAACGATTGTTTTATTACAAGATAAAAGGAAAGACCACAGCCACAAGTTGGCTTGCCGGTCACCTACTCTAACAACTTTGCCATTCGACAGAAATTGTAGCCAGCTGAAATAGCTTTCTAATGCCGCCGGAATCAGTTTATTTGGAGTCCGGATGAGAAAGTTATGCTCGACTTCCTGGACACAACCAAAGATTTTCGGGTATTCTCTCTTCTAATTTGATTTTATTTTCCTAATTGCAACTCTTTTCTTACTCTACGATCTTTTTTGCTTTCTGGACACCTAATTTTCTATTTGTACCTATAAGATACCAAATCCACCAATTAATATAGAAATATAAATTAATCCACGTAAACGTAAACGTAGAGTTTTAATTCTACACTACAGTGTATCTGTTTTAATTCTACACTATTCGTGTTTTTAAGAACTTTGTTGCGAATGCACTTTTGCGCATGTTTTTTTACATGTACGTTTGTGCATGTCCAATTGAGCGAGTGTCTGTGCATGTTTGTTGATTTGTATTAATGTCCTAGGATTGTAGTTTGTGTATTCATGATCCTTCTTGCGAATGCACTTTTGCGGGAGTACTTTTTTGCATGTTTTTGTACTTTTACTTGTGTCCGTATCTTTTCTAGCGAGTGTTTCTGTGCATGTTTCTTGATGCGCATTCATGTCCTCGAACTGTAGTACGTATTTTCATGATTGCTTTTGGAATCCAATTTTGACCATGTTCGAGTCCGAATTTGGAATTTTGCTATTAGACAGGAATTGTAGCCAGCTGAAATAGCTTTCCATTGCCGCCAAAACCTCTTGATTTGGAGTACGGATGAGAAAGTTATGCTCGACTTCGTGGACACTACCAAAGATGTTCGGGGATTCTCTGTTCTAATTTGATTTTATTCTCCTAATTGCAACTCTTTTCTTACTCTTTCATCAGTTTTGCTTCCTGGACACCTAATTTTCGATTTGTATCTATAAGATACCAAATCCACCAACTAATATAGAAATCTAAATTAATCCGAAAAAAAATCCACGTAAACACAAACGTAGAGTTTTATTTCTACACTCCACTGTATCTTTTTTATCAAGTGTTTTTGTTATTGTAGTATTGTAGTTCGTGTTAAAGTCCTAGTATTGTAGTTCGTGTTTTTAAGCACGTTGATGCGAATGCACTTTTGCGCATGTTTTTTTACATGTACGTTTGTGCATGTCCATTTGAGCGAGTGTGCTTGTGCATGTTTGTTGATTTGTATTAATGTCCTAGAATTGTAGTTTGTGCTTTCATGATCGTTTTTGCGAATGCAGTTTTGCGTGAGTACTTTTAGCATGCTTTTGTACTTTTACTTGTGTCCGTATCTTTTCTAGCGAGTGTTTTTGTCCACGTTTCTTGATGCGCATTCATGACCTCGAATTATAGTACGTATTTCGATGATCGCTTTTGGAATCCAATTTTGACCATGTTCGAGTCCGAATTTGGAATTTCGCCATTAGACAGAAATTGTAGCTAGCTGAAATGGCTTTTAATGCCGCCGGAACCAGTTGATTTGGAGTCCGGATGAGAATGTTATGCTCGACTTCGTGGACACTACCAAAGATGTTCGGGTATTCTCTCTTCTAATTTGATTTTATTTTCCTATTTGCAACTCTTTTTTTACTCTACGATCATTTTTGGTTCCTCGACACCTAATTTTCTATTTGTACCTATAAGATACCAAATCCACCAATTAATATAGAAATATAAATTATAAGAAAAAAAATCTACGTAAACGGAAACGTAGAGTTCTATTTCTACACTCCACTGTATCTTTTTTATCTAGTGTTTTTGCTGTTGTTCGTTGATGCGTATTAAAATCCTAGTATTGTAGTTCGTGTTTTTAAGAACGTTGTTGCAAATGCACTTTGGCGCATGTTTTTTTTCGTGTACGTTTGTGCATGTCCATTTGAGCGAGTGTCTTTGTGCATGTTTGTTGATTTGTATTAATGTCCTAGGATTGTAGTTTGTGTTTTCATGATCCTTTTTTCGAATGCACTTTTGCGTGAGTACTTTTGTGCATGCTTTTGTACTTTTACTTGTGCCCTTATCTTGTCTAGCGAGTGTTTCTGCGGACGTTTCTTGATGCGCATTCATGTCCTCGAACTGTAGTACGTATTTTCATGATCGCTTTTGGAATCCAAATATTGACCATGTTTGAGTCCGAATTTGGAATTTTGCCGTTACCCTGAAATTGTTGCCAGCTAAAATAGCTTTCCAACGCCGCCGTTCGGATGACAAAGTTATTCTCGACTTCGTGGACACTACCAAAGATGTTCGGGGATTCTCTGTTCTAATTTGATTTTATTTTCCTAATTGCAACTATTTTCTTACTCTTTGATCATTTTTGCTTCGTGGACACCTAATTTTGCATTTGTACCTATAAGATACCAAATCCACCAATTAATATAGATATATAAATTAATCCGAAAAAAATTCACGTAAACTTAAACGTAGAGTTTATATTTCTACACTCCACTGTATCTTTTTTATCTAGTGTTTTTGCTGTTGTTTGTTGATGCGTATTAAAGTCCTAGTATTGTAGTTCGTGTTTTAAAGAACGTTGATGCGAATGCACTTTTGCGCATGTTTTTTTACATGTACATTTGTGCATGTCCATTTGAGCGAGTGTGCTTGTGCATGCTTGTTGATTTGTATTAATGTCCTAGAATTGTAGTTTGTGCTTTCATGATCGTTTTTGCGAATGCAGTTTTGCGTGAGTACTTTTAGCATGCTTTTGTACATTTACTTGTTTCCGTATCTTATCTATCGAGTGTTTTTGTGCACGTTTCTTGATGCGCATTCATGACCTCGAACTGTGGTACGTATTTCGATGATCGCTTTTGGAATCCAATTTTGACCATGTTCGAGTCCGAATTTGGAATTTTGCCATTAGCCAGAAATTGTAGCCAGCTGAAATGGCTTCTAATGCCGCCGGAACCAGTTGATTTGGAGTCCGCATGAGAACGTTATGCTTGTTAGAGTAGGTGACCAACAAGCCAACATGTGGCTCTGGTCTTTCGTATTTATTATTGTAATAAACGAACCGTTATTCGTATTAATGATAAAACACATTGGCATTCTATATCTTTGTCCCTTTGTCACAAGCATAGATATAGTCCTTACAGTTATTACAAGTACTAGTAATTGATCGTTAGGATCGTGAGATATTTACTTAAGTATTATAACTGTTAAACGTGTTCCTAGTCGAAGGGTTACGCCACGAATGAGGATATCGGCCTTTCCCATTAAGACTAGCACTTAGTGTATGTGTACTGCATCTCATCAGTAAACAGTATTGTGATATCGGCATGCATAAGTGGGTGCTCGTAAGTTGACGAGTTCACTGAACTCCCTCACCCTAGAAATCTCTAAGTGGTTCCCAATAATCGAGTAGAGATATCTATGGTATAGTTGTACACCATTAGTCCTTATGACCTAGACATCACCGTGACTTCACTAGAGGACCAGCTGTATCGTGACCTGTCCCTGAGTTCCACCGAGGACCATCCCAAGGGCCAGTGTTCGTGCAGTCCGAAATCTAGTGGGAGGTCTGTGCATTGTAGTCGGGGATTCGATCGCTAGAATAGTCTTGGATGTCCTGTGTGTTCTGAAAGTTTGTAATCATTCTAAGTCTCTGGCCAGAGCTGACTAAGTGATGATTAGAGAATTCGATTCTCTAAGTCATGCGCGTAAGGATTACAATACTTAGAACGATCGCACCGTCATCGAACATATAAAGAGGTCTCGATGAACCAATGCCTCTAGTTCGATCGGGACATATGAATCGAGGGGACCGTACTCTACGTTAACTATATATGAAGGTTCTTGCAGGCACTTCATTTGTATCTAGGGAATCATGACGCGTAGTTGCTAGACGCCAATCTTGATTCGTTGGGTGATTAAGGTGAAACGAGCTTCATCTTAATCGTAACTCGAAGGGGACGAGTTTTGACCACAAAGGGTTGTGGGCCCACGGCTAGCTTACACCTGAACCATCGAGGGTCACACTGCTCGTGCACATGAGATCTTTGAATGAACGGTCAGAGATAAAATAGTTTATCTTTGCATGATTGGAAGTCAATATGATTGAGTCCAACATTCATAATTTGGGATTATGAATGAGAATAAGAAAAGGAAAAGAATAGGCGAACGTGTTAGTGAACTTTCTAAATCGGGAAGTTTCCAAATTTAGAAAGTCCACTGAACTAGGGTTTCCACTTTTGGAAAGTTGGAAAATAAGAGATGGCACTCGTAATGACGAGGAAGTTATAATGATTCCGAAAATGCAATCGTTGAAATTTTTCGGTCATTGAATTGAGAGAGACGAGCAAGTAAAGGAACTAACGAGCTTAAGCTGTTGGGCCCAGTCCAACTTAAGCCCGCTAGGGTTTTATGCAAGGGACTATAAATACATGATTTATAGACCTTGCACAAAGACACAAAAACCCTAACCCTAGCGGCCGTCCACCTCTCTCTCTCGCCCCCTCTCCTGCGCGGCCACCTCCGCCGTTGGCGCCGCCCCGTCGCCGGAATCGGCCATCCCTTGGTCGATCCATTTCGGTATTCTTTTCTCTTTTCTTTTTCTTCCGTTAATTCTAACTACTTCGTGTCTAGTGCCACGTTTTAGTAGATCGAAGTATACGAGGTGAAATCCGAGAGGAGGAAGATCGTAGATTGAAGAACCAAGGAGCAACGCACGAGCCGAAGCCGCACGCTGCCCCACGCGCCGCCCCGGAAGTCCGCGCGTGAAGTTCACGCGCCGCCGTGGCCGTACACCGCCGCTGCTGCTGCTCAATTGCTGCCCCGATTCTACGGATTGGTTTCCGTAGTAATCACGACGTGCTAATCGCCCCTACCTCACGCTTCAAGAGGTAAACACACGAAACCCTAGTTTCGTTTTTGAGTTTCGTTTAATCTATGATTTCATGTTTTGCTTTGTATGATTTTATGTGATTATGTGTAATCGATTAAATCATTGCAAACATGTTATTTGGTTTAAACGCGAGCATGTTAACTGTTTTAATTCGGCTGAAATTATTAGCATGTAAATCGTTTTTAATTTCGCTGGAAGCGCAAAGGTACGCAATTAATTGAATTTATTTTATCGGGCATGTTCTTATGTGTTTTGAACTCGTTCGAATCACATAAATTTTTGTTTTCCGCTGCGTATGCGTGCCCGAAACCCAACAGTGGTATCAGAGCTCGTTGCGCAATTAATTGCGTTCGTTTTAATATGCATGTTCGATTTATTGAAGTAGTGATTGTCGTATTATGTAATTGGGAGTTTTCGTAAGTTTAAAATATTTTTTGAAATATTGTTTAGAATTTTTCCAGCTTTAAAATTGTTTAAAATTGGAAAATCGGATCTGAAATTATTTTTAAAACATCGGTTTTTAATTGTTCGGATCGAACCGGTCGAACGAACCGGTTCGATGGTTGTGTGCGATCTAGTTGACCGAATCCACGTGGATTCGGGTCGGTCAGACCGGTTCTCGGTCCGACTGACCCGGCCCACTGATTTGGGTCAGCTGGACCGGGCAGAACCGGACCGCTTCGGTCCGAACCGGTCAGACCGGTTGGGCCGAACCGGTCCACTGAAAATAAAAAAAAAAAAAAAAAAAAAAAAAAAAAAAAAAAAAAATTCAGATTTCTAAAATTAAACTTAAAACAAATTGATTTTAATTTTTGGAAAATTATTTTCAATTAATCCCAATTAGATAATTGGATCGACGATCATCTATTTTAGTAAATAGGTGTTAGATTAATTAATTAATTTAAATTGTTAAATTGATTTCAATTAATAGAACACATATATAATATTGATTATAGTTCAACTTAATTAGTAGTACCTCAACATTATTTGAAGGATTTATGCTAGTTGAGGTTCTATAATTATTTTGAATAACTCGATAATTAATTAATGTAATTAATTATGTAATTAGGTCGTATGTTCCTCTTAGGACAATATGCGTTTCCATATACCTTTAGAGAACATAGATGTAGGAATCACATAGACCAACGAACCTTCTGATGAGATAAAACTTTTAATAAAACCCCTCATTCTTAATCTAATTGAGAATCATTTCAAGCTATAAAGAAATACCCAATCTGTTGAGTTATTTCTTTCCTTCTGCCAACGGTTGGATTATGTGTAGCCCTTCACTGTAGTGCAGTAAGCCGTGTTAGCGGGGAGTGCTATGGTGGAGTAAGCTGTAATTCAATTGACATAGCGATGAAGGTAGCCATAGAAAAGGGTTATGTTGGATTAACGTGGTCGGCTAGATTAACTAGGGACTGCATTAGTTTGGCATAATCAAGTTCTATGAGCATCTTTGATTGGTAGGTTAGACTTGACACACGACGATTTTGATATTCGCGAGATTAACTTAGGTCATTATCAAGTGTGAGGAAATTTAATTTAGGGTCATATTGTGGATATGATTGATTGTGATCTACCTTTGGGCAAATATAATCGGGCTAGATTAACTACGGGTTATATTTGTCTATTGGACCTAAAGCCCATTAAGAAAAATCAGTTTTCTCGTTTGTCTACTAGAGGGAAGTGGAACTCGATAAAATTAGTGGGAGAACAATTAAATAACACAAGTCCAAACATTTAATTGTAACAATCATTTAACGCGAATCTCTAATAATCCTCTTCTCTATATGTCTCAGATAATCATGTCTAAGAATCCCATAATGTCAATCCTCGACAATAAACTCAATGGCCCTAATTACCTAGATTGGTTGCGTAGTCTTAAGCTTGTGCTAACTGTTGAGGGGCGTCTCTACGTTTTGAACGAGAGGCTTCCCGCCACTATACCTGCCACAGCGACTGATGCTGAAAAGGAAACTTATGAAGTTTGGAAGAAAGATGACACCCATGCTAGGTGCTATATGATAGCCGCCATGGAGCCCGCGCTTGCGAGGAAATATGAGTCTCACTTGCATGCTTTCGATATAAAGGCTCATCTCGATAGCATGTATAGTGAGAATATTAGGGCATCGAGATACGCTGCTACAAAGGAGTTGATCACAGCGAGACTGCGCGAAGGGACTTCGGTCCACGAGCACTGTCTCAAAATGATCACTCTCCTTGAAAAGCTAGTGAATCTTGATGTCACCCTCCCGGCCGAGCTCTCGTTGGATTTGATCCTGTTGTCTCTTCCTAGTTCCTATGAATCGTTCATAGTGAACTTCAACATGAACAAACTAGATCCTCCCTTGGATGAGTTAATGAACATGTTGGTCAGCTTCGAGTCCACCATTAAGAAAGAGAAGTCTGTTCTCGTTGCTGCTACTTCTGGAAAGAAGAGTTCTTTCCAAAAGAAGAGAAAGGAAAGAGTTATTTTCCCTAACAGCAAGTTCGAAGTGGGTGAAGGTAGTGGGGGCCCCAAAGCAAAGGTTAGCAAACAAGTTGATGATGCTTGCCATCACTGTGGAAAGAAAGGACATTGGCGCCGCAACTGCAAGGCTTACCTGAAGCAGAAAGGTTCTGAAAAGGGTACGTATTTCATTGACGTAAATTTGTCTGTCAACTCTTCTTCTTGGGTATTGGATACGGGCTGTGGCTCACATTTGTGCAATGATTTGCAGCTAATGACAAGAAGTCGAAGACTTAGAGCGGGTGAGACCTACCTAAGGATGGGGAATGGAGCAAGAGTTGCTGCTCAAGCCATTGGCACAATTTACTTAAATGTTTTGGATTCTAGTTTTCCTATTGTTTTGAACGATTGTTTATTTGTTCCGTCGCTCATTAGAAACTTTATTTCTATTCCTGTATTAGATATTGAAGGTTTTACTTTTGTTTTTGGAAATTCGATTTGCATTATACAAAAGAATGAGAATCTAATTTGCAAAGGACGACTATTAAACAACTTGTATGAACTAAATCCAAGTGAAATACCTATTAATGTTATATCAGCAAAACGTAAGGAGATAGATCAAAACCCCGCACCACTTTGGCACGCTAGATTAGGTCATGTCTCTTTAAGAAGGATGAACGATTTTGTTAGTGAAGGATTGTTCTCTTTGGAGGACGTGAAATCACTACAAACTTGTGAATCTTGCCTTAAAGGGAAAATGACCAAGTCACCCTACAAAGGGAAAATGGAACGAGCCGAGGGTCTTTTGGATTTGATCCATACAGACGTATGTGGTCCACTAAGTGTTAGTGCGAAGGGTGGATATAACTACTTCGCTACCTTTACCGACGATTATTCTAGGTATGGGTATGTGTACTTGATGAAGTACAAGTCTGAAACATTTGAAAGGTTCAAAGATTTTAGACATGAAGTAGAAAAGCAACTCGGACGAAGTATTAAGAAGCTACGATCCGATCGTGGTGGAGAATACTTGAGCATCGAGTTCATTGACTATCTAAAAGAAAATGGGATACAGTCCCAATGGACTCCACCGGGAACTCCTCAACTTAATGGAGTATCCGAACGTCGGAATCGAACTTTATTAGATATGGTTCGATCAATGATGGGGTTCACAAACTTACCGGCATACTTGTGGGGTCATGCACTCCGTACTGCCGCGTATTTGCTGAATAGAGTTAACACCAAAGCAGTTAAATCCACACCTTATGAACTTTGGCATTCCCGGAAACCCAATTACAAACGTATTAGGATATGGGGTTGTCCCGCTTATGTGAAGCGATTAGTGGGAGATAAGTTGGATAGTAAATCCGACTTGTGCTATTTTGTGGGGTATCCCGAAGACTCAATGGGATACGAGTTTTATTATGTCAAAGAAGCAAAGACGTTTGTTTCGAGAAATGCCACCTTTTTGGAAAGGGAGTTTCTATCCGATAGAAAGGGCAGCATGATAGAACTTGAAGTAGTTCAAGAACCACAAAGTGAAGTTCAAACACAAGAACAAGCAATCGAACCAATACAACAAACCACTAATATACCTCCTGAACCTACGGTACGTAGATCCGAAAGAGTTCGGAAAATGCCGGATAGGTTATTCCTCCTCGAAAATGATGAAGATCATGTTGATCTTGGACGAGATCCAAGAACATACAATGAGGCCGTATCGGATGCGGACATGGGACATTGGCTAACTGCCATGAAATCCGAAATGGAGTCCATGTACTCCAACAAGGTGTGGACCTTGGTAGATCCACCGAAGGGAATTGTTCCTATAGGCTGCAAGTGGATCTATAAGAAGAAAATTGGAGTGGATGGAAAGGTGTCGACCTATAAAGCTAGATTGGTAGCAAAATGATACACTCAAAGGCAAGGCGTTGACTATGAGGAAACCTTTTCACCAGTCGCGATGCTGAAGTCCATTAGGATTTTGCTGGCCATAGCTGCGTGGTACGACTACGAGATATGGCAAATGGATGTGAAGACCGCCTTCCTTAATGGAGACATTGAGGAAGAAATTTACATGGCGCAGCCGGAAGGCTTCATATCTTCTGGAAGTGAGCAAAAGGTTTGCAAGCTCCAGCGATCCATATATGGATTGAAGCAAGCATCCCGTAGTTGGAACATTAGGTTCGACTCAACTATCAAAGAGTTTGATTTTGAGAAGAATCCGGAGGAACCTTGTGTATACAAGAAGGTTAGTGGGAGGGCAGTAATATTTTTAGTGCTTTACGTTGACGACATTCTACTCATTGGGAATGATGTAGGAATGTTGCAGCAAACGAAAGCATGGTTGTCCACGCGTTTCTCAATGAAGGATTTGGGAGAAGCATCTTACGTATTAGGAATACGCATCTATAGAGATAGAGCAAGAAAGATGCTTGGTTTATCCCAAAGCCTGTACATAGACACCGTTATGAAACGGTTTAGCATGGAAGAATCCAAGAAGGGATTCTTGCCAATGTCCCATGGGGTTCGTCTCTCGAAATCTATGTGTCCCCAAACACCTAGTGAAATCGAGGAGATGAAAAGGACGCCTTATGCTTCTGCCATAGGAAGCATAATGTATGGCATGCTATGTACGAGACCCGATATTGCGTATGCTGTGAGTGTCACAAGCAGATATCAGTCTAACCCCGGCCCGGCTCACTGGAAAGCTGTGAAAGATATCCTCAAGTACTTGCGAAGAACTAAGGATATATTTTTGGTCTATGGGGGTGCCGAGTTGAAATTAGAGGGTTTTACTGACTCTAGTTTTCAATCGGATGTGGACGACTCAAAGTCGAATTCTGGATTTATATTCACGCTTAATGGTGGTGCCGTGTGTTGGAAGAGTTCCAAGCAAAGCACGACGGCCGATTCCACTACCGAAGCGGAATACATTGCAGCGTCCGAAGCTGCAAAGGAAGGGACTTGGATAAGGAAGTTCATCCAAGAGTTGGATGTCACTCCTGATGCTAGTGATCCAGTACCGTTGTACTGTGATAACACCGGAGCCGTGGCACAAGCTAAGGAGCCGCGATCTCATCAGAAGTCGAAGCATATTCTGAGGAAGTATCACGTGATCCGAGAGATCATTGATAGAGGTGAAGTTAAGGTAGAACGAGTCACCTCGGAAGAGAACGTTGCAGACCCCTTCACGAAGCCTTTACCAAGATCGGTCCATGAGAAACATGGAGAGTCGATGGGATTGCGGTTTATGGGTAGTTGGCTTTAGGTCAAGTGGGAGATTGTTAGAGTAGGTGACCAACAAGCCAACATGTGGCTGTGGTCTTTCGTATTTATTATTGTAATAAACGAACCGTTATTCGTATTAATGATAAAACACATTGGCATTCTATATCTTTGTCCCTTTGTCACAAGCATAGATATAGTCCTTACAGTTATTACAAGTACTAGTAATTGATCGTTAGGATCGTGAGATATTTACTTAAGTATTATAACTGTTAAACGTGTTCCTAGTCGAAGGGTTACGCCACGAATGAGGATATCGGCCTTTCCCATTAAGACTAGCACTTAGTGTATGTGTACTGCATCTCATCAGTAAACGGTATTGTGATATCGGCATGCATAAGTGGGTGCTCGTAAGTTGACGAGTTCACTGAACTCCCTCACCCTAGAAATCTCTAAGTGGTTCCCAATAATCGAGTAGAGATATCTATGGTATAGTTGTACACCATTAGTCCTTATGACCTAGACATCACCGTGACTTCACTAGAGGACCAGCTGTATCGTGACCTGTCCCTGAGTTCCACCGAGGACCATCCCAAGGGCCAGTGTTCGTGCAGTCCGAAATCTAGTGGGAGGTCTGTGCATTGTAGTCGGGGATTCGATCGCTAGAATAGTCTTGGATGTCCTGTGTGTTCTGAAAGTTTGTAATCATTCTAAGTCTCTGGCCAGAGCTGACTAATTGATGATTAGAGAATTCGATTCTCTAGGTCATGCACGTAACGATTACAACACTTAGAACAATTGCACCGTCATTGAACATATAAAGGGGTCTCGACGACCCAATGCCTCTAGTTCAATCGAGACATATGTATCGAAGGGACCGTACTGTACGTTAACTATATCTGAAGGTTCTTGCAGACACTTCATTTGTATCTAGGGAATCATGACGCATAGTTGCTAGACGCCAATCTTGATTCGTTGGGTGATTAAGGTGAAACGAGCTTCATCTTTATCGTAACTCTAAGGGACGAGTTTTGACCACAAAGGGTTGTGGGCCCACGGCTAGCTTATATCTGAACCATCGAGGGTCACACTGCTCGTGCACATGAGATCTTTGAATAAACGGTCAGAGATAAAATAGTTTATCTTTGCATGATTGGAAGTCAATATGATTGGGTCCAACATTCGTAATTTGGAATTATGAATGAGAATAAGAAAAGGAAAAGAATAGGCAAACGTATTAGTGAACTTTCTAAATCGGGAAGTTTCCAAATTTAGAAAGTGCACTGAATTAGGGTTTCCACATTTGGAAAGTTGGAAATCGAGAGTTGGCACTCGTAATGACGAGGACATTATAATGATTCCAAAAATGTAATCATTACAATTTTCCGATCATTGAATTGAGAGAGACGAGCAAGTAAAAGTACTAACGAACTTAAGCTGTTGGGCCCGGTCCAACTTAAGCCCGCTAGGGTTTTATGCAAGACACTATAAATACTGTTAGAGTAGGTGACCAACAAGCCAACATGTGGCTCTGGTCTTTCGTATTTATTATTGTAATAAACGAACCGTTATTCGTATTAATGATAAAACACATTGGCATTCTATATCTTTGTCCCTTTGTCACAAGCATAGATATAGTCCTTACAGTTATTACAAGTACTAGTAATTGATCGTTAGGATTGTGAGATATTTACTTAAGTATTATAACTGTTAAACGTGTTCCTAGTCGAAGGGTTACGCCACGAATGAGGATATCGGCCTTTCCCATTAAGACTAGCACTTAGTGTATGTGTACTGCATCTCATCAGTAAACGGTATTGTGATATCGGCATGCATAAGTGGGTGCTCGTAAGTTGACGAGTTCACTGAACTCCCTCACCCTAGAAATCTCTAAGTGGTTCCCAATAATCGAGTAGAGATATCTATGGTATAGTTGTACACCATTAGTCCTTATGACCTAGACATCACCGTGACTTCACTAGAGGACCAGCTGTATCGTGACCTGTCCCTGAGTTCCACCGAGGACCATCCCAAGGGCCAGTGTTCGTGCAGTCCAAAATCTAGTGGGAGGTCTGTGCATTGTAGTCGGGGATTCGATCGCTAGAATAGTCTTGGATGTCCTGTGTGTTCTGAAAGTTTGTAATCATTCTAAGTCTCTGGCCAGAGCTGACTAAGTGATGATTAGAGAATTCGATTCTCTAAGTCATGCGCGTAAGGATTACAATACTTAGAACGATCGCACCGTCATCGAACATATAAAGAGGTCTCGATGAACCAATGCCTCTAGTTCAATCGGGACATATGAATCGAGGGGACCGTACTGTACGTTAACTATATCTGAAGGTTCTTGCAGGCACTTCATTTGTATCTAGGGAATCATGACGCGTAGTTGCTAGACGCCAATCTTGATTCGTTGGGTGATTAAGGTGAAACGAGCTTCATCTTAATCGTAACTCGAAGGGGACGAGTTTTGACCACAAAGGGTTGTGGGCCCACGGCTAGCTTACACCTGAACCATCGAGGGTCACACTGCTCGTGCACATGAGATCTTTGAATGAACGGTCAGAGATAAAATAGTTTATCTGTGCATGATTGGAAGTCAATATGATTGAGTCCAACATTCATAATTTGGGATTATGAATGAGAATAAGAAAAGGAAAAGAATAGGCGAACGTATTAGTGAACCTTCTAAATCGGGAAGTTTCCAAATTTAGAAAGTCCACTGAACTAGGGTTTCCACTTTTGGAAAGTTGGAAAATAAGAGATGGCACTCGTAATGACGAGGAAGTTATAATGATTCCGAAAATGCAATCGTTGAAATTTTTCGGTCATTGAATTGAGAGAGACGAGCAAGTAAAGGAACTAACGAGCTTAAGCTGTTGGGCCCAGTCCAACTTAAGCCCGCTAGGGTTTTATGCAAGGGACTATAAATACATGATTTATAGACCTTGCACAAATACAACAAACCCTAACCCTAGCGGCCGTCCACCTCTCTCTCTCGCCCCCTCTCCCGCGCGGCCACCTCCGCCGTTGGCGCCGCCCCGTCGCCGGAATCGGCCATCCCTTGGTCGATCCATTTCGGTATTCTTTTCTCCTTTCCTTTTCTTCCGTTAATTCTAACTACTTCGTGTCTAGTGCCACGTTTTAGTAGATCGAAGTATACGAGGTGAAATCCGAGAGGAGGAAGATCGTAGATCGAAGAACCAAGGAGCAACGCACGAGCCGAAGCCGCACGCTGCCCCACGCGCCGCCCCGGAAGTCCGCGCGTGAAGTTCACGCGCCGCCGTGGCCGTACACCGCCGCTGCTGCTGCTCAATTGCTGCCCCGATTCTACGGATTGGTTTCCGTAGTAATCACGACGTGCTAATCGCCCCTACCTCACGCTTCAAGAGGTAAACACACGAAACCCTAGTTTCGTTTTTGAGTTTCGTTTAATCTATGATTTCATGTTTTGCTTTGTATGATTTTATGTGATTATGTGTAATCGATTAAATCATTGCAAGCATGTTATTTGGTTTAAACGCGAGCATGTTAACTGTTTTAATTCGGCTGAAATTATTAGCATGTAAATCGTTTTTAATTTCGCTGGAAGCGCAAAGGTACGCAATTAATTGAATTTATTTTATCGGGCATGTTCTTATGTGTTTTGAACTCGTTTGAATCACATAAATTTTTGTTTTCCGCTGCGTATGCGTGCCCGAAACCCAACAGTGGTATCAGAGCTTGTTGCGCAATTAATTGCGTTCGTTTTAATATGCATGTTCGATTTATTGAAGTAGTGATTGTCGTATTATGTAATTGGGAGTTTTCGTAAGTTTAAAATATTTTTTGAAATATTGTTTAGAATTTTTCCAGCTTTAAAATTGTTTAAAATTGGAAAATCGGATCTGAAATTATTTTTAAAACATCGGCTTTTAATTGTTCGGATCGAACCGGTCGAACGAACCGGTTCGATGGTTGTGTGCGATCTAGTTGACCGAATCCACGTGGATTCGGGTCGGTCAGACCGGTTCTCGGTCCGACTGACCCGGCCCACTGATTTGGGTCAGCTGGACCGGGCAGAACCGGACCGCTTCGGTCCGAACCGGTCAGACCGGTTGGGCCGAACCGGTCCACTGAAAAAAAAAAAAAAAAAAAAAATTTTCAGATTTCTAAAATTAAACTTAAAACAAATTGATTTTAATTTTTGGAAAATTATTTTCAATTAATCCCAATTAGATAATTGGATCGACAATCATCTATTTTAGTAAATAGATGTTAGATTAATTAAATTGATTTAAATTGTTAAATTGATTTCTATTAATAGAACACATATATAATATTGATTATAAATTCAATTTAATTAGTAGTACCTCAACATTATTTGAATAATTTATGCAAGTTGAGGTTCTATAATTATTTTGAAAACCCGATAATTAATTAATGTAATTAATTATATAGTTAAGTCGTATGTTCCTCTTAGGACAATATGCGTTTCCATATACCTTTAGAGAACATAGATGTAGGAATCACATAGACCAATCCAAACCTTCTGATGAGATAAAACATTTTAATAAAACCCCTCATTCTTTTAATTAAGAATCATTTCAAGCTATAAAGAAATACCCAATCTGTTGAGTTATTTCTTTCCTTCTGCCAACGGTTGGATTATGTGTAGCCCTTCACTGTAGTGCAGTAAGCCGTGTTAGCGGGGAGTGCTATGGTGGAGTAAGCTGTAATTCAATTGACATAGCGATGAAGGTAGCCATAGAAAAGGGTTATGTTGGATTAACGTGGTCGGCTAGATTAACTAGGGACTGCATTAGTTTGGCATAATCAAGTTCTATGAGCATCTTTGATTGGTAGGTTAGACTTGACACACGACGATTTTGATATTCGCGAGATTAACTTAGGTCATTATCAAGTGTGAGGAAATTTAATTTAGGGTCATATTGTGGATATGATTGATTGTGATCTACCTTTGGGCAAATATAATCGGGCTAGATTAACTACGGGTTATATTTGTTTATTGGACCTAAAGCCCATTAAGAAAAATCAGTTTTCTCGTTTGTCTACTAGAGGGAAGTGGAACTCGATAAAATTAGTGGGAGAACAATTAAATAACACAAGTCCAAACATTTAATTGTAACAATCATTTAACGCGAATCTCTAATAATCCTCTTCTCTATATGTCTCAGATAATCATGTCTAAGAATCCCATAATGTCAATCCTCGACAATAAACTCAATGGCCCTAATTACCTAGATTGGTTGCGTAGTCTTAAGCTTGTGCTAACTGTTGAGGGGCGTCTCTACGTTTTGAACGAGAGGCTTCCCGCCACTATACCTGCCACAGCGACTGATGCTGAAAAGGAAACTTATGAGGTTTGGAAGAAAGATGACACCCATGCTAGGTGCTATATGATAGCCGCCATGGAGCCCGCGCTTGCGAGGAAATATGAGTCTCACTTGCATGCTTTTGATATAAAGGCTCATCTCGATAGCATGTATAGTGAGAATATTAGGGCATCGAGATACGCTGCTACAAAGGAGTTGATCACAGCGAGACTGCGCGAAGGGACTTCGGTCCACGAGCACTGTCTCAAAATGATCACTCTCGTTGAAAAGCTAGTGAATCTTGATGTCACCCTCCCGGCCGAGCTCTCGTTGGATTTTATCCTGTTGTCTCTTCCTAGTTCCTATGAATTGTTCATAGTGAACTTCAACATGAACAAACTAGATCCTCCCTTGGATGAGTTAATGAACATGTTGGTCAGCTTCGAGTCCACCATCAAGAAAGAGAAGTCTGTTCTCGTTGCTGCTACTTCTGGAAAGAAGAGTTCTTTCCAAAAGAAGAGAAAGGAAAGAGTTCTTTTCCCTAACAGCAAGTTCGAAGTGGGTGAAAGTAG
Source organism: Erythranthe guttata (assembly GCF_056151865.1). NCBI lineage: Eukaryota > Viridiplantae > Streptophyta > Magnoliopsida > Lamiales > Phrymaceae > Erythranthe > Erythranthe guttata. The sequence continues at coordinate 10,898,797 of NC_142542.1, read as the reverse complement.
TGGGGGCCCCAAAGCAAAGGTTAGCAAACAAGTTGATGATGCTTGCCATCACTGTGGAAAGAAAGGACATTGGCGCCGCAACTGCAAGGCTTACCTGAAGCAGAAAGGTTCTGAAAAGGGTACGTATTTCATTGACGTAAATTTGTCTGTCAACTCTTCTTCTTGGGTATTGGATACGGGCTGTGGCTCACATTTGTGCAATGATTTGCAGCTAATGACAAGAAGTCGAAGACTTAGAGCGGGTGAGACCTACCTAAGGATGGGGAATGGAGCAAGAGTTGCTGCTGAAGCCATTGGCACAATTTACTTAAATGTTTTGGATTCTAGTTTTCCTATTGTTTTGAACGATTGTTTATTTGTTCCGTCGCTCATTAGAAACCTTATTTCTATTCCTGTATTAGATATTGAAGGTTTTACTTTTGTTTTTGGAAATTCGATTTGCATTATACAAAAGAATGAGAATCTAATTTGCAAAGGACGACTATTAAACAACTTGTATGAACTAAATCCAAGTGAAATACCTATTAATGTTATATCAGCAAAACGTAAGGAGATAGATCAAAACCCCGCACAACTTTGGCACGCTAGATTAGGTCATGTCTCTTTAAGAAGGATGAACGATTTTGTTAGTGAAGGATTGTTCTCTTTGGAGGACGTGAAATCACTACAAACTTGTGAATCTTGCCTTAAAGGGAAAATGACCAAGTCACCCTACAAAGGGAAAATGGAACGAGCCGAGGGTCTTTTGGATTTGATCCATACAGACGTATGTGGTCCACTAAGTGTTAGTGCGAAGGGTGGATATAACTACTTCGCTACCTTTACCGACGATTATTCTAGGTATGGGTATGTGTACTTGATGAAGTACAAGTCTGAAACATTTGAAAGGTTCAAAGATTTTAGACATGAAGTAGAAAAGCAACTCGGACGAAGTATTAAGAAGCTACGATCCGATCGTGGTGGAGAATACTTGAGCATCGAGTTCATTGACTATCTAAAAGAAAATGGGATACAGTCCCAATGGACTCCACCGGGAACTCCTCAACTTAATGGAGTATCCGAACGTCGGAATCGAACTTTATTAGATATGGTTCGATCAATGATGGGGTTCACAAACTTACCGGCATACTTGTGGGGTCATGCACTCCGTACTGCCGCGTATTTGCTGAATAGAGTTAACACCAAAGCAGTTAAATCCACACCTTACGAACTTTGGCATTCCCGGAAACCCAATTACAAACATATTAGGATATGGGGTTGTCCCGCTTATGTGAAGCGATTAGTGGGAGATAAGTTGGATAGTAAATCCGACTTGTGCTATTTTGTGGGGTATCCCGAAGACTCAATGGGATACGAGTTTTATTATGTCAAAGAAGCAAAGACGTTTGTTTCGAGAAATGCCACCTTTTTGGAAAGGGAGTTTCTATTCGATAGAAAGGGCAGCATGATAGAACTTGAAGTAGTTCAAGAACCACAAAGTGAAGTTCAAACACAAGAACAAGCAATCGAACCAATACAACAAACCACTAATATACCTCCTGAACCTACGGTACGTAGATCCGAAAGAGTTCGGAAAATGCCGGATAGGTTATTCCTCCTCGAAAATGATGAAGATCATGTTGATCTTGGACGAGATCCAAGAACATACAATGAGGCCGTATCGGATGCGGACATGGGACATTGGCTAACTGCCATGAAATCCGAAATGGACTCCATGTACTCCAACAAGGTGTGGACCTTGATAGATCCACCGAAGGGAATTGTTCCTATAGGCTGCAAGTGGATCTATAAGAAGAAAATTGGAGTGGATGGAAAGGTGTCGACCTATAAAGCTAGATTGGTAGCAAAAGGATACACTCAAAGGCAAGGCGTTGACTATGAGGAAACCTTTTCACCAGTCGCGATGCTGAAGTCCATTAGGATTTTGCTGGCCATAGCTGCGTGGTACGACTACGAGATATGGCAAATGGATGTGAAGACCGCCTTCCTTAATGGAGACATTGAGGAAGAAATTTACATGGCGCAGCCGGAAGGCTTCATATCTTCTGGAAGTGAGCAAAAGGTTTGCAAGCTCCAGCGATCCATTTATGGATTGAAGCAAGCATCCCGTAGTTGGAACATTAGGTTCGACTCAACTATCAAAGAGTTTGATTTTGAGAAGAATCCGGAGGAACCTTGTGTATACAAGAAGGTTAGTGGGAGGGCAGTGATATTTTTAGTGCTTTACGTTGATGACATTCTACTCATTGGGAATGACGTAGGAATGCTGCAACAAACGAAAGCATGGTTGTCCACACGTTTCTCAATGAAGGATTTGGGAGAAGCATCTTATGTATTAGGAATACGCATCTATACAGATAGAGCGAGAAAGATGCTTGGTTTATCCCAAAGCCTGTACATAGACACCGTTATGAAACGGTTTAGCATGGAAGAATCCAAGAAGGGATTCTTGCCAATGTCCCATGGGGTTCGTCTCTCGAAATCTATGTGTCCCCAAACACCTAGTGAAATCGAGGAGATGAAAAGGACGCCTTATGCTTCTGCCATAGGAAGCATAATGTATGGCATGCTATGTACGAGACCCGATATTGCGTATGCTGTGAGTGTCACAAGCAGATATCAGTCTAACCCCGGCCCGGCTCACTGGAAAGCTGTGAAAGATATCCTCAAGTACGTGCGAAGAACTAAGGATATATTTTTGGTCTATGGGGGTGCCGAGTTGAAATTAGAGGGTTTTACTGACTCTAGTTTTCAATCGGATGTGGACGACTCAAAGTCGAATTCTGGATTTATATTCACGCTTAATGGTGGTGCCGTGTGTTGGAAGAGTTCCAAGCAAAGCACGACGGCCGATTCCACTACCGAAGCGGAATACATTGCAGTGTCCGAAGCTGCAAAGGAAGGGACTTGGATAAGGAAGTTCATCCAAGAGTTGGATGTCATTCCTGATGCTAGTGATCCAGTACCGTTGTACTGTGATAACACCGGAGCCGTGGCACAAGCTAAGGAGCCGCGATCTCATCAGAAGTCGAAGCATATTCTGAGGAAGTATCACGTGATCCGAGAGATCATTGATAGAGGTGAAGTTAAGGTAGAACGAGTCACCTCGGAAGAGAACGTTGCAGACCCCTTCACGAAGCCTTTACCAAGATCGGTCCATGAGAAACATCGAGAGTCGATGGGATTGCGGTTTATGGGTAGTTGGCTTTAGGTCAAGTGGGAGATTGTTAGAGTAGGTGACCAACAAGCCAACATGTGGCTCTGGTCTTTCGTATTTATTATTGTAATAAACGAACCGTTATTTGTATTAATGATAAAACACATTGGCATTCTATATCTTTGTCCCTTTGTCACAAGCATAGATATAGTCCTTACAGTTATTACAAGTACTAGTAATTGATCGTTAGGATCGTGAGATATTTACTTAAGTATTATAACTGTTAAACGTGTTCCTAGTCGAAGGGTTACGCCACGAATGAGGATATCGGCCTTTCCCATTAAGACTAGCACTTAGTGTATGTGTACTGCATCTCATCAGTAAACGGTATTGTGATATCGGCATGCATAAGTGGGTGCTCGTAAGTTGACGAGTTCACTGAACTCCCTCACCCTAGAAATCTCTAAGTGGTTCCCAATAATCGAGTAGAGATATCTATGGTATAGTTGTACACCATTAGTTCTTATGACCTAGACATCACCGTGACTTCACTAGAGGACCAGCTGTATCGTGACCTGTCTCTGAGTTCCACCGAGGACCATCCCAAGGGCCAGTGTTCGTGCAGTCCGAAATCTAGTGGGAGGTCTGTGCATTGTAGTCGGGGATTCGATCGCTAGAATAGTCTTGGATGTCCTGTGTGTTCTGAAATTTTGTAATCATTCTAAGTCTCTGGCCAGAGCTGACTAAGTGATGATTAGAGAATTCGATTCTCTAAGTCATGCGCGTAAGGATTACAATACTTAGAACGATCGCACCGTCATCGAACATATAAAGAGGTCTCGATGAACCAATGCCTCTAGTTCGATCGGGACATATGAATCGAAGGGACCGTACTGTACGTTAACTATATCTGAAGGTTCTTGCAGGCACTTCATTTGTATCTAGGGAATCATGACGCGTAGTTGCTAGACGCCAATCTTGATTCGTTGGGTGATTAAGGTGAAACGAGCTTCATCTTAATCGTAACTCGAAGGGGACGAGTTTTGACCACAAAGGGTTGTGGGCCCACGGCTAGCTTACACCTGAACCATCGAGGGTCACACTGCTCGTGCACATGAGATCTTTGAATAAACGGTCAAAGGTAAAATATGTTTATCTTTGCATGATTGGAAGTCAATATGATTGGGTCCAACATTCGTAATTTGGAATTATGAATGAGAATAAGAAAAGGAAAAGAATAGGCGAACGTATTAGTGAACCTTCTAAATCGGGAAGTTTCCAAATTTAGAAAGTCCACTGAACTAGGGTTTCCACTTTTGGAAAGTTGGAAAATAAGAGATGGCACTCGTAATGACGAGGAAGTTATAATGATTCCGAAAATGCAATCGTTGAAATTTTTCGGTCATTGAATTGAGAGAGACGAGCAAGTAAAGGAACTAACGAGCTTAAGCTGTTGGGCCCAGTCCAACTTAAGCCCGCTAGGGTTTTATGCAAGGGACTATAAATACATGATTTATAGACCTTGCACAAATACAACAAACCCTAACCCTAGCGGCCGTCCACCTCTCTCTCTCGCCCCCTCTCCCGCGCGGCCACCTCCGCCGTTGGCGCCGCCCCGTCGCCGGAATCGGCCATCCCTTGGTCGATCCATTTCGGTATTCTTTTCTCCTTTCCTTTTCTTCCGTTAATTCTAACTACTTCGTGTCTAGTGCCACGTTTTAGTAGATCGAAGTATACGAGGTGAAATCCGAGAGGAGGAAGATCGTAGATCGAAGAACCAAGGAGCAACGCACGAGCCGAAGCCGCACGCTGCCCCACGCGCCGCCCCGGAAGTCCGCGCGTGAAGTTCACGCGCCGCCGTGGCCGTACACCGCCGCTGCTGCTGCTCAATTGCTGCTCCGATTCTACGGATTGGTTTCCGTAGTAATCACGACGTGCTAATCGCCCCTACCTCACGCTTCAAGAGGTAAACACACGAAACCCTAGTTTCGTTTTTGAGTTTCGTTTAATCTATGATTTCATGTTTTGCTTTGTATGATTTTATGTGATTATGTGTAATCGATTAAATCATTGCAAGCATGTTATTTGGTTTAAACGCGAGCATGTTAACTGTTTTAATTCGGCTGAAATTATTAGCATGTAAATCGTTTTTAATTTCGCTGGAAGAGCAAAGGTACGCAATTAATTGAATTTATTTTATCGGGCATGTTCTTATGTGTTTTGAACTCGTTTGAATCACACAAATTTTTGTTTTCCGCTGCGTATGCGTGCCCGAAACCCAACAAATACTTGATTTATAGGTCTTGCACAACACACAACAAAAAGCCCTAACCCTGGCCGCTCCCCCTCTCTCTCTCGGCCACTCTCCCGCGGCCACCACCGGCGCCGTCGCCGGAACCCTGCCGGAATCGGCCATCTTTTGGCCGGTCACCATTGGTAGTTCTTTCCTTCTCTTTTTCTTCCGTTTTTCTAACTATTACGTGTCTAGTGCCACGTGTTTAGTAGATCGAAGTATACGAGGTGAAATCCGAGAGGAGGAAGATCGAAGATCGAAGAATCGAGGAGCAGCACACGAGTCGAAGCCGCACGCAACCCCACGCGCCGCCCGAAGACCGCGCGTGAGTTACACGCGCCGCCGTGGCCCGTCTCGCCGCTGCTGCCCCGGATTGTACGGATTGGTTTCCGTAGCAATCTCGTCTTGCTTAGTGCTCCTACCTCACGCTTCAAGAGGTAAACTCACGAATTCATTGTTCTTGATTCGTTTACGTTTAAATCCAATATGTATGTTCGTTCTTGTATGATTTTATGTGATTACATGAAATTGATTTGTATGTTCGAGCATGTTATTTGATTTAAATGCGAGCATGTTAATTGATTTAAATTTGTTTAAATAATTAAGCATGTATCTTGTTTTTATTTTCGCTGGAAGCGCAAAGGTACACAATTAATTGTTCTCAATATTGTCGGGCATGTGTTATGTGTTTTAAATTGTTTAAATCGCATAAAATTTTTGTTTTCCGCTGCGTAGACGTGCCTGATTCCCAACAGTTTGTTGTTTTGTATTAATGTCCTAGGATTGTAGTTTGTGTTTCATGATCCTTTTTGCGAATGCACTTTTGCGTGAGCACTTTTTTGCATGCTTTTGTACTTTCACTTGTGTCCGTATCTTTTCTAGCGAGTGTTTTTGTGCACGTTTCTTGATGCGCATTCATGACCTCGAACTGTAGTACGTATTTTGATGATCGCTTTTGGAATCCAATGTTGACCATATTCGAGTCCGAATTTTGAATTTTGTCGTTAGACAGAAACTGTAGCCACCTGAAATGGCTTTTAATGCCACCGGAACCAGTTGATTTGGAGTCCGGATGAGAACATTATGTTCGACTTCGTGGACACTACCAAAGATGTTCAGGGATTCTCTCTTCTTATTTGATTTTATTTTCCTAATTGCAACTCTTTTGTTACTCTTTCATCTTTTTTGCTTCCTGGACACCTAATTTTTGATTTGTACCTATAAGATACCAAATCCACCAATTAATATAGAAATATAAATTAATCCGAAGAAAAATTCACGTAAACGTAAACGTAGAGTTTTATTTCTACACTCCACTGTATCTTTTTTATCTAGTGTTTTTGTTGTTGTTTGTTGATGCGTATTAAAGTCCTAGTATTATAGTTGGTGTTGTTAACAACGTTGTTGCAAATGCACTTTTGCGCATGTTTTTTTACATGTACGTTTTTGCATGTCCAATTGAGCGAGTGTCTGTGTGCATGTTTGTTGATTTGTATTAATGTCCTAGGATTCTAATTTGTGTTTTCATGATCCTTTTTGCGAATGCACTTTTGCGTGAGTACTTTTGTGCATGCTTTTCTAGCGAGTGTTTTTGTGCACGTTTCTTGATGCGCATTGATAACCTCGAACTGTAGTACGTATTTTCATGATCGCTTTTGGAATCCAGTTTTGACCATGTTCGAGTTCGAATTTGGAATTTTGCCGTCAGACAAAAATTGTAGCCAACTGAAATAGCTTTGCAATGCCGCCGGAACCGGTTGATTTGTAGTCCGGATGAGAAAGTTATGCTCGACTTTGTGGACACTACCAAAGATGTTCGAGGATTCTCTCTTCTAATTTAATTTTATTTTCCTAATTGCAACTCTTTTCTTACTCTTTGATCATTTTTGCTTCCTGGACACCTAATTTTCGATTTGTACCTATAAGATACCAAATCCACCAATTAATATAGAAATATAAATTAATCCCAAAAATAATCCACGTAACTGTTGTTGGAGTACGTGACCAACAAGCCAACTTGTGGCTGTGGTCTTTCTCTTTTTTCTTGTAATAAAACAATCGTTTTTCGTTCGTAATAATAAAATATTTCATTTGGCATTCTATATCTCTTATCCCATGCAAGTAGCATAGATATAGTCCTAACGATTTACTCTATTACTGTGAGTTGATCTAGTAGAATCATGAGATAACTCAGCAATGTAATGTAACTGTTAAACCTTGTTCCTAGTCGATGGGTTACGCCAATAATGAGGATACCGGCCTTTCCGTTTTGAGACTAGCACTTAGTGTATGTGTACTGCGTCTCATCAGTCCTCGGTGTTGTGACATCGGCATACTTGAGTGGGTGCTCATACTAGATGAGTTCACTGAACTCCCTCTCCCTAGAAATCTATAAGTGGTTCTCATTCATCGAGTAATAGGTTTCTAAGATATAGTTGTACACCATTAGTCCTTAAGACCCAGACATCACCGTGACTTCACTAGAGGACCGATTGTATCGTGACCTGTCCCTGAGTCCCACAGCGGACCACTCCAAGGGCCAACGTTCGTGCAATCCGAAATCTAGTGTGAAGTCTGTGCATTGTAGTAGGGGATTCGAGCGCTTGAGTAGTCATGGATGTCCTGTGTGTTCTAACGGTTTATAATCCAAGGAATCTCTGGCCAGAGTTGATAGTGGGGTGATTAGGGAAATGTGTTTCCCTAAGTCACACACGAACGGATTTATAATACCTAGAACGTTCGCACGGTTATTGAACTTTACAAGAGGTCTCGGTGCACCAATGCCATGAAATCCGAAATGGACTCTATGTTCTCCAACTAGGTATGGACCTTGGTAGATCCACCCGAGGGAATCGTTCCCATAGGCTGCAAGTGGATCTATAAGAAGAAAATTGGAGTAGATGGAAAGGTATCGACCTACAAGGCTAGATTGGTAGCGAAGGGTTATACTCAAAAGCAAGGAGTTGACTATGAGGAAACCTTATCTCCAGTTGCTATGCTCAAGTCCATTAGGATTTTGCTGGCCATCTCTGCGTGGTATGACTACGAGATATGGCAAATGGATGTGAAAACCGCTTTCCTTAATGGGGACATTGAGGAAGAAATTTACATGGCGCAGCCGGAAGGCTTCATATCTTCTGGAGATGAGCAAAAGGTTTGCAAACTCCAGCGATCCATTTATGGATTGAAACAAGCATCCCGTAGTTGGAACAAAAGGTTCGACACAACTATAAAAGAGTTTGAATTTGTGAAAAACCTGGAGGAACCTTGTGTCTACAAGAAGGTTAGTGGGAGTGTAGTGACTTTCCTTGTACTTTATGTTGATGACATACTACTCATTGGGAATGATGTAGGGATGTTACAGTCAACTAAAGTATGGTTATCCACACGTTTCTCGATGAAGGATTTGGGAGAAGCATCCTACGTATTGGGAATACGGATCTATAGAGATAGATCGAGGAGATTACTTGGCTTGTCCCAATCCATTTACATAGACACCGTTCTTAAACGGTTTAGCATGGAAGAATCCAAGAAGGGATTCTTGCCAATGTCCCATGGGGTTCGTCTCTCGAAATCCATGCGTCCTCAAACGCAAAACGAAATCGAGGAGATGAAAAGAACACCTTATGCATCCGCTATAGGAAGCATAATGTATGGCATGCTATGTACACGACCTGATATTGCGTATGCTGTGAGCGTCACAAGCAGATATCAGTCCGACCCCGGCCCAGCCCATTGGAAGGTTGTGAAGGACATTCTCAAGTACTTGCGAAGAACTCGAGATTTGTTTTTGGTCTATGGGGATACCGAGTTGAAATTAGAAGGCTTCACGAATTCTAGTTTTCAATCGGACGTGGATGACTCGAAGTCAAACTCGGGGTATATATTCAAAGTCAACGGGGGTGCCGTGTGTTGGAAGAGTTCCAAACAAGGCACGACGGCTGATTCCACCACCGAGGCTGAATATATTGCAGCATCAGATGCTTCAAAGGAAGGGTCATGGATTAGGAAATTCATCCAAGAGTTGGGTGTATTTCCGAACGCTAGCGATCCAGTACAGCTGTACTGCGATAACAACGGAGCCGTAGCGCAAGCTAAGGAACCAAGAGCTCATCAGAAATCGAAGCACGTGTTGAGAAAATACCATGTGATCCGAGAGATCATAGAGAGAGGTGAAGTCTAGCTAGACAGATTCACCTCGGAGGACAATATTGCAGATCCCTTCACCAAGACATTGTCAAGATCAGTCCACGAGAAACATCGAGAGTCGATGGGACTTATATTTATGAGTAGTTGGCTTTAGGTCAAGTGGGAGATTGTTAGAGTAGGTGACCAACAAGCCAACTTGTGGCTGTGGTCTTTCTCTTTTTTCTTGTAATAAAACAATCGTTTTTCGTTCGTAATAATAAAATATTTCATTTGGCATTCTATATCTCTTATCCCATGCAAGTAGCATAGATATAGTCCTAACGAGTTACTCTATTACTGTGAGTTGATCTAGTAGAATCATGAGATAACTCAGCAATGTAATGTAACTGTTAAACCTTGTTCATAGTCGATGGGTTACGCCAATAATGAGGATACCGGCCTTTCCCTTTTGAGACTAGCACTTAGTGTATGTGTATTGCGTCTCATCAGTCCTCGGTGTTGTAACCTCGGCATACTTGAGTGGGTGCTCATACTAGATGAGTTCACTGAACTCCCTCGCCCTAGAAATCTATAAGTGGTTCTCATTCATCGAGTAATAGGTTTCTAAGATATAGTTGTACACCATTAGTCCTTAAGACCCAGACATCACCGTGACTTCACTAGAGGACCGATTGTATCGTGACCTGTCCCTGAGTCCCACAGCGGACCACTCCAAGGGCCAACGTTCGTGCAATCCGAAATCTAGTGTGAAGTCTGTGCATTGAAGTAGGGGATTCGAGCGCTTGAGTAGTCATGGATGTCCTGTGTGTTCTAACGGTTTATAATCCAAGGAATCTCTGGCCAGAGTTGATAGTGGGGTGATTAGGGAAATGTGTTTCCCTAAGTCACACACGAACGGATTTATAATACCTAGAACGTTCGCACGGTTATTGAACTTTACAAGAGGTCTCGGTGCACCAATGCCTCTAGTTCAATCAGGACATGTGCTGCGAAGGGATCGTACCCTACGCTAACTATATCATAAGGTTCTTGCAGGCACTTCACTTGTATCTAGGGAATCATGATGCGTAGTTGCTAGGCGCCAATCTTGATTCGTTGGGCACCGATTTGATCCGCGATTAAGTAAAATGAGTTTTACTTTAATCGGGACTCTTGGGAGGAGTTCATATAAGAACAATGTGTTGTTCGAATCACAAAGAGTTGTGAGCCCACGGCTAGCATACACCTGAACCATTAAGGGTCACACTTCTCGTGTAATATAGATCCTTGATATACAAAAAGCATAGATTAATATGTTAATCTTTGAACGATTGGATGTCAATATGATTAAATCCAAGATTCGTAATTGTGGACTACGAATTGGAATGAACGTAGAGAAAGAGACATGCGGAATTTAGTGAACTTTCTAAATTGGGAAGTTTCCCGATTTAGCAGGTCCACTGAATTACAAGTTTCCACTTTTAGAAATTGGAAATTTCGAAGAGACACTCGTATGGACGACGACTTTGAGCTCGTCACAAATATAATTTTGTTATATTTTTGTGAAATGATCGTTTGTGAGAAACGAGGACGACAAGGCGATGGGCTTAATGGATCAGTGGGTCAGGCCCAATGACTTAAGCCTACTAGGGTTGAGAACCCTAGTATAAATAGACCTCAAAATAGAGTTTGAGATCAGATTTTTTACACTAAAAAGCCCTAGCCGTCCAGCCCTAACCGCCCTGCTCTCTCGGCCGCCGCTGCCCCGCCGCGCCGCCGCCGATCGCCGCCGCTTGTCGCCTGTTTTCTCCTCTCTTCTCCTCCGTTTGTTCTTTGTTGTTTATCTAACTCGTTTACATCTAGTGCTGTAGTTCGAGTGGGTCAAAATATACGAGGTGAAACCTGATTGGAGGAGAGGAAGACCGCTGCCCCGCCGCCGAAGTCGCACGCGCCGCCACCGTGTCTGCCACGCGCCGCCGTCTGCCATCTGCTGGACCAGCTTGCTCCAGCCGTGAGTTGCTGCCCCGAGGATTGGTAATTCGCAGCTTGTACGTCTTCGGTTCTAGATTTCTATTCGTCGAAATCCCACGCTTCAAGAGGTAAACCGAAATCTCTCGTAATATATTATAAATTTGGATTTATGATTTACTTGCGAGCATGTTGATGTTGTGAATTAATTGTTATCATGATTTATGAAATTGTGTGAACAAGCATGTTTTATATTTTTCGGTTTTACATGTTTTGATAAAAATCGATAATTACCATGTGTATGGCGGAAGCGTTAAGGTACGTTGACTATGTGATTAGTTTATGCATGTAATCGAAACTAGTTCGATCTAAAATTTTTAAATTCCGCTGCGTATACATGCGCGATCCCCAGCAGTATCTTTTGTATCTAGTGTTTTTGTTGTTGTTTGTTGATGCGTATTAAAATCCTTGTATTCTAGTTCGTGTTTTTAAGAACCTTGTTGCGAATGCACTTTTGCGCATGTTTTTTTTTACATTTACGTTTGTGCATGTCCATTTGAGCGAGTGTCTTTGTGTATGTTTGTTGATTTGTATTAATGTCCTAGGATTGTAGTTGGTGTTTTCATTATCCTTTTTGCGAATGCACTTTTGCGCGAGTACTTTTGTCCATGCTTTTGTACTTTTACTTGTGTGCGTATCTTTTCTAGCGAGTGTTTTTGCGCACATTTCTTGATGCGCATTCATGTCCTCGAACAGTAGTACATATTTTCATGATCGCTTTTGGAATCCAATTTTGACCATGTTCGAGTCCGAATTTGGAATTTTGCCGTTACCCAGAAATTATAGCCAGCTGAAATAGCTTTCCAAAGTCGCCAGAAAAACTTGATTTGGAGTCCGGATGAGAAAGTGATGCTCGACTTCGTGGAAACTACCAAAGATGTTCGGGGATTCTCTATTCTAATTTGATTTTATTTTCCTAATTGCAACTCTTTTCTTACTCTATTATCATTTTAGCTTCGTGGACACCTAATTTTCGATTTGTACCTATAAGATACCAAATCTACCAATTAATATAGAAATATAAATTATAAGCAAAAACATCCACGTTAACGTAAACGTAGAGTTTTATTTCTACACTCCACTTTATCTTTTTTATCTAGTGTTTTTGTTGTTGTTTGTTGATGCGTATTAAAGTCCTAGTATTGTAGTTCGTGTTTTTAAGAACGTTGTTGCGAATGCACTTTTGCGTATGTTTTTTTACATGTATGTTTCTGCGTGTCCATTTGAGCGAGTGTCTTTGTGCATGCTTGGTGATTTGTATTAATGTCCTAGGATTGTAATTTGTGTTTTCATGATTCTTTTTGCGAATGCACTTTTGCGTGAGTACTTTTGTGCATTTTTTTGTACTTTTAATTGTGTTCGTATCTTTTCTAGCAAGTGTTTTTGGCACGTTTCTTGATGCGCATTCATGTCCTCGAATTGTAGTACTTATTTTCATGATCGCTTTTGGAATCCAATTTTGACCATGTTCGATTCCGAATTTGGAATTTTGCCGTTAGACAGAAATTGTAGCCAGCTGAAATAGCTTTCTAAAGCCGCCGGAACCAGTTGATTTGGAGTCCGGATGAGAAAGTTATGCTCGACTTCGTGGACACTACCAAATATGTTCGGGGATTCTCTCTACTAATTTGATTTTAGTTTCCCAATTGCAACTCTTTTCTTACTCTTTGATCATTTTTGCTTCCTGGACACCTAATTTTCGATTTGTACCTATAAGATGCCAAATCCACCAACGAATATAGAAACATAAATTATTCCGGAATAAAAAAATCCACGTAGACGTAAACGTAGAGTTTTATTTCTACACTCCACTGTATATTTTTTATCTAGTGTTTTTGTTGTTGTTTGTTGATGCGTATTAAATTCCTAGTATTTTAGTTCGTGTTCTTAAGAACGTTGTTGCGAATGCACTTTTGCGCATGTTTTTTTACATGTACGTTTGTGCATGTCCATTTGAGCGAGTGTCATTGTGCATGTTTGTTTTTTTGTATTAATGTCCTAGGATTGTAGTTTGTGTTTCATGATCATTTTTGCGAATGCACTTTTGCCTGAGCACTTTTTTGCATGCTTTTGTTCTTTTACTTGTGTCCGTATCTTTTCTAGCGAGTGTTTTTGTACATGTTTCTTGATGCGCATTCATGACCTCGAACTGTAGTACGTATTTTGATGATCGCTTTTGGAATTTTGCCGTTAGATAGAAATTGTAGCCACCTGAAATGGCTTTTAATGCCGCCGGAACCACTTGATTTGGAGTCCAGATGAGAACATTATGCTCGACTTCGTGGACACTACCAATGATGTTCGGGGATTCACTCTTCTTATTTGATTTTATTTTCCTAATTGCAACTCTTTTCTACCTCTTTGATCTTTTTTGCTTCCTGGACACCTACTTTTTTATTTGTACCTATAAGATACCAAATCCACCAATTAATATAGAAATATAAATTTATCCGAAGAAAAATTCACGTAAACGTAAACGTAGAGTTTTATTTCTACCCTCCACTGTATCTTTTTTATCTAGTGTTTTTGCTGTTGTTTGTTGATGCGTATTAAAGTCCTAGTATTATAGTTCGTGTTTTTAAGAACGTTGTTGCAAATGCACTTTTGCGCATGTTTTTTTACATGTACGTTTTTGCAAGTCCAATTGAGCGAGTGTCTGTGTGCATGTTTGTTGATTTGTATTAATGTCCTAGGATTGTAATTTGTGTATTCATGATCCTTTTTGCGAATGCACTTTTGCGTGAGTACTGTTGGGAATCGGGCATGTGTACGCAGCGGAAAACAAAAATTTTATGCGATTTAAACAATTTAAAACACATAAACACATGCCCGACAATATTGAAAACAATTAATTGCGTACCTTTGCACTTCCAGCGAAAATAAAAACAAGATACATGCTTAATTATTTAAACAAATTTAAATCAATTAACATGCTCGCGTTTAAATCAAATAACATGCTCGAACATACAAATCAATTTCATGTAATCACATAAAATCATACAAGAACGAACATACATATTGGATTTAAACTTAAACGAATCAAGAACAATGAATTCGTGAGTTTACCTCTTGAAGCGTGAGGTAGGAGCACTAAGCAAGACGAGATTGCTACGGAAACCAATCCGTACAATCCGGGGCAGCAGCGGCGAGACGGGCCACGGCGGCGCGTGTAACTCACGCGCGGTCTTCGGGCGGCGCATGGGGTTGCGTGCGGCTTCGGCTCGTGTGCTGCTCCTCGATTCTTCGATCTTCGATCTTCCTCCTCTCGGATTTCACCTCGTATACTTAGATCTACTAAACACATGGCACTAGACACGTAATAGTTAGAAAAACGGAAGAAAAAGAGAAGGAAAGAACTACCAATGGTGACCGGCCAAAAGATGGCCGATTCCGGCAGGGTTCCGGCGACGGCGCCGGTGGTGGCCGCGGGAGAGTGGCCGAGAGAGAGAAGGGGAGCGGCTAGGGTTAGGGTTTTTTGTTGTGTTTGTGTAAGACCTATAAATCTTGTATTTATAGTGTCTTACATAAAACCCTAGCGGGCTTAAGTTGGACCGGACCCAACAGCTTAAGTTCGTTAGTACTTTTACTTGGTCGTCTCTCTCAATTCTATGATCGGAAAATTGTAACGATTACATTTTCGGAATCATTATAATGTCCTCGTCATTACGAGTGCCAACTCTCGATTTCCAACTTTCCAAAAGTGGAAACCCTAAGTCAATGCACTTTCTAAATTTGGAAACTTCCCGATTTAGAAAGTTCACTAATACGTTTGCCTATTCTTTTCCTTTTCTTATTCTCATTCATAATTCCAAATTACGAATGTTGGACCCAATCATATTGACTTTCAATCATGCAAAGATAAACTATTTTATCTCTGACCGTTTATTCAAAGATCTCATGTGCACGAGCAGTGTGACCCTCGATGGTTCAGGTGTAAGCTAGCTGTGGGCCCACAACCCTTTGTGGTCAAAACTCGTCCCTTAGAGTTACGATTAAGATGAAGCTCGTTTCGCCTTAATCACCCAACGAATCAAGATTGGCGTCTAGCAACTACGCGTCATGATTCCCTAGATACAAATGAAGTGCCTGCAAGAACCTTCATATATAGTTAACGTACAGTACGGTCCCTTCGATACATATGTCCCGATCGAACTAGAGGCATTGGTACATCGAGACCTCTTTATATGTTCAATGATGGTGCGATCGTTCTAAGTGTTGTAATCGTTACATGCATGACTTAGAGATTCGAATTCTCTAATCATCACTTATTCAGCTCTAGCCAGAGACTTAGAATGATTACAAAATTTCAGAACGCACAGGACATCCAAGACTATTCTAGCGATCGAATCCCCGACTACAATGCACAGACCTCCCACTAGATTTCGGACTGCACGAACACTGGCCCTTGGGATGGTCCTCGGTGGAACTCATGGACAGGTCACGATACAGCTGGTCCTCTAGTGAAGTCACGGTGATGTCTAGGTTATAAGGACTAATGGTGTACAACTATACCATATATATCTCTACTCGATTATTGGGAACCACTTAGAGATTTCTAGGGTGAGGGAGTTCAGTGAACTCGTCAACTTACGAGAACCCACTTATGCATGCCAATATCACAATACCGTTTACTGATGAGATGCAGTACACATACACTAAGTGCTAGTCTCTTAATGGGAAAGGCCGATATCCTCATTGGTGGCGTAACCCTTCGACTAGGAACACGTTTAACAGTTATAATACTAAAGTAAATATCTCACGATCCTAACGATCATTTACTCGTACTTGTAATAACTGTAAGGACTATATCTATGCTTGTGACAAAGGGACAAAGATATAGAATGCCAAGGTGTTTTATCATTAATACGAATAAAGGTTCGTTCATTACAATAATAAATATGAAAGACCACAGCCACATGTTGGCTTGTTGGTCACCTACTCTAACAATCTCCCACTTGACCTAAAGCCAACTACCCATGAATCGCAATCCCATCGACTCTCGATGTTTCTCATGGACCGATCTCGATAAAGGCTTCGTGAAGGGGTCTGCAACGTTCTCATCCGAGGTGACTCGTTCTACCTTAACTTCACCTCTATCAATGTTCTCTCAGATCACGTGATACTTCCTCTGAATATGCTTCGACTTTTGATGAGATCGCGGCTCCTTAGCTTTCGCCACGGCTCCGGTGTTATCACTGTACAACGGTACTGGATCACTAGCATTAGGAATGACACCCAACTCTTGGATGAACTTCCTTATCCAAGTCCCTTCTTTTGCAGCTTCGGACGCTGCAATGTATTCCGCTTCGATAGTGGAATCGGCCGTCGTGCTTTGCTTGGAACTCTTCCAACACACGGCACCACCATTAAGCGTGAATATAAATCCAGAGTTCGACTTTTAATCGTCCACATCCGATTGATAACTAGAGTCGGTAAAGCCCTCTAATTTCAACTCGGCACCCCCATAGACCTAAAATATATCCTTAGTCCTTCGCAAGTACTTGAGGATATCTTTCACGGCTTTCCAGTGAGCCGGGCCAGGGTTAGACTAATATCTGCTTGTGACACTCACAGCATACGCAATATCGAGTCTCGTACATAGCATGCCATACATAATGCTTCCTATGGCAGAAGCATAATGCGTCATTTTCATCTCCTCAATTTCACTAGGTGTTTGCGGACACATAGATTTCGAGAGACGAACCCCATGGGACATTGGCAAGAATCCTTTCTTGGATTCTTCCATGCTAAACCGTTTCATAACGGTGTCTATGTACAGGCTTTGGGATAAGCCAAGCATCTTTCTTGCTCTATCTCTATAGATTCGTATTCCTAATACGTAAGATGCTTCTCCCAAATCCTTCATTGAGAAACGTGTGGACAACCATACTTTCGTTTGTTGCAGCATTCCAACGTCATTCCCAATGAGTATAATGTCTTCAACGTAAAGCACTAAAAATATCACTGCCCTCCCACTAACCTTCTTGTATACACAAGGTTCCTCCGGATTCTTCTCAAAATCAAACTATTTGATAGTTGAGTCGAACCTAATGTTCCAACTACGGGATGCTTGTTTCAATCCATAAATGGATCGCTGGAGCTTGCAAACCTTTTGCTCACTTCCAGAAGATATGAAGCCTTCCGGCTGCGCCATGTAAATTTCTTCCTCAATATCTCCATTAAGGAAGGCGGTCTTCACATCCATTTGCCATATCTCGTAGTGGTACCACGCAGCTATGGCCAGCAAAATCCTAATGGACTTCAGCATCGCGACTGGCCAAAAGGTTTCCTCATAGTCAACACCTTGCCTTTGAGTGTATCCTTTCGCTACCAATCTAGCTTTATAGGTCGATACCTTTCCATCAACTCCAATTTTCTTCTTATAGATCCACATGCAGCCTATAGGAACAATTCCCTTAGGTGGATCTACCAAGGTCCACACCTTGTTGGAGTACATGGAGTCCATCTCGGATTTCATGGCAGTTAGCCAATGTCCCATGTCCGCATCCGATACGGCCTCATTGTATGTTCTTGGATCTTGTCCAAGATCAACATGATCTTCATCATTCTCGAGGAGGAATAACCTATCCGGCATTTTCCGAACTCTTTCGGATCTACGCACCGTAGGTTCATGAGGTATATTAGTGGTTTGTTGTATTGGTTCGCTTATTTGTTCTTGCGCTTGAACTTCACTTTGTGGTTCTTGAACTACTTCAAGTTCTATCATGCTGCCTTTTCTATCCGATTGAAACTCCCTTCCCAAAAAGGTGGCATTTCTCGAAACAAACGTCTTTGCTTCCTTGACATAATAGAACTCGTATCCCATCGAGTCTTCGGGATACCCCACAAAATAGCACAAGTCGGATTTACTATCCAACTTGTCTCCCACTAATCGCTTCACATAAGCGGGACAACCCCATATCCTAATATGTTTGTAGTTGGGTTTCCGGGAATGCCAAAGTTCATAAGGTGTGGATTTAACTGCTTTGGTGTTAACTCTATTCAGCAAATACGCGGCAGTACGAAGTGCGTGACCCCACAAGTATGCCGGTAAGTTCGTGAACCCCATCATTGATCGAACCATATCCAATAAAGTTCGATTCCGACACTCCATTAAGTTGAGGAGTTCCAGGTGGAGTCCATTGAGATTGTATTCCATTCTCTTTTAGATAGTCAATGAACTCGATGCTCAAGTACTCTCCACCACGATCGGATCGCAGCTTCTTAATACTTCGTCCGAGTTGCTTCTCTACTTCCTGTCTAAAATCTTTGAACCATTCAAATGTTTCGGACTTGTACTTCATCAAGTACACATACCCGTACCTAGAATAATCGTCGGTAAAGGTGGCGAAGTAGTTGTATCCACCCTTCGCACTAACACTTAGTGGACCACATACGTCTGTATGGATCAAATCCAAAAGACCCTCGGCTCGTTCCATTTTCCCTTTGTAGGGTGACTTGGTCATTTTCCCTTTAAGGCAAGACTCACAAGTTTGTAGTGATTTCGCGTCCTCCAAAGAGAACAATCCTTCACTAACAAAATCGTTCATCCTTGTTAAAGAGACATGACCTAATCTAGCGTGCCAAAGTTGTGCGGGGTTTTGATCTATCTCCTTACGTTTTGCTGATATAACATTGATAGATATTTCATTTGGATTTAGTTCATACAAGTTGGTTAATAGTCGTCCTTTGCAAATCAAATTCTCATTCTTTTGTATAATGCAAATCGAATTTCCAAAAACAAAAGTAAAACCTTCAATATCTAATACAGGAATAGAAATAAGGTTTCTAATGAGGGACGGAACAAATAAACAATCGTTCAAAACAATAGGAAAACTAGAATCCAAAACATTTAAGTAAATTGTGCCAATGGCTTCAGCAGCAACTCTTGCTCCATTCCCCATCCTTAGGTAGGTCTCACCCGCTCTAAGCTTTCGACTTCTTGTCATTAGCTGCAAATCATTGCACAAATGTGAGCCACAGCCCGTATCCAATACCCAAGAAGCAGAGTTGACAGACAAATTTACGTCAATGAAATACGTACCCTTTTCAGAACTTTTCTGCTTTAGGTAAGCCTTGCAGTTGCGGCGCCAATGTCCTTTCTTTCCACAGTGATGGCAAGCATAATCAACTTGCTTGCCAACCTTTGCCTTGGGTCCCCCACTACCTTCACCCACTTCGAACTTGCTGTTTGGGAAGGGAACTCTTTCATTTCTCTTCTTTTGGGAAGAACTCTTCTTTCCAGAAGTAGCAGCAATGAGAACAGACTTCTCTTTCTTAATGGTGGACTCGAAACTGACCAACATGTTCATCAACTCATCCAAGGGAGGATCTAGTTTGTTCATGTTGAAGTTCACTATGAATGATTCATAGGAACTAGGAAGAGACAACAGGATCAAATCCAACGAGAGCTCGGCCGGGAGGGTGACATCGAGATTCACTAGCTTTTCAAGGAGAGTGATCATTTTGAGACAGTGCTCGTGGACCGAAGTCCCTTCGCGCAGTCTCGCCGTGATCAACTCCTTTGTAGCAGCGTACCTCGATGCCCTAATATTCTCACTATACATGCTATCGAGATGAGCCTTTATATCGAAAGCATGCATGTGAGACTCATATTTCCTCGCAAGCGCGGGCTCCATGGCGGCTATCATATTGCACCTAGCATGTGTATCATCTTTCTTCCATGCCTCATAAGTTTCCTTTTCAGCATCAGTCGCTGTGGAAGGTAAAGTGGCGGGAAGTCTCTCGTTCAAAACATAGAGATGCCCCTCAACGGTTAGCACAAGCTTAAGACTACGCAACCAATCTAGGTCATTAGGGCCATTGAGTTTATTGTCGAGGATTGACATTATGGGATTCTTAGACATGATTATCTGAGAGGTATAGAGAAGAGGATTATTAGAGATTCGCGTTAAATGATTGTTACAATTAAATGTTTGGACTTATGTTATTTAATTGTTCTCCCACTAATTTTATCGAGTTCCACTTCCCTCTAGTAGACAAACGAGAAAACTGATTTTTCTTAATGGGCTTTAGGTCCAATAGACAAATATAACCCGTAGTTAATCTAGCCCGATTATATTTGCCCAAAGGTAGATCACAATCAATCATATCCACAATATGACCCTAAATTAATTTTCCTCACACTTGATAATGACCTAAGTTAATCTCGCGAATATCAAAATCGTCGTGTGTCAAGTCTAACCTACCAATCAAAGATGCTCATAGAACTTGATTATGCGAAACTAATGCAGTCCCTAGTTAATCTAGCCGACCATGTTAATCCAACATAACCCTTTTCTATGGCTACCTTCATCGCTATGTCAATTGAATTACAGCTTACTCTACCATAGCACTCCCCGCTAACACGGCTTACTGCACTACAATAAAGGGCTACACATAATCCAACCGTTGGCAGAAGGAAAGAAATAACTCAACAGATTGGGTTTTTCTTTATAGCTTAAAATGATTCTTAATTAGATTAAGAATGAGGGGTTTTATTAAAATTTTTATCTCATCAGAAGGTTCGGATTGGTCTATGTGATTCCTACATCTATGTTCTCTAAAGGTATATGGAAACGCATATTGTCCTAAGAGGAACATACGACCTAACTACATAATTAATTACAATAATTAATTATCGGGTTTTTCAAAATAATTATAGAACCTCAACTCGCATAAATCATTCAAATAATGTCGAGGTACTATTAATTAAGTTGAACTATAATCAATATTATATTTGTGTTCTATTAATTGAAATCAATTTAACAATTTAAATTAATTAATTAATCTAACACCTATTTACTAAAATAGATGATTGTCGATCCAATTATTTAATTGGGATTAATTGAAAATAATTTTCCAAAAATTAAAATCAATTTGTTTTAAGTTTAATTTTAGAAATCTGAAATAATTTTTTTTTTTTTTTTTACTTTCAGTGAACCGGTTTGGCCCAACCGGTCTGACTGGTTCGGACCGAAGCGGTCCGGTTCTGCCCGGTCCAGTTGACCCAAATTAGTGGGCCGGGTTAGTCGGACCGAGAACCGGTCTGACCGACCCGAATCCACGTGGATTCGGTCAATTAGATCGCACACAACCATCGAACCGGCCGGTTCGACCGGTTCGATCCGAACAATTTAAAAACCGACGTTTAAAAATTATTTCAGATTCGATTTTCCACTTTTAAACAATTTTAAAGCTGGAAAAATTCTAAAAAATATTTCAAAAATATTTTAAACTTACGAAAACTCCCAATTACATAATACAACAATCACTACTTTAATAAATCGAACATGCATAAAATCATAGCATATTAAAATGAACGCAATTAATTGCGCAACGAGCTCTGATACCATTGTTGGGAATCGGGCACGTGTACGCAGCGGAAAACAAAAATTTTATGCGATTTAAACAATTTAAAACACATAAACACATGCCCGTCAATATTGAAAACAATTAATTGCGTACCTTTGCACTTCCAGCGAAAATAAAAACATGATACATGCTTAATTATTTAAACAAATTTAAATCAATTAACATGCTCGCGTTTAAATCAAATAACATGCTCGAACATACAAATCAATTTCATGTAATCACATAAAATCATACAAGAACGAACATACATATTGGATTTAAACGTAAACGAATCAAGAACAATGAATTCGTGAGTTTACCTCTTGAAGCGTGAGGTAGGAGCACTAAGCAAGACGAGATTGCTGCGGAAACCAATCCGTACAATCTGGGGCAGCAGCGGTGCAGCGGCAGCAGCGGCAAGACGGGCCACGGCGGCGCGTGTAACTCACGCGCGGTCTTCGGGCGGCGCGTGCGGCTTCGGCTCGTGTGCTGCTCCTCGATTCTTCGATCTTCGATCTTCCTCCTCTCGGATTTCACCTCGTATACTTCGATCTACTAAACACGTGGCACTATACACGCAATAGTTAGAAAAACGGAAGAAAAAGAGAAGGAAATAACTACCAATGGTGACCGGCCAAGAGATCGCCGATTCTGGCAGGGTTCCGGCGACGGCGCCGGTGGTGGCCGCGGGAGAGTGGCCGAGAGAGAGAAGGGGAGCGGCTAGGGTTAGGGTTTTTTGTTGTGTTTGTGTAAGACCTATAAATCTTGTATTTATAGTGTCTTGCATAAAACCCTAGCGGGCTTAAGTTGGACCGGGCCCAACAGCTTAAGTTCGTTAGTACTTTTACTTGCTCGTCTCTCTCAATTCAATGATCGGAAAATTGTAACGATTACATTTTCGGAATCATTATAATGTCCTCGTCATTACGAGTGCCAACTCTCGATTTCCAACTTTCCAAAAGTGGAAACCCTAATTCAGTGCACTTTCTAAATTTGGAAACATCCCGATTTAGAAAGTTCACTAATACGTTTGCCTATTCTTTTCCTTTTCTTATTCTCATTCATAATTCCAAATTACGAATGTTGGACCCAATCATATTGACTTCCAACCATGCAAAGATAAACTATTTTATCTCTGACCGTTTATTCAAAGATCTCATCTGCACGAGCAGTGTGACCCTCGATGGTTCAGGTGTAAGCTAGCCGTGGGCCCACAACCCTTTGTGGTCAAAACTCGTCCCTTAGAGTTACAATTAAGATGAAGCTCGTTTCACCTTAATCACCCAACGAATCAAGATTGGCGTCTAGCAACTACGCGTCATGATTCCCTAGATACAAATGAAGTGCCTGCAAGAACCTTCAGATATAGTTAACGTACAGTACGGTCCATTCGATACATATGTCCCGATCGAACTAGAGGCATTGTTCATCGAGACATCTTTATATATTCAATGACGGTGCGATCGTTCTAAGTGTTGTAATCGTTACGTGCATGACTTAGAGAATCGAATTCTCTAATCATCACTTAGTCAGCTCTGGCCAGAGACTTAGAATGATTACAAACTTTCAGAATGCACAGGACATCCAAGACTATTCTACCGATTGAATACCCGACTACAATGCACAGACCTCCCACTAGATTTCGGCTGCACGAACACTGGCCCATGGGATGGTCCTCGGTGGAACTCAGGGACAGGTCACGATACAGCTGGTCCTCTAGTGAAGTCACGGTGATGTCTAGGTCATCAGGACTAATGGTGTACAACTATACCATAGGTATCTCTACTCGATTATTGGGAACCACTTAGAGATTTCTAGGGTGAGGGAGTTCAGTGAACTCGTCAACTTACGAGCACCCACTTATGCATGCCGATATCACAATACCGTTTACTGATGAGATGCAGTACACATACACTAAGTGCTAGTCTCTTAATGGGAAAGGCCGATATCCTCATTGG
The DNA here is from genome assembly GCF_056151865.1 of Erythranthe guttata. Lineage (NCBI taxonomy): Eukaryota > Viridiplantae > Streptophyta > Magnoliopsida > Lamiales > Phrymaceae > Erythranthe > Erythranthe guttata. The sequence continues at coordinate 10,874,880 of NC_142542.1, read as the reverse complement.
TGCGTAACCCTTCGACTGGGAACACGTTTAACAGTTATAATACTAAAGTAAATATCTCACGATCCTAACGATCATTTACTCGTACTTGTAATAACTGTAAGGACTATATCTATGCTTGTGACAAAGGGACAAAGATATAGAATGCCAAGTTGTTTTATGATTAATACGAATAAAGATTCGTTTATTACAATAGTAAATACGAAAGACCACAGCCACATGTTGGCTTGTTGGTCACCTACTCTAACAAGTACTTGTGTGCATGCTTTTGTACTTTTAATTATGTGCGTATCTCTTCTTGCGAGTCTTTTTGTGCACGTTTCTTGATGCGCATTTATGTCCTCGAACTATAGTATGTATTTTCATGATCGCTTTTGGAATCCAATTTTGACCATGTTCGAGTCCGAATTTGGAATTTTGCCGTTAGACAGAAATTGTAGCCAGCTGAAATAGATTTGTAACGCCGCCGGAACCAGTTGATTTGGAGTTCGGATAGGAAAGTTATGCTCGACTTCGTGGACACTACCAAAGATGTTCGGTGATTCTCTCTTCTAATTTGATTTTATTTTCCTAATTGCAACTCTTTTCTTACTCTTTGATCATTTATGCTTCCTAGACACCTAACATTCGATTTGTACCTATAAGATACCAAATCCACCAATTAGTATAGAACTATAAATTAATCCGAAAAAAAATCCACGTAAATGTAAACGTAGAGTTTTATTTCTACCACTACAACATAAAACTTCATCCATAGCATTTGAAAAACGCTATCGTATCCTATTATAGCGTTTTTACAAACGCTGTGTCTGGCCGAGCTATAATAAGTCCGGGGGTTTCTATAGCGTTTCTCGAAAGCTATCGTATTACCACTTTTTACAGTGCTTTTTTGATGCTATTGTACGTAGTATTACAACACTTCAAAAACGCTATATTACTTATTTTATAGCATTTCTCTCATGCTATTGTTTGTGGCGAATAATTTCTTTTCTTAACGCTATAATATAATATCCAGTAACAACATTTCATGAAATTTATTTAATATTTTTTTACAACATTTATTTTTTGTTCAAAATATTAAATAACATACTTCATAAAAAACAGTAAATAGATAATGAGTTTTTTTTTAAATATCAAATAACATATAAAATACAAGAGAAAACAACTATGTGTAAGATTCTATTATGATAGCAAATAATATAAAAGTCAAGTAACATTTTTAATTTATTCAATTTAGTACATTCTCTAGATTACAGAAGGCCTAAACTTTAACTTGCATGCTTATTTTAGAAAAGAATACTACAACCTAAAGCACTAGATCAACTCATCCAATTGCAACAACTCCCATTCTTATGTTTCTTCTTGTACCTATGAGGGAAACAAAATAAAAATCTTAGTACATCGTACCAAATTATCACAAGATACCAAATTATAAAAAATAAAAATAAAACATTAGGAAATAATAAACTCACATCTTGTTGCAATTCCCAGCTTCCTTAATGGATATATATCCTCAATGGAGATATATCCAAGAGTTTATTCATGGATAGTGAAAGAATGTAAAAAACAACAGTAGCAATTCAGAAACTCACATCTTGTTGCAATGGCATCATTCTTAAATACAAGTCTGGACGATTTGTAGTTGATTTGTCAGCATTCCTCATTCTACTATCGTGCATTTCTCCTTTTATTCTTCGAGTAACCGTAAATGGTGAGCAACAATAAACATGCACCAAGAAACAAATTTCTGTTGATGAAAATAAAAAAAAATAAAAAAAGAAAAGGAAACAGAAGTTCAGATCATTCGAAAGGAAAATGAAAACAAAAAACTAAAAAAAGTAAAAACCCGATGTTCCCCTGGTTTTTCTTGATCCCTCAATGAATGAAAACTTATCCTGACTTCAGTGTCCAGCTTTCCCTGCTTACTAGAATAAGAAATACTAATTTTGTATATGATTCATGTACTGCCATATGATACAATTATGTATCAATAAATATGATCCATGTTAGGCATATAAAAAAAGATCAGATCCTTGTTGTTAGGATTGTAAAAAATGAGTCACAACTATTTTTCTTTGCAAAGACAATAGAGTATTATAAGTAACCACTTAGTTCTCACCCAAAAGGAATTGCAAGTGTAGTGAGGTGTTAATACAATAAATGGTCGTAAAATCGAAGAGGTACCACTTATGCCCAATTTACCAAGTTCGTAGCCTGAAATGTGGCAAGGTAAGACATTAATATATAACTAATGAAAATAAAAATAGAAGCATGTTATTAATAATGAAAAGAAAGATTGATAAACAAAACATCAATTTTCAATATAAAAAATTAGCTAATAAAAAATCTTAAGCACACAACTAAGCAAAACACAACATAGAACAATGAATATCAAACAACTTACACTCAGGCTACACAAGCTACAAACTAAGGCTGATCATTACAAGATGTGCAATAACAAGATCTATCATGCATATCCTTTTTTTCCATGAATTGATAATTAAGATAACCTTATGCCAAGCTACTACCACTACCAACTTCAGGAGCTTATTACATTAGAGCCAAAGCATAATTAAAATTTTAAAAGCCAAAAAATCCTGACAGTAAAAATATCTAAATATTATACATGAATAATGCTAACATGATCTCTCTCTTGAACCAAGAAGGGTATTAACATAAATGCAGCCAATCAACAGAAACTTTGATGGCTCGAGAAAAACAACCAACAATTGAAATGCAATTTTTGAATCTATAGTGGATATTATAAGTAGCCTGTATATAATTAATTAATTTATTGTATATCTTCGAAAGATAATTATTGTACATAATCAAACGTTCGTATTCTGTCAATTTTGCTTAACAAAATTTTGTTTTCTAGAGAAATATGGAGTCTAGGGATTTTCACAGGTTGTATCAAAACATCAAATTCCTTCTAAAAACTTACAGCAATAATCACCGATTTGGTGAAAAAAAGATGAATAGAAATTAGGGTTTTTTGCAAAATAAAGAAAAATTGAGATAATTTAAGAAAAAAGAGTAGGAATTACCAGATATTGCTAGAAAAATCAAATAGCCGGCAAGATGGCGCCGACCGGTCAACTCTACAGAGAGAGAGAGGGAGAGACATATATGATGGTTCAGAAACGTCGGAGGAAGGGTTCTTGAAACCGAGAAGAGAGCAATTCTTCTTGAATATACCTGATGTGACTTGAACATAGTTACAAAATGCAAGATGATGGCGTAAATCGACGGCCGACGTTAGCGATAGAAGGAGGTCTGGAAACTGAATAATTTTTGGAGTACTGAATGATAGAGGCGAGCGAGAAAGTTGGGACTTAAATCTCTCTTCTAATTTTAGAGAACCGCCTAAAAAAATATTGTGTGCGCTATATCATAGCGTTTTCTAAATTATTATAACTAACTATAGCATTTAGTAAAAGAACGCTATAAACATACGCTATTAAATCCCAGTTTTCTTGTAGTGTACACTCCACTGTATCTTTTTTATCTAGTGTTTTTGCTGTTGTTTGTTGATGCGTATTAAAGTCCTAGTATTGTAGTACGTGTTTTAAAGAACGTTGTTGCGAATGCACTTTTGCGCATGTTTTTTCACATGTACGATTGTGCATGTCCATTTGAGCGAGTATGCTTATGCATGTTTGTTGATTTGTATTAATGTCCTAGGATTGTAGTTTGTGTTTTCATGATTCTGTTTGCGAATGCACTTTTGCGTGAGTACTTTTGTGCAAGCTTTTGTAGTTTTACTTATGTGCCCATAACTTCTAGCGAGTGTTTTTGTGCACGTGTCTTGATGCGCATTCATGTTCTCGAACTATAGTACGTATTCTCATGATCGCTTTTGGAATCCAATTTTGACCATGTTCGAGTCCAAATTTTGAATTTTGCCATTAGGCTGGAATTGTAGCCAGCTGAAATAGCTATCCAATGCCGCCAAAACCAGTTGATTTGGAGTCCGGATGAGAAAGTTATGCTCCACTTCGTGGACACTACCAAAGATGTTCGGGGATTCTCTCTTCTAATTTGATTTTATTTTCCAAATTGCAACTATTTTCTAACTCTTTGATATTTTTTGCTTCTTGGACACCTAATTTTCGATTTGTACCTATAAGATACCAAATCCACCAATTAATATAGAAATATAAATTGATCCGAAAAAAAATGCACGTAAACGTAGAGTTTTATTTCTACACTCCACTGTATCTTTTTTACCTTGTGTTTTTGTTGTTGTTTGTTGATGCGTATTAAAGTCCTAGTATTGTAGTTTGTGCTTTTAAGAATGTTGTTGCGAATGCACTTTTGCGCAACTTTTTTTTACATTTACGTTTGTGCATGTCCATTTTTGCAAGTGTGCTTATGCATGTTTGTTGATTTGTAATAATGTCCTAGGATTGTAGTTTGTGTTTTATTGTTTCTTTTTGCGAATACGCTTTTGCGTGAGTACTTGTTATTGGGTTTCGGGCACGCATACGCAGCGGAAAACAAAAATTTAATGTGATTTAAACGACTTTAAAACACATAAGCACATGCCCGACAAATTAAATCAATTAATTGCGTACCTTTGCGCTTCCAGCGAAATAAAACAACAACATACATGCTAATTATTTAACCGAATTTAAATCAATTAACATGCTCGCGTTTAAACCAAATAACATGCTCGCAATGATTTAAATCGATTACACATAATCACATAAAATCATACGAAACAAACATGAATACATATACATAGGTTTAAACGAAAATGAATCGAAACTAGGGTTTCGTGTGTTTACCTCTCGACGCGTGAGGTAGGAGTATTTAGCAAGTCGAGATTGCTACGGAAACCAATCCGTACAATCGGGGCAGCAGCGGTGCAGCGGCAGCAGCGGCGCGTGAGGTCACGGCGGCGCGTGAGGTACACGCGCGGTCTTCGGCGCGGCGCGTGGGGCAGCGTGTGGCTTCGGCTCGTGCGCTGCTCCTCGATTCTTCGATCTACAGTCTTCCTCCTCTCGGATTTCACCTCGTATACTTCGATCTACTAAAACGTGGCACTAGACACGAAGTAGTTAGAATAAAACGGAAGAAACGAAAAGAGGAAAGAATACCGAAAAGAAACGGCCGATGGACGGCCGATTCCGGCGACGGAGAGGCGACGACGGCGCGGTGGTGGCCGCGGAAAGAGAGGCCGAGAGAGAGAGGGGTCGGCCGCTTAGGGTTAGGGTTTCACTTGTTTGTGCAAGACCTATAAATCTTGTATTTATAGTGTCTTGCATAAAACCCTAGCGGGCTTAAGTTGGACTGGGCCCAACAGCTTAAGTTCGTTAGTACTTTCTCATGCTCGTCTCTCTTAATTCAATGACCGAAAAATTGCAACGATTACATTTTCGGAATCATTATAATTCCCTCGTCATTACGAGTGCCATCTTTCATTTTCCAACTTTCCAAAAGTGGAAACCCTAGTTCAGTGTACTTTCTAAATTTGGAAACTTCCTGATTTAGAAAATTCACTACAACTTTCGCCTATTCTTTTCCTTTTTCTTATTCTCATTCATAATTCCAAATTACGAATGTTGGACTCAATCACATTGACTTCCAATCATGCAAAGATAAACCACTTTATCTCTGACCGTTTATTCAAAGATCTCATGTGCACGAGCAGTGTGACCCTCGATGGTTCAGGTGTAAGCTAGCCGTGGGCCCACAACCCTTTGTGGTCAAAACTCGTCCCCTTCGAGTCACGATTAAGATGAAGCTCGTTTCACCTTAATCACCCAACGAATCAAGATTGGCGTCTAGCAACTACGCGTCATGATTCCCTAGATACAAATGAAGTGCCTGCAAGAACCTTCAGATATAGTTAACGTACAGTACGGTCCCTTCGATTCATATGTCCCGATCGAACTAGAGGCATTGGTTCATCGAGACCTCTTTATATGTTCGATGACGGTGCGATCGTTCTAAGTGTTGTAATCCTTACGTGCATGACTTAGGGAATCGAAATTCTCTAATCATCACTTAGTCAGCTCTGGCCAGAGACTTAGAATGATTACAAACTTTCAGAACACACAGGACATCCAAGACTATTCTAGCGATCGAATCCCCGACTACAATGCACAGACCTCCCACTAGATTTCGGACTGCACGAACACTGGCCCTTGGGATGGTCCTCGGTGGAACTCAGGGACATGTCACGATACAGTTGGTCCTCTAGTGAAGTCACGGTGATGTCTAGGTCATAAGGACTAATGGTGTACAACTATACCATAGATATCTCTACTCGATTATTGGGAACCACTTAGAGATTTCTAGGGTGAGGGAGTTCAGTGAACTCGTCAACTTACGAGCACCCACTTATGCATGCCGATATCACAATACCGTTTACTGATGAGATGCAGTACACATACACTAAGTGCTAGTCTTAATGGGAAAGGCCGATATCCTCATTAGTGGCGTAACCCTTCGACTAGGAACACGTTTAACAGTTATAATACTTGAGTAAATATCTCACGATCCTAACGATCAATTACTAGTACTTGTAATAACTGTAAGGACTATATCTATGCTTGTGACAAAGGGACAAAGATATAGAATGCCAAGGTGTTTTATCATTAATACGAATAAAGGTTCGTTTATTACAATAATAAATACGAAAGACCACAGCCACATGTTGGCTTGTTGGTCACCTACTCTAACACTTGTGTACATGCTTTTGTACTTTTACTTATGTGTGTCTCTCTTCTCGCGAGTGTTTTTGTGCACGTTTCTTGATGCGCATTTATGTCCTCAAACTATAGTACGTATTTTCATGATCGCTTTTGGAATCCAATTTTGACCATGTTCGAGTCCGAATATGGAATTTTGCCATTAGACAGGAATTGTAGCCTGCTGAAATAGCTATCCAATGCCGTCGGAACCAGTTGATTTGGAGTTCGAATGAGAAAGTTATGCTCGACTTCGTGGACACTACCAAAGATGTTCGGTGATTATCTCTTCTAATTTGATTTTATTTTCCTAATTGCAACTCTTTTCTTACTCTTTGATCATTTTTGCTTCCTGGACACCTAATTTTCGATTTGTACCTATAAATACCAAATCCACCAATTAGTATAGAAATATAAATTAATCGGAAAAAAAATCCACGTAAACGTAAACGTAGAGTTTTATTTCTACACTCCACTGTATCTTTTTTATCTAGTGTTTTTGCTGTTGTTTGTTGATGCGTATTAAAGTCCTAGTATTGTAGTTCGTGTTTTAAAGAACGTTGTTGCGAATTCACTTTTGCGCATGTTTTTTTACATGTACGTTTGTGCATGTCCATTTGAGCGAGTATGCTTATGCATGTTTGTTGATTTGTATTAATGTCCTAGGATTGTAGTTTGTGTTTTCTTGTTTTTTTTTGCGAATGCATTTTTGCGTGAGTACTTGTGTGCATGCTTTTGTTCTTTTACTCATGTACGTATCTCTTTTCGCGAGTGTTTTTGTGCACGTTTCTTGATGCGCATTCATGTCCTCGAACTATCGTACGTATTTTCATGATCGCTTTTAGAATCCAATTTTGACCATGTTCGAGTCCGAATTTGGAATTTCGCCGTTATATAGAAATTGTAGACAGCTGAAATAGGTGTGTAACGCCGCCTGAACCAGTTGATTTGGAGTTCGGATGAGAAAGTTATGCTCGACTTCGTGGACACTACTAAAGATGTTCGGTGATTCTCTCTTCTAATTTGATTTTATTTTCCACATTGCAACTCTTTTCTTACTCTTTGATCATTTTTGCTTGCTAGACACCTAATATTCTATTTGAACATATAAGATACCAAATCCACCAATGAATATAGAAATATAAATTAATCCGAAAAAAAATCCACGTAAACGTAAACGTAGAGTTTTATTTCTACACTCCACTGTATCTTTTTTATCTAGTGTTTTTGCTGTTGTTTGTTGATGCGTATTAAAGTCCTAGTATTGTAGTTCGTGTTTTAAAGAACGTTGTTGCGAATTCACTTTTGCGCATGTTTTTTTACATGTACGTTTGTGCATGTCCATTTGAGCGAGTATGCTTATGCATGTTTGTTGATTTGTATTAATGTCCTAGGATTGTAGTTTGTGTTTTCATGATCCGATGCGAATGCACTTTTGCGTGAGTACTTTTGTGCATGCTTTTGTACTTTTACTCATGTGCGTATCACTTCTAGCGAGTGTTTTTGTGCACATTTCTTGATGCGCATTCATGTTCTCGAACTATGGTACGTATTTTCATGATCGCTTTTGGAATCCAATTTTGACCCTGTTCGAGTCCAATTTGAATTTTGCCATTAGACAGGAATTGTAGCCAGCTCAAATAGCTATCCGTGCCGCCGGAACCAGTTGATTTGGAGTCTGGATGAGAAAGGTATGCTCGACTTCGTGGACACTACCAAAGATGTTCAGGGATTCTCTCTTCTAAATTGATTTTATTTTCCTAATTGCATCTTTGTTCTTACTCTTTGATATTATTTGCTTCTTGGACACCTAATTTTCGATTTGTACCTATAAGATACCAATTCCACCAATTAATAAAGAAATATAAATTAATCTGGAACAAAATGCACGTAACCGTAGAGTTTTATTTCTACACTCCACTGTATCTTTTTTACCTAGTGTTTTTGTTGTTGTTTGTTGATGCGTATTAAAGTCCTAGTCTTGTAGTTCATGCTTTTAAGAACGTTGTTGCGAATGCACTTTTGCGCATGTTTTTTTACATTTACGTTTGTGCATGTCCATTTTAGCAAGTATACTTATGCATGTTTGTTGATTTGTATTAATGTCCTAGGATTGTAGTTTGTGTTTTCATGATCCTGTTTGCGAATGAACTTTTGCGTGAGTACTTTTGTGCATGCTTTTGTACTGTTACTTATGTGAGTATCACTTCTAGCGAGTGTTTTTGTGCACGTTTCTTGATGCGCATTCATGTTCTCGAACTATAGTACGTATTTTCATGATCGCTTTTGGAATCCAATTTTGACCATGTTCAAGTCCAATTTAAATTTTTCCATTAGACAGGAATTGTAGCCAGCTCAAATAGCTATCCAATGCCACCGGAACCAGTTGATTTGGAGTCTGGATGAGAAAGTTATGCCCGACTTCGTGGACACTACCAAAGATGTTCGGGGATTCTCTCTTCTAATGTGATTTTATTTTCCTAACAGCAACTCTTTTCATACTCTTTGATATTTTTTGCGTTTTGGACACCTAATTTTTGATTTGTACCTATAAGATACCAAATCCACCAATTAATATAGAAATATAAATTAATCTTGAAAAAAATGCACGTAAACGTAGAGTTTTATTTCTACACTCCACTGTATCTTTTTTACCTAGTGTTTTTGTTGTTGTTTGTTGATGCGTATTAAAGTCCTAGTATTGTAGTTCGGGCTTTCAAGAACGTTGTTGCGAATGCACTTTTGCGCATGTTTTTTTACATTTACGTTTGTGCATGTCCATTTTAGCAAGTATGCTTATGCATGTTTGTTGATTTGTATTAATGTCCTAGGATTGTAGTTTGTATTTTCATGATCCTGTTTGCGAATGCACTTTTGCGTGACTACTTTTGTGCATGCTTTTGTACTTTTACTTATGTGAGTATCACTTCTAGCTAGTGTTTTTGTGCACGTTTCTTGATGCGCATTCATGTTCTCGAACTATAGTACGTATTTTCATGATCGCTTTTGGAATCCAATTTTGACCATGTTCGAGTCCAAATTTTGAATTTTGCCATAAGACAGGAATTGTAGCTAGCTGAAATAACTATCCAATGCCGCTGGAACCATTTGATTCGGAGTCCGGATGAGAAAGTTATGCTCGACTTCGTGGACATTACCAAAGATGTTCGGGGATTCTCTCTTCTAATTTGATTTTATTTTCCTAATTGCAACTCTTTTCTTACTCTTTGATAATTTTTGCTTCATGGACACCTAATTTCCAATTTGTACCTATAAGATACCAAACCCACTAATTAATATAGAAATATAAATTAATCCGAAAAAAAATGCACGTAAACGTAGAGTTTTATTTCTACATTCCACTGTATCTTTTTTACCTAGTGTTTTAGTTGTTGTTTGTTCATGCGTATTAAAGTCCTAGTATTGTAGTACGTGTTTTTAAGAACGTTGTTGCGAATGCACTTTTACACATGTTTTTTTACATTTACGTTTGTGCTTGTCCATTTTAGCAAGTATGCTTCTGCATGTTTGTTGATTTGTATTAATGTCCTAGGATTGTATAGTTTGTGTTTCCATGATCCTGTTTGCGAATGAACTTTTGCGTGAGTACTTTTGTGCATGCTTTTGTACTTTTACTTATGTGCGTATCACTTCTAGCGAGTGTTTTTGTGCACGTTTCTTGATGCCCATTCATGTTCTCGAACTATAGTACTTATTTTCATGATCGCTTTTGGAATCCAACTTTGACCATGTTCGAGTCTGAATATGGAATATTGCCTTTTGACAGGAATTGTAGCCAGCTGAAATAGCTATCCAATGCCGCCGGAACCAGTTGATTTGGAGCCCGAATGAGAAAGTTATGCTCGACTTCGTGGACACTACCAAAGATGTTCGGGGGTTCTCTCTTCTAATTTAATTTTATTTTCCTAATTGCAACTCTTTTCTTACTCTTTGATAATTTTTGCTTCTTGGACACATAATTTTCGATTTGTACCTATAAGATACCAAATCCACCAATTAATTTAGAAATATAAATTAATCTGAAAAAAAATGCACGTAAACGTAGAGTTTTATTTCTACATTCCACTGTATCTTTTTTACCTAGTGTTTTTGTCGTTGTTTGTTGATGCGTATTAAAGTCCTAGTATTGTAGTTCATGCTTTTAAGAACGTTGTTGCGAATACACTTTTGCGCATGTTTTTTTACATTTACGTTTGTGCATGTCCATTTTAGCAAGTATGCTTATGCATGTTTGTTGATTTGTATTAATGTCCTAGGATTGTAGTTTGTGTTTTCATGATCCTGTTTGCGAATGCACTTTTGCGTGAGTTTTTGTGCACGTTTCTTGATGCGCATTTATGTCCTCGAACTATAGTACGTATTTTCATGATCGATTTTGGAATCCAATTTTGACCATGTTCGAGTCCGAATTTTGAATTTTGACATTAGACAGGAATTGTAGCCAGCTGAAATAGCTATCCAATGCCCCCAAAACCAGTTAATTTGGAGTCCGGATATGAAAGTTATGCTCGACTTCGTGGACACTACCAAAGATGTTCGGTGATTCTCTCTTCTAATTTGATTTTATTTTCCTAATTGCAACTCTTTTCTTACTCTTTGATAATTTTTGCTTCTTGGACACCTAATTTTCGACTTGTACCTATAAGATACCAAATCCACCAATTAATATAGAAATATAAATTAATCCGAAAAAAAATGCACGTAAACGTAGAGTTTTATCTCTACACTCCAATGTATCTTTTTTACCTAGTGTTTTTGTTGTTGTTTGTTGATGTGTATTAAAGTCCTAGTATTGTAGTTCATGCTTTTAAGAACGTTGTTGCGAATGCACTTTTGCGCATGTTTTTTTACATTTACGTTTGTGCATGTCCATTTTAGCAAGTATGCTTATGCATGTTTGTTAATTTGTATTAATGTCCTAGGATTGTAGTTTGTGTTTTCATGATCTTGTTTGCGAATGCACTTTTGCGTGAGTACTTTTGTGCATGCTTTTGTACTGTTACTTATGTGAGTATCACATCTAGCGAGTGTTTTTGTGCACGTTTCTTGATGCGCATTCATGTTCTCGAACTGTAGTACGTATTTTCATGATCGCTTTTGGTATCTAATTTTTACCATGTTCAAGTCCAATTTAAATTTTGCCATTAGACAGGAATTGTAGCCAGCTCAAATAGCTTTCCAATGCCGCCGGAACCAGTTGATTTGGAGTCTGGATGAGAAAGTTATGCCCGACTTCGTGGACACTACCAAAGATGTTCGGGGATTCTCTCTTCTAATGTGATTTTATTTTCCTAATTGCAACTCTTTTCACACTCTTTGATATTTTTTGCGTTTTGGACACCTAATTTTCGATTTGTACCTATAAGATACCAAATCCACCAATTATATATAGAAATATAAATTAATCTTGAAAAAAATGCACGTAAACGTAGAGTTTTATTTCTACACTCCACTGTATCTTTTTTACCTAGTGTTTTTGTTGTTGTTTGTTGATGCGTATTAAAGTCCTAGTATTGTAGTTCGTGCTTTTAAGAACGTTGTTGCGAATGCACTTTTGCGCATGTTTTTTTACATCTACGTTTGTGCATGTCCATTTTAGCAAGTATGCTTATGGATGTTTGTTGATTTGTATTAATGTCCTAGGATTGTAGTTTGTATTTTCATGATCCTGTTTGCGAATGCACTTTTGCGTGAGTACTTTTGTGCATGCTTTTGTACTTTTACTTATGTGAGTATAAATTCTAGCTAGTGTTTTTGTGCACGTTTCTTGATGCGCATTCATGTTCTCGAACTATAGTACGTATTTTCATGATCGCTTTTGGAATCCAATTTTGACCATGTTCGAGTCCAAATTTTGAATTTTGCCATTAGACAGGAATTGTAGCTAGCTGAAATAGCTATCCAATGCCGCTGGAACGATTTGATTCGGAGTCCGGATGAGAAAGTTATGCTCGACTTCGTGGACATTACCAAAGATGTTCGGGGATTCTCTTTTCTAATTTGATTTTATTTTCCTAATTGCAACTCTTTTCTTACTCTTTGATAATTTTTGCTTCATGGACACCTAATTTCCAATTTGTACCTATAAGATACCAAATCCACTAATTAATATAGAAATATAAATTAATCCGAAAAAAAATGCACGTAAACGTAGAGTTTTATTTCTACATTCCACTGTATCTTTTTTACCTAGTGTTTTTGTTGTTGTTTGTTGATGCGTATTAAAGTCCTAGTATTGTAGTTCGTGTTTTTAAGAACGTTGTTGCGAATGCACTTTTACACATGTTTTTTTACATTTACGTTTGTGCATGTCCATTCTAGCAAGTATGCTTCTGCATGTTTGTTGATTTGTATTAATGTCCTAGGATTGTAGTTTGTGTTTTCATGATCCTGTTTGCGAATGAACTTTTGCGTGAGTACTTTTGTGCATGCTTTTGTACTTTTACTTATGTGCGTATCTCTTCTAGCGAGTGTTTTTGTGCACGTTTCTTGATGCGCATTCATGTTCTCGAACTATAGTACTTATTTTCATGATCGCTTTTGGAATCCAACTTTGACCATGTTCGAGTCCGAATATGGAATATTGCCTTTTAACAGGAATTGTAGCCAGCTGAAATAGCTATCCAATGCCGCCGGAACCAGTTGATTTGGAGCCCGAATGAGAAAGTTATGCTCGACTTCGTGGACACTACCAAAGATGTTCGGGGATTCTCTCTTCTAATTTGATTTTATTTTCCTAATTGCCACTCTTTTCTTACTCTTTGATAATTTTTGCTTCTTGGACACATAATTTTCGATTTGTACCTATAAGATACCAAATCCACCAATTAATTTAGAAATATAAATTAATCTGAAAAAAAATGCACGTAAACGTAGAGTTTTATTTCTACATTCCACTGTATCTTTTTTACCTAGTGTTTTTGTTGTTGTTTGTTGATGCGTATTAAAGTCCTAGTATTGTAGTTCATGCTTTTTAGAACGTTGTTGCGAATGCACTTTTGCGCATGTTTTTTTACATTTACGTTTGTGCATGTCCATTTAAGCAAGTATGCTTATGCATGTTTGTTGATTTGTATTAATGTCCTAGGATTGTAGTTTGTGTTTTCATGATCCTGTTTGCGAATGCACTTTTGCGTGAGTACTTTTGTGCATGCTTTTGTACTGTTACTTATGTAAGTATCACTTCTAGCGAGTGTTTTTGTGCACGTTTCTTGATGCGCATTCATGTCCTCGAACTATAGTACGTATTTTCATGATCGATTTTGGAATCCAATTTTGACCATGTTCGAGTCCAAATTTTGAATTTTGCCATTAGACATGAATTGTAGCTAGCTGAAATAGCTATCCAATGCCGCTGGAACCATTTGATTCGGAGTCCGGATGAGAAAGTTATGCTCGACTTCGTGGACATTACCAAAGATGTTCGGGGATTCTCTCTTCTAATTTCATTTTATTTTCCTAATTGCAACTCTTTTCTTACTCTTTGATATTTTTTGCTTTTTGGACACCTAATTTCCAATTTGTACCTATAAGATACCAAATCCACTAATAAATATAGAAATATAAATTAATCCGAAAAAAAATGCACGTAAACGTAGAGTTTTATTTCTACATTCCACTGTATCTTTTTTACCTAGTGTTTTTGTTGTTGTTTGTTGATGCGTATTAAAGTCCTAGTATTGTAGTTCGTGTTTTTAAGAAAGTTGTTGCGAATGCACTTTTACACATGTTTTTTTACATTTACGTTTGTGCATGTCCATTTTAGCAAGTATGCTTCTGCATGTTTGTTGATTTGTATTAATGTCCTAGGATTGTAGTTTGTGTTTTCATGATCCTGTTTGCGAATGAACTTTTGCGTGAGTACTTTTGTGCATGCTTTTGTACTGTTACTTATGTGCGTATCACTTCTAGCGAGTGTTTTTGTGCACGTTTCTTGATGCGCATTCATGTTCTCGAACTATAGTACTTATTTTCATGATCGCTTTTGGAATCCAACTTTGACCATGTTCGAGTCCGAATATGGAATATTGCCTTTTGACAGTAATTGTAGCCAGCTGAAATAGCTATACAATGCCGCCGGAACCAGTTGATTTGGACCCCGAATGAGAAAGTTATGCTCGACTTCGTGGACACTACCAAAGATGTTCGGGGATTCTCTCTTCTAATTTGATTTTATTTTCCTAATTGCATCTCTTTTCTTACTCTTTGATAATTTTTCCTTCTTGGACACATAATTTTCGATTTGTACCTATAAGATACCAAATCCACTAATTAATTTAGAAATATAAATTAATCTTAAAAAAAATGTACGTAAACGTAGAGTTTTATTTCTACATTCCACTGTATCTTTTTTACCTAGTGTTTTTGTTGTTGTTTGTTAATGCGTATTAAAGTCCTAGTATTGTAGTTCGTGCTTTTAAGAACGTTGTTGCGAATGCACTTTTGCGCATGTTTTTTTACATTTACGTTTGTGCATGTCCATTTTAGCAAGTGTGCTTATGCATTTTTTGTTGATTTGTAATAATGTCCTAGGATTGTAGTTTGTGTTTTATTGTTTCTTTTTGCGAATGCGCTTTTGCGTGAGTACTTGTGTGCATGCTTTTGTACTTTTACTTATGTGCGTATCTCTTGTCGCGAGTGTTTTCGTGCACGTTTCTTGATGCGCATTTATGTCCTCGAACTATAGTACGTATTTTCATGATCGATTCTGGAATCCAATTTTTACCATGTTCGAGTCCGAATTTTGAATTTTGACATTAGACAGGAATTGTAGCCAGCTGAAATAGCTATCCAATGCCGCCGGAAGCAGTTGATTTGGAGTCCGGATATGAAAGTTATGCTCGACTTCGTCGACACTACCAAAGATGTTCGGGGATTCTCTCATCTAATTTGATTTTATTTTCCTAATTGCAACTCTTTTCTTACTCTTTGATCATTTTTGCTTCTTGGACACCTAATTTTCGATTTGTACCTATAAGATACCAAATCCACCAATTAATATAGAAATATAAATTAATCCGAAAAAAAATGCACGTAAACGTAGAGTTTTATCTCTACATTCCACTGTATCTTTTTTATCTAGTGTTTTTGCTGTTGTTTGTTGATGCGTATTAAAGTCCTAGTATTGTAGTTCATGCTTTTAAGAACGTTGTTGCGAATGCACTTTTGCGCATGTTTTTTTACATTTACGTTTGTGCATGTCCATTTTAGCAAGTATGCTTATGCATGTTTGTTGATTTGTATTAATGTCCTAGGATTGTAGTTTGTGTTTTCATGATGCTGTTTGCGAATGCACTTTTGCGTGAGTACTTTTGTGCATGCTTTTGTACTTTTACTTATGTGAGTATCACTTCTAGCGAGTGTTTTTGTGCACGTTTCTTGATGCGCATTCATGTTCTCGAACTATAGTACGTATTTTCATGATCGCTTTTGGAATCCAATTTTGACCATGTTCGAGTCCAATTTGAATTCTGCCATTAGAGAGGAATTGTAGCCAGCTCAAAGAGCTATCCAATGCCGCCGGAACCAGTTGATTTGGAGTCTGGATGAGAAAGTTATGCTCGACTTCGTGGACACTACCAAAGATGTTCGGGGATTCGCTCTTCTAATGTGATTTTATTTTCCTAATTGCAACTCTTTTCTTACTCTTTGATATTTTTTGCTTTTTGGACACCTAATTTTTGATTTGTACCTATAAGAAACCAAATCCACCAATTAATATAGAAATATAAATTAATCTGGAAAAAAATGCACGTAAACGTAGAGTTTTATTTCTACACTCCACTGTATCTTTTTTACCTAGTGTTTTTGTTGTTGTTTGTTGATGCGTATTAAAGTCCTAGTATTGAAGTTCGTGCTTTTAAGAACGTTGTTGCGAATGCACTTTTGCGCATGTTTTTTTACATTTACGTTTGTGCATGTCCATTTTAGCAAGTATGCTTCTGCATGTTTGTTGATTTGTATTAATGTCCTAGGATTGTAGTTTGTGTTTTCATGATCCTGTTTGCGAATGAACTTTTGCGTGAGTACTTTTGTGCATGCTTTTGTACTTTTACTTATGTGAGTATCACTTCTAGCTAGTGTTTTTGTGCACGTTTCTTGATGCGCATTCATGTTCTCGAACTATAGTACGTATTTTCATGATCGCTTTTGGAATCCAATTTTGACCATGTTCGAGTCCAAATTTTGAATTTTGCCATTAGACAGGAATTGTAGCTAGCTGAAATAGCTATCCAATGCCGCTGGAACGATTTGATTCGGAGTCCGGATGAGAAAGTTATGCTCGACTTCGTGGACATTACCAAAGATGTTCGGGGATTCTCTCTTCTAATTTGATTTTATTTTCCTAATTGCAACTCTTTTCTTACTCTTTGATAATTTTTGCTTCATGGACACCTAATTTCCAATTTGTACCTATAAGATACCAAATCCACTAATTAATATAGAAATATAAATTAATCCGAAAAAAAATGCACGTAAACGTAGAGTTTTATTTCTACATTCCACTGTATCTTTTTTACCTAGTGTTTTAGTTGTTATTTGTTCATGCGTATTAAAGTCCTAGTATTGTAGTTCGTGTTTTTAAGAACGTTGTTGCGAATGCACTTTTACACATGTTTTCTTACATTTACGTTTGTGCATGTCCATTTTAGCAAGTATGCTTCTGCATGTTTGTTGATTTGTATTAATGTCCTAGGATTGTATAGTTTGTGTTTTCATGATCCTGTTTGCGAATGAACTTTTGCGTGAGTACTTTTGTGCATGCTTTTGTACTTTTACTTATGTGCGTATCACTTCTAGCGAGTGTTTTTGTGCACGTTTCTTGATGCCCATTCATGTTCTCGAACTATAGTACTTATTTTCATGATCGCTTTTGGAATCCAACTTTGACCATGTTCGAGTCTGAATATGGAATATTGCCTTTTGACAGGAATTGTAGCCAGCTGAAATAGCTATCCAATGCCGCCGGAACCAGTTGATTTGGAGCCCGAATGAGAAAGTTATGCTCGACTTCGTGGACACTACCAAAGATGTTCGGGGATTCTCTCTTCTAATGTGATTTTATTTTCCTAATTGCAACTCTTTTCATACTCTTTGATATTTTTTGCGTTTTGGACACCTAATTTTCGATTTGTACCTATAAGATACCAAATCCACCAATTAATATAGAAATATAAATTAATCTTGAAAAAAATGCACGTAAACGTAGAGTTTTATTTCTACACTCCACTGTATCTTTTTTACCTAGTGTTTTTGTTGTTGTTTGTTGATGCGTATTAAAGTCCTAGTATTGTAGTTCGTGCTTTTAAGAACGTTGTTGCGAATGCACTTTTGCGCATGTTTTTTTACATTTACGTTTGTGCATGTCCATTTTAGCAAGTATGCTTATGCATGTTTGTTGATTTGTATTAATGTCCTAGGATTGTAGTTTGTATTTTCATGATCCTGTTTGCGAATGCACTTTTGCGTGAGTACTTTTGTGCATGCTTTTGTACTTTTACTTATGTGAGTATCACTTCTAGCTAGTGTTTTTGTGCACGTTTCTTGATGCGCATTCATGTTCTCGAACTATAGTACGTATTTTCATGATCGCTTTTGGAATCCAATTTTGACCATGTTCGAGTCCAAATTTTGAATTTTGCCATTAGACAGGAATTGTAGCTAGCTGAAATAGCTATCCAATGCCGCTGGAACGATTTGATTCGGAGTCCGGATGAGAAAGTTATGCTCGACTTCGTGGACATTACCAAAGATGTTCGGGGATTCTCTCTTCTAATTTGATTTTATTTTCCTAATTGCAACTCTTTTCTTACTCTTTGATAATTTTTGCTTCATGGACACCTAATTTCCAATTTGTACCTATAAGATACCAAATCCACTAATTAATATAGAAATATAAATTAATCCGAAAAAAAATGCACGTAAACGTAGAGTTTTATTTCTACATTCCACTGTATCTTTTTTACCTAGTGTTTTTGTTGTTGTTTGTTGATGCGTATTAAAGTCCTAGTATTGTAGTTCGTGTTTTTAAGAACGTTGTTGTGAATGCACTTTTACACATGTTTTTTTACATTTACGTTTGTGCGTGTCCATTTTAGCTAGTATGCTTCTGCATGTTTGTTGATTTGTATTAATGTCCTAGGATTGTAGTTTGTGTTTTCATGATCCTGTTTGCGAATGAACTTTTGCGTGAGTACTTTTGTGCATGCTTTTGTACTTTTACTTATGTGCGTATCACTTCTAGCGAGTGTTTTTGTGCACGTTTCTTGATGCGCATTCATGTTCTCGAACTATAGTACTTATTTTCATGAATGCTTTTGGAATCCAACTTTGACCATGTTCGAGTCCGAATATGGAATATTGCCTTTTGAAAGGAATTGTAGCCAGCTAAAATAGCTATCCAATGCCGCCGGAACCAGTTGATTTGGAGCCCGAATGAGAAAGTTATGCTCGACTTCGTGGACACTACCAAAGATGTTCGGGGATTCTCGCTTCTAATTTGATTTTATTTTCCTAATTGCAACTCTTTTCTTACTCTTTGATAATTTTTGCTTCTTGGACACATAATTTTCGATTTGTACCTATAAGATACCAAATCAACCAATTAATTTAGAAATATAAATTAATCTGAAAAAAAATGCACGTAAACTTAGAGTTTTATTTCTACATTCCACTGTATCTTTTTTACCTAGTGTTTTTGTTGTTGTTTGTTGATGCGTATTAAAGTCCTAGTATTGTAGTTCATGCTTTTAAGAACGTTGTTGCGAATGCACTTTTGCGCATGTTTTTTTACATTTACGTTTGTGCATGTCCATTTTAGCAAGTATGCTTATGCATGTTTGTTGATTTGTATTAATGTCCTAGGATTGTAGTTTGTGTTTTCATGATCCTGTTTGCGAATGCACTTTTGCGTGAGTACTTTTGTGCATGCTTTTGTACTGTTACTTATGTAAGTATCACTTCTAGCGAGTGTTTTATTGCACGTTTCTTGATGCGCATTTATGTCCTCGAACTATAGTACGTATTTTCATGATCGATTTTGGAATCCAATTTTGACCATGTTCGAGTCCGAATTTTGAATTTTGACATTAGACAGGAATTGTAGCCAGCTGAAATAGCTATCCAATGCCGCCACAACCAGTTGATTTGGAGTCCGGATATGAAAGTTATGCTCGACTTCGTGGACACTACCAAAGATGTTCGGGGATTCTCTCTTCTAATTTGATTTTATTTTCCTAATTGCAACTCTTTTCTTACTCTTTGATAATTTTTGCTTCTTGGACACCTAATTTTCGTTTTGTACCTATAAGATACCAAATCCACCAATTAATATAGAAATATAAATTAATCCGAAAAAAAATGCACGTAAACGTAGAGTACTTTTGTGCATGCTTTTGTACTTTTACTTATGTGAGTATCACTTCTAGCGAGTGTTTTTGTGCACGTTTCTTGATGCGCATTCATGTTCTCGAACTATAGTACGTATTTTCATGATCGCTTTTGGAATCCAATTTTGACCATGTTCGAGTCCAAATTTTGAATTTTGCCATTAGACATGAATTGTAGCTAGCTGAAATAGCTATCCCATGCCGCTGGAACCATTTGATTCGGAGTCCGGATGAGAAAGTTATGCTCGACTTCGTGGACATTACCAAAGATGTTCGGGGATTCTCTCTTATAATTTGATTTTATTTTCCTAATTGCAACTCTTTTCTTACTCTTTGATATTTTTTGCTTTTTGGACACCTAATTTCCATTTTGTACCTATAAGATACCAAATCCACTAATTAATATAGAAATATAAATTAATCCGAAAAAAAATGCACGTAAACGTAGAGTTTTATTTCTACATTCCACTGTATCTTTTTTACCTAGTGTTTTTGTTGTTGTTTGTTGATGCGTATTAAAGTCCTAGTATTGTAGTTCGTGTTTTTAAGAAAGTTGTTGCGAATGCACTTTTACACATGTTTTTTTACATTTACGTTTGTGCATGTCCATTTTAGCAAGTATGCTTCTGCATGTTTGTTGATTTGTATTAATGTCCTAGGATTGTAGTTTGTGTTTTCATGATCCTGTTTGCGAATGAACTTTTGCGTGAGTACTTTTGTGCATGCTTTTGTACTGTTACTTATGTGCGTATCACTTCTAGCGAGTCTTTTTGTGCACGTTTCTTAATGCGCATTCATGTTCTCGAACTATAGTACTTATTTTCATGATCGCTTTTGGAATCCAACTTTGACCATGTTCGAGTCCGAATATGGAATATTGCCTTTTGACAGTAATTGTAGCCAGCTGAAATAGCTATACAATGCCGCCGGAACCAGTTGATTTGGAGCCCGAATGAGAAAGTTATGCTCGACTTCGTGGACACTACCAAAGATGTTCGGGGATTCTCTCTTCTAATTTGATTTTATTTTCCTAATTGCATCTCTTTTCTTACTCTTTGATAATTTTTCCTTCTTGGACACATAATTTTCGATTTGTACCTATAAGATACCAAATCCACTAATTAATTTAGAAATATAAATTAATCTGAAAAAAAATGTACGTAAACGTAGAGTTTTATTTCTACATTCCACTGTATCTTTTTTACCTAGTGTTTTTGTTGTTGTTTGTTAATGCGTATTAAAGTCCTAGTTTTGTAGTTCGTGCTTTTAAGAACGTTGTTGCGAATGCACTTTTGCGCATGATTTTTTACATTTACGTTTGTGCATGTCCATTTTAGCAAGTGTGCTTATGCATTTTTTTTTGATTTGTAATAATGTCCTAGGATTGTAGTTTGTGTTTTATTGTTTCTTTTTGCGAATGCGCTTTTGCGTGAGTACTTGTGTGCATGCTTTTGTACTTTTACTTATGTGCGTATCTCTTGTCGCGAGTGTTTTCGTGCACGTTTCTTGATGCGCATTTATGTCCTCGAACTATCGTACGTATTTTCATGATCGATTTTGGAATCCAATTTTTACCATGTTCGAGTCCGAATTTTGAATTTTGACATTAGACAGGAATTGTAGCCAGCTGAAATAGCTATCCAATGCCGCCGGAAGCAGTTGATTTGGAGTCCGGATATGAAAGTTATGCTCGACTTCGTGGACACTACCAAAGATGTTCGGGGATTCTCTCATCTAATTTGATTTTATTTTCCTAATTGCAACTCTTTTCTTACTCTTTGATAATTTTTGCTTCTTGGACACCTAATTTTCGATTTGTACCTATAAGATACCAAATCCACCAATTAATATAGAAATATAAATTAATCCGAAAAAAAAATGCACGTAAACGTATAGTTTTATCTCTACATTCCACTGTATCTTTTTTATCTAGTGTTTTTGTTGTTGTTTGTTGATGCGTATTAAAGTCCTAGTATTGTAGTTCATGCTTTTAAGAACGTTGTTGCGAATGCACTTTTGCGCATGTTTTTTTACATTTACGTTTGTGCATGTCCATTTTAGCAAGTATGCTTATGCATGTTTGTTGATTTGTATTAATGTCCTAGGATTGTAGTTTGTGTTTTCATGATGCTGTTTGCGAATGCACTTTTGCGTGAGTACTTTTGTGCATGCTGTTGTACTTTTACTTATGTGAGTATCACTTCTAGCGAGTGTTTTTGTGCACGTTTCTTGATGCGCATTCATGTTCTCGAACTATAGTACGTATTTTCATGATCGCTTTTGGAATCCAATTTTGACCATGTTCGAGTCCAATTTGAATTTTGCCATTAGAGAGGAATTGTAGCCAGCTCAAAGAGCTATCCAATGCCGCCGGAACCAGTTGATTTGGAGTCTGGATGAGAAAGTTATGCTCGACTTCGTGGACACTACCAAAGATGTTCGGGGATTCGCTCTTCTAATGTGATTTTATTTTCCTAATTGCAACTCTTTTCTTACTCTTTGATATTTTTTGCTTTTTGGACACCTAATTTTCGATTTGTACCTATAAGAAACCAAATCCACCAATTAATATAGAAATATAAATTAATCTGGAAAAAAATGCACGTAAACGTAGAGTTTTATTTCTACACTCCACTGTATCTTTTTTACCTAGTGTGTTTGCTGTTGTTTGTTGATGCGTATCAAAATCCTAGTATTGTAGTTCGTGTTTTAAAGAACGTTGTTGCGAATGCACTTTTGCGCATGTTTTTTTACATTTACGTTTGTGCATGTTTATTTTAGCAAGTGTGCTTATGCATGTTTGTTGATTTGTAATAATGTCCTAGGATTGTAGTTTGTGTTTTATTGTTACTTCTTGCGAATGCGCTTTTGCGTGAGTACTTGCGTGCATGCTTTTGTACTTTTACTTGTGTCCGTATCTTTTCTTGCGAGTGTTTTTGCGCACGTTTATTGATGCGCATTCTTGTCCTCGAACTGTAGAACGTATTTTCATGATCGCTTTTGAAATCCAATTTTGCCATGTTCGAGTGTAAATTTAGAATTTCGCCGTTAGACAGCAATTGTAGCCAGCTGAAATAGGTTTGTAACGCCGCCGGAACCAGATGATTTGGAGTTCGGATGAGAAAGTTATGCTCGACTTTGTCGACACTACCAAAGATGTTCGGTGATTCTCTCTTCTAATTTGATTTTATTTTCCTAATTGCAACTCTTTTCTTACTCTTTGATCATTTTTGCTTCCTCGACACCTAATATTCGATTTGTACCTATAAGATACCAAATCCACCAATTAATATAGAAATATAAATTAATCCGAAAAAAAATCCACGTAAATGTAAACGTGGAGTTTTATTTCTACACTCACTGTATCTTTTTTATCTAGTGTTTTTGCTGTTGTTTGTTGATGCGTATTAATGTCCTAGTATTGTAGTTCGTGTTTTTAAGAAAGTTGTTGCGAATGCACTTTTACACATGTTTTTTTACATTTACGTTTGTGCATGTCAATTTTAGCAAGTATGCTTCTGCATGTTTGTTGATTTGTATTAATGTCCTAGGATTGTAGTTTGTGTTTTCATGATCCTGTTTGCGAATGAACTTTTGCGTGAGTACTTTTGTGCATGCTTTTGTACTGTTACTTATGTGCGTATCACTTCTAGCGAGTCTTTTTGTGCACGTTTCTTAATGCGCATTCATGTTCTCGAACTATAGTACTTATTTTCATGATCGCTTTTGGAATCCAACTTTGACCATGTTCGAGTCCGAATATGGAATATTGCCTTTTGACAGTAATTGTAGCCGGCTGAAATAGCTATACAATGCCGCCGGAACCAGTTGATTTGGAGCCCGAATGAGAAAGTTATGCTCGACTTCGTGGACACTACCAAAGATGTTCGGGGATTCTCTCTTCTAATTTGATTTTATTTTCCTAATTGCATCTCTTTTCTTACTCTTTGATAATTTTTCCTTCTTGGACACATAATTTTCGATTTGTACCTATAAGATACCAAATCCACTAATTAATTTAGAAATATAAATTAATCTGAAAAAAAATGTACGTAAACGTAGAGTTTTATTTCTACATTCCACTGTATCTTTTTTACCTAGTGTTTTTGTTGTTGTTTGTTAATGCGTATTAAAGTCCTAGTATTGTAGTTCGTGCTTTTAAGAACGTTGTTGCGAATGCACTTTTGCGCATGATTTTTTTCATTTACGTTTGTGCATGTCCATTTTAGCAAGTGTGCTTATGCATTTTTTGTTGATTTGTAATAATGTCCTAAGATTGTAGTTTGTGTTTTATTGTTTCTTTTTGCGAATGCGCTTTTGCGTGAGTACTTGTGTGCATGCTTTTGTACTTTTACTTATGTGCGTATCTCTTGTCGCGAGTGTTTTCGTGCACGTTTCTTGATGCGCATTTATGTCCTCGAACTATCGTACGTATTTTCATGATCGATTTTGGAATCCAATTTTTACCATGTTCGAGTCCGAATTTTGAATTTTGACATTAGACAGGAATTGTAGCCAGCTGAAATAGCTATCCAATGCCGCCGGAAGCAGTTGATTTGGAGTCCGGATATGAAAGTTATGCTCGACTTCGTGGACACTACCAAAGATGTTCGGGGATTCTCTCATCTAATTTGATTTTATTTTCCTAATTGCAACTCTTTTCTTACTCTTTGATAATTTTTGCTTCTTGGACACCTAATTTTCGATTTGTACCTATAAGATACCAAATCCACCAATTAATATAGAAATATAAATTAATCCGAAAAAAAATGCACGTAAACGTAGAGTTTTATCTCTACATTCCACTGTATCTTTTTTATCTAGTGTTTTTGTTGTTGTTTGTTGATGCGTATTAAAGTCCTAGTATTGTAGTTCATGCTTTTAAGAACGTTGTTGCGAATGCACTTTTGCGCATGTTTTTTTACATTTACGTTTGTGCATGTCCATTTTAGCAAGTATGCTTATGCATGTTTGTTGATTTGTATTAATGTCCTAGGATTGTAGTTTGTGTTTTCATGATGCTGTTTGCGAATGCACTTTTGCGTGAGTACTTTTGTGCATGCTTTTGTACTTTTACTTATGTGAGTATCACTTCTAGCGAGTGTTTTTGTGCACGTTTCTTGATGCGCATTCATGTTCTCGAACTATAGTACGTATTTTCATGATCGCTTTTGGAATCCAATTTTGACCATGTTCGAGTCCAATTTGAATTTTGCCATTAGAGAGGATTGTAGCCAGCTCAAAGAGCTATCCAAAGCCGCCGGAACCAGTTGATTTGGAGTCTGGATGAGAAAGTTATGCTCGACTTCGCGGACACTACCAAAGATGTTCGGGGATTCGCTCTTCTAATGTGATTTTATTTTCCTAATTGCAACTCTTTTCTTACTCTTTGATATTTTTTGCTTTTTGGACACCTAATTTTCGATTTGTACCTATAAGAAACCAAATCCACCAATTAATATAGAAATATAAATTAATCTGGAAAAAAATGCACGTAAACGTAGAGTTTTATTTCTACACTCCACTGTATCTTTTTTACCTAGTGTGTTTGCTGTTGTTTGTTGATGCGTATCAAAATCCTAGTATTGTAGTTCGTGTTTTAAAGAACGTTGTTGCGAATGCACTTTTGCGCATGTTTTTTTACATTTACGTTTGTGCATGTCCATTTTAGCAAGTGTGCTTATGCATGTTTGTTGATTTGTAATAATGTCCTAGGATTGTAGTTTGTGTTTTATTGTTACTTCTTGCGAATGCGCTTTTGCGTGAGTACTTGTGTGCATGCTTTTGTACTTTTACTTGTGTCCGTATCTTTTCTTGCGAGTGTTTTTGCGGACGTTTATTGATGCGCATTCTTGTCCTCGAACTGTAGAACGTATTTTCATGATCGCTTTTGAAATCCAATTTTGCCATGTTCGAGTGTAAATTTAGAATTTCGCCGTTAGACAGCAATTGTAGCTAGCTGAAATAGGTTTGTAACGCCGCCGGAACCAGATGATTTGGAGTTCGGATGAGAAAGTTATGCTCGACTTTGTCGACACTACCAAAGATGTTCGGTGATTCTCTCTTCTAATTTGATTTTATTTTCCTAATTGCAACTCTTTTCTTACTCTTTGATCATTTTTGCTTCCTCGACACCTAATATTCGATTTGTACCTATAAGATACCAAATCCACCAATTAATATAGAAATATAAATTAATCCGAAAAAAAATCCACGTAAATGTAAACGTAGAGTTTTATTTCTACACTCACTGTATCTTTTTTATCTAGTGTTTTTGCTGTTGTTTGTTGATGCGTATTAATGTCCTAGTATTGTAGTTCGTGTTTTAAAGAACATTTTTGCGAATGCACTTTTGCGCGTGTTTTTTTACATGTACGTTTGTGCATGTCCATTTGAGCGAGTATGCTTATGCATGTTTGTTGATTTGTATTAATGTCCTAGGATTGTAGTTTGTGTTATCATGATCCTTTTTGCGAATGCACTTTTGCGTGAGTACTTTTGGGCATGCTTTTGTACTTTTACTTATGTGCGTACCTCTTCTAGCGAGTGTTTTTGTGCACGTTTCTTGATGCGTATTAATGTCCTCGAACTGTAGAACGTGTTTTCATGATCGCTTTTGGAATCCAATTTTGACCATGTTCGAGTCCGAATTTGGAATTTTGCCATTAGACAGAAATTGTAGCCATCTGAAATAGATTTCTAATGCCGCCGGAACCAGTTGATTTGGATTCCGGATGATAAAGTTATGCTCGACTTCGTGGACACTACCAAAGATATTCGTGTTAGGATAGTAGACTAAAAGTCTCGCTTTTAGCTCATGAATTTATTATTGATTGAATAAAATTGTATATTATCATTTTATGAGAATCTGCACTTGGGTATTCAATGCATTTAATCGATTGTTTGTCAATTAATTAAAATCATAAGTCAATTATTCTAATAGTATTCGAGATGGTGTGCTACGGCGCACAAAAAGATCATTTCAAAAGTACGTTTAGAATATAAAGATAACGTTCACAATCTAGATGGAAATAGACTAACCATTGGTAAAAGATTGTAGCATAATATTTAAGTGATTGGTCTTGATCATAGTAAACAGAGAATAACTTTTGTAGTTGATGTTTTGACTTATTGTGCTAGCACACCCGGCATGTGTTGAACCGGACAAAGTGAAATAATTATTTCATCACTGTTCAAAATGAAACTGTATTATTTCTAGTTGACAGTAAATTACTTACTCTCTTAATCTCTAGATAATTAACGTACATATTTAATTGATGATCTCTACTTTGATGTCACAATGGGAGAGATTCCTATATTGAGTCAAATTGCCTCGGTGCGTTGGGTAGAGACATTAAGAACTAATAGGTGGAAATTAATTATCGAAAGGAATCCACATCTCTGAAATATGAGATTGATAATAACCCTTGAGTAGCTTATAAGATTTGTTTATGCCAAGTCCTGGCCAGGTGGATTTCGTATCCGGCATACTCAAATAAGTTAAGCGGGTAAGACTCATGAAAAGAAACCATTTAATTTATTTAGCAGTGAATAAATTATTTGGTGGTTATAAGATATCTTAATGTGGGGAGAATCTAAGTAATGATCGACCGGAGCTCGAATGCAATATTTGAGAATATAAACGGGAGTTCAATAATTATTTGGTAGTGGAAAATAAATAATTATTTAATGATTAATTAAATGAATTCTTTTAAGAGTTTGGATTTAATTAATCATTAGTTGCCCGATTTATATTTTCTCCTTTAGTCCCTATTGTAGCCCAGTGGATTTTCTAATTAATCGAGAAAATAAAGTTCAACCAATATTATATATTGGAATTAATATAACCAAAAATTAAGTCCCCATTGTACTACAATTTTCGATTATATAGAGTTATAGAAGGAGTGGGATTTGTTTCCATGTAATCCTCTCTATGTGTGACTCTAATTCCTTGTGTTATATATAATAGAGATTAGGTTGATGAGAGATGAATAATTTACACACGCCTATTTCACGTTGGAGAGAAATATGTTTTCTCTTCTTCTTTTCTCTCTAACTTCTCGATTATAGATTTAGATTTCTTCAAGTACAAGTCAACCCTTGTAGAAGAATTATTAATCCGGGATATACAATAGAAGATTATAGGTTTTTAGAGCAAACTATAATTCCCGAATTTTCTGAGCAGTCCTGCGAAGAAAATCACCATAAATCAACCGTTAGTCGGATAGGCTCGAAATTTATACAGTAGCATCCTAACCCATTGATGTACAATCCTTGTGAAGGGTTTTGCAATCGGATCAACGATCGTGGCGATATCGGTGAAGGAAGAGGACTGGAAATTTCTGGACAGCAGCTTTTACGAAGGTTGAAGGCTTGGTGTGGATCCTCATTCGTGCGCCGAAGATAGAAACGATTATGCTCGCAAAAACTGTAAGTTGCTAGATAAGATTTATTCCACTTTAAACGAATCTAATCAAAGAATGTTAATAAAATAAAAACCGGCAAATCTACAACCTCTTGCGAATTTTCATTGAATCCTGGGCTTCACATCCCAACAATTCGGGGATTCTCTCTTCTAATTTGATTTTATTTTCCTAATTGCAACTCTTTTCTTACTCTTTGATCATTTTTGCTTCCTAGACACCTAATATTCGATTTGTACCTATAAGATACCAAATCCACCAATTAATATAGAAATATAAATTAATCCGAAAAAAAATCCACGTAAACGTAAACGTAGAGTTTTATTTCTACACTCCACTGTATCTTTTTTATCTAGTGTTTTTGCTGTTGTTTGTTGATACGTATTAAAGTCCTAGTATTGTATTTCGTGCTTTTAAGAACGTTGTTGCGAATGCACTTTTGCGCATATTTTTTTACATGTACGTTTGTACATGTCCATTTGAGCGAGTGTCTTTGTGCATGTTTGTTGATTTGTATTAATGTCCTAGGATTTTAGTTTGTGTTTTCATCATCCTGTTTGCGAATGCACTTTTGCGTGAGTACTTTTGTGCATGATTTTGTTCATTTACTTATGTGCGTATCTCTTCTATCGAGTGTTTTTGTGCATGTTTCTTGATGCGCATTCATGTCCTCGAATTGTAGTACGTATTTTCATGATCGCTTTTGGAATCCAATTTTGATAATGTTCGATTCCGAATTTGGAATTTTGCCGTTAGACAGGAATTGTAGCCAGCCGAAATAGCTGTGTAATGCTGCCGGAATTAGTTGATTTGGAGTCCGGATGAGAAAGTTATGCTCGACTTCGTGGACACTACCTATGATGTTCGGGGATTCTCTCTTCTAATTTGATTTTATTTTCCTACTTGCAACTCTTTTCTTACTCTTTGATCGTTTTTGCTTCCTCGACACCTAATTTTCGATTTGTACCTATAAGATACCAAATCCACCAATTAATATAGAAATATAAATTAATCCGAAAAAAAATCCACGTAAACGTAGAGTTTTATTTCTACACTCCAATGTATCTTTTTTACCTAGTGTTTTTGTTGTTGTTTGTTGATGCGTATTAAAGTCCTAGTATTGAAGTTCGTGTTTTTCAGAACATTGTTGCGAATGCACTTTTGCGCATGTTTTTTTACATGTACGTTTGTGCATGTCCATTTAAGCGAGTGTGTCTTTGTGCATGTTTGTTGATTTGTATTAATGTCCTAGGATTGTAGTTTGTGTTTTCATGATCCTTTTTGCGAATGCACTTTTGCGTGAGTACTTTTGTGCATGCTTTTGTTCTAATACTTATGTGCGTATCTCTTCTATCGAGTGTTTTTGTGCATGTTTCTTGATGCGCATTCATGTCCTCGAATTGTAGTACGTATTTTCATGATCGCTTTTGGAATCCAATTTTGACCATGTTCGATTCCAAATTTGGAATTTTGCCGTTAGACAGATATTGTAGCCAGCCGAAATACCTTTGTCATGCCGCCAAAATCAGTTGATTCAGAGTTCGGATGAGAAAGTTATGCTCGACTTCGTGGACACTACCAAAGATGTTTGGGGATTCTCTCTTCTAATTTGATTTTATTTTCCTCATTGCAACTCTTTTCTTACTCTTTGATCATTTTTGCTTCCTGGACACCCAATATTCGATTTGTACCTATAAGATACCAAATCCACCAATTAATATAGAAATATAAATTAATCCAAAAAAAAATCAACGTAGAGTTTTATTTTTACACTCCACTGTATCTTTTTTATCTAGTGTTTTTGCTGTTGTTTGTTGATGCGTATTAAAGTCCTAGTATTGAAGTTCGTGTTTTTAAGAGCGTTGTTGCGAATGCACTTTTGCGCATGTTTTTTTACATGTACGTTTGTGCATGTCCATTTGAGCGAGTGTGTCATTGTAAAGCCCCACAACCTAACAGCAGAATCCAATCGGATTACCACCATTAAGTAAGGGATGCTAACCGTTTTATATATATACTTAAACATTATGGTTTTAATACAAAAATACATAATATGCTTTGAAAAGAAATAAAACTCTGTACTTTCTCAAAATCTGTACATTTATATATATAAATATTTATTGTTTACAAAATTAAATTGTACAAAAACCATAATAGAGAGCGACTAACAAAATGAAATCAGAGTTTCTAGCTCGGCTACAAAAATGGCTCGGAGCATGGCATATGAACAAATCTCTGTCTGGCCGCTCTTTGCGGGGTTTCCATACCGGCCTTTCGACCTCAGGTATTAGCCGTACTTTATTTCATTAATTGTGGGTTTTCCATACTGGTCTTTCGACCTCAAATATTTGCCACCATGTGTTGGTTTCGCCGGTCCCTCCCGCGTCCCTTGCCTACCCGACCATCAATCAAGTACCATACTCCCATTTTCAAAACATATTCTTTCATATCGCTATGCATCATCGATCATTCAAACATCATGAAGAACACGTAGCAAAATTCACATTAAAGCACACATAATTAGGTTCTTATGATGAGCAAATGAAAGCTTCAACATACCTCAAGTTCAATATGGTGTATGAAGTGAAAAGATCAGTCTCATATAGGGTGTGCTAGAAGCCTTGATTAAAGATGAATTTAAAATTCAAAACATAGAATTTTCAGCCATAGAAGGTGCAGAATTTGTTCTAGCTATACATGTATGAGTTCTTATGGTTTGATGTTCTCTTATGTGAATATGGAAGTGAAGACATAAGAAGAGAAGCTTAAGGAATTGGTCTGGTCGTTTTTGGAAGAAGACAATTGAAAATGAAGACCAAAACACAAAGTCTTCACTTATCTACCCATTCCCAACAAGGCCAAATGGAGGATGATGATTGGAAGGCTTATATTTGTTGGATTCTTGTGGTTCCTCCACGTTCTTACAGCTTGAGATGAGATAGGGGGCTGATGTTTACTCATTATAATCAAGTGTAAACAAAATCAGAATGATCTTGTGCAACCTAGTCAACCAACAAATCAAATTGCACCCTTTTGCATACTTTTTGTTTTTAGTCTAATATGAGTTACTTCAAGTAATTAAATATGTAATTAATCATATTAAAATGTAATTAAAACGCAGAACTGCAATTAAGACAAATATATGACCGTTTGACAACTATTCGATCACGTATTAAAACACAATTAAGGCACATGTGTAGCAAGTTGTCGTGATCATGCTTTTGGGAATCGGACACGTGTACACAGCGGAAAACAAAAATTTTATGCGATTTAAACAATTTTAAAACACATAAACACATGCCCGATAATTGAAACAATTAATTACGTACCTTTGCGCTTCCAGCGAAATTTAAAACAACATACATGCTTAATTATTTAAACAAATTTAAATCAATTAAAATGCTCGCGTTTAAATGAAATAACATGCTCGAACATATAAATCAATTTCATGTAATCACATAAAATCATACAAGAACGAACATACATATTAGATTTAAATGTAAAGAAATCAAGAACAATGAATTCGTGAGTTTACCTCTTGAAGCGTGAGGTAGGAGCACTAAGCAAGACGAGATTGCTACGAAAACCAATCCGTACAATCCGCAGCGGTGCAGCGGCAGCAGCGGCGTGTAACTCACGCGCGGTCTTCGGGCGGCGCGTGGGGATGCGTGCGGCTTCGGTTCGTGCGCTGCTCCTCGATTCTTCGATCTTCGATCGTCCTCCTCTCGGATTTCACCTCGTATACTTCGATCTACTAAACACGTGGCACTAGACACGTAATAGTTAGAAATAATGGAAGAAAAGAAAGAGGGAAAAGAGTACCGAAAGGGATCGGCCAACAGATGGCCGATTTCGGCGACTTTCCGGCGACGGCGGCGCGGTGGCCGAGGAGAGAGGGCCGAGTGAGAGAGAGAGTGTGGGCGGCTAGGGTTAAGGGTTTTTGTGTTGTGTGTGTGTAAGACCTATAAATCTTGTATTTATAGTGTCTTGCATAAAACCCTAGCGGGCTTAAGTTGGACCGGGCCCATCAGCTTAAGTTCGTTAGTACTTTTACTTGCTCGTCTCTCTCAATTCAATGACCGAAAAATTGCAACGATTACATTTTCGGAATCATTATAAATTCCTCGTCATTACGAGTGCCAATTCTCAATTTCCAACTTTCCAAAAGTGGAAACCCTAGTTCAGTGCACTTTCTAAATTTGGAAACTTCCCGATTTAGAAAGTCCACTACAATGTTCGCCTACTCTTTTCCTTTTCTTATTCTCATTCATAATTCCAAATTACGAATGTTGGACCCAATCATATTGACTTCCAATCATGCAAAGATAAACTATTTTATCTCTGACCGTTTATCCAAAGATCTCATGTGCACGAGCAGTGTGACCCTCGATGGTTCAGGTGTAAGCTAGCCGTGGGCCCACAACCCTTTGTGGTCAAAACTTGTTCCTTAGAGTTACGATTAAGATGAAGCTCGTTTCACCTTAATCACCCAACGAGTCAAGATTGGCGTCTAGCAACTACGCGTCATGATTCCCTAGATACAAATGAATTGCCTACAAGAACCTTCAGATGATGCAGTACGCGTCTAGCAACTACGCGTCAACTTACGAGCACCCACTTATGCATGCCGATATCACAATACCGTTTACTGATGAGATGCAGTACACATACACTAAGTGCTAGTCTCTTAATGGGAAAGGCCGATATCCTCATTGGTGGCGTAACCCTTCGACTAGGAACACGTTTAACAGTTATAATACTAAAGTAAATATCTCACGATCCTAGCGATCATTTACTCGTACTTGTAATAACTGTAAAAACTATATCTATGCTTGTGACAAAGGGACAAAGATATAGAATGCCAAGTTGTTTTATCATTAATACGAATAAAGGTTCGTTTACCACAGCCACATGTTGGCATGTTGGTCACCTACTCTAACAATCTCCCACTTGACCTAAAGCCAACTACCCATGAATCGCAGTCCCATCGACTCTCGATGTTTCTCATGGACCGATCTCGGTAAAGGCTTCGTGAAGGGGTCTACAACGTTCTCTTCCGAGGTGACTCGTTCTACTTTAACTTCACCTCTATCAATGATCTCTCGGATCACATGATACTTCCTCAGAATATGCTTCGACTTCTGATGAGATCGCGGCTCCTTAGCTTGCGCCACGGCTCCGGTGTTATCACAGTACAACGGTACTGGATCACTAGCATTAGGAATGACACCCAACTCTTGGATAAACTTCCTTATCCAAGTCCCTTCTTTTGCAGCTTCGGACGCTGCAATGTATTCCGCTTCGGTAGTGGAATCGGCCGTCGTGCTTTGCTTGGAACTCTTCCAACACACGGCACCACCATTAAGCGTGAATATAAATCCAGAATTCGAGTTTGAGTCGTCCACATCCAATTGAAAACTAGAGTCGGTAAAGCCCTCTAATTTCAACTCGGCACCCCCATAGACCAAAAATATATCCTTAGTCCTTCGCAAGTACTTGAGGATATCTTTCACGGCCTTCCAGTGAGCCGGGCCGGGGTTAGACTGATATCTGCTTAGTGACACTCACAACATACGCAATATCGGGTCTCGTACATAGCATGCCATACATAATGCTTCCTATGGCAGAAGCATAAGGCGTCCTTTTCATCTCCTCGATTTCACTAGGTGTTTGCGGACACATAGATTTCGAGAGACGAACCCCATGGGACATTGGCAAGAATCCTTTCTTGGATTCTTCCATGCTAAACCGTTTCATACAGTGTCTATGTACAGGATTTGGGATAATCCAAGCATCTTTCTTGCTCTATCTCTATAGATTCGTATTCCTAATACGTAAGATGCTTCTCCCAAATCATTCATTGAGAAACGTGTGGACAACCATGCTTTCGTTTGTTGCAACATTCCTACGTCATTCCCAATGAGTAGAATGTCATCAACGTAAAGCACTAAAAATATCACTGCCCCTCCCACTAACCTTCTTGAATACACAAGGTTCCTCCGGATTCTTCTCAAAATCAAACTCTTTGATAGTTGAGTCGAACCTAATGTTCCAACTACGGGATGCTTGTTTCAATCCATAAATGGATTGCTGGAGCTTGCAAACCTTTTGCTCACTTCCAGAAGATATGAAGCCTTCTGGCTGCGCCATGTAAATTTCTTCCTCAATATCTCCATTAAAGAAGGCGGTCTTCACATCCATTTGCCATATCTCGTACTCGTACCACGCAGCTATGGCCAGCAAAATCCTAATGGACTTCAGCATCGCGACTGGCGAAAAGGTTTCCTCATAGTCAACACCTTGCCTTTGAGTGTATCCTTTCGCTACCAATCTAGCTTTATAGGTCGATACCTTTCCATCCACTCCAATTTTCTTCTTATAGATCCACTTGCAGCCTATGGGAACAATTCCTTTAGGTGGATCTACCAAGGTCCACACCTTGTTGGAGTACATGGAGTCCATCTCGGATTTCATGGCAGTTAGCCAATGTCCCATGTCCGCATCCGATACGGCCTCATTGTATGTTCTTGGATCTTGTCCAAGATCAACATGATCTTCATCATTCTCGAGGACGAATAACCTATCCGGCATTTTCCGAACTCTTTCGGATCTACGTACCGTAGGTTCAGGAGGTATATTAGTGGATTGTTGTATTGGTTCGATTACTTGTTCTTGCGCTTGAACCTCACTTTGTGGTTCTTGAACTACTTCAAGTTCTATCATGCTGCCTTTTCTATCCGATAGAAACTTCCTTTCCAAAAAGGTGGCATTTCTCGAAACAAACGTCTTTGCTTCATTGACATAATAGAACTCGTATCCCATCGAGTCTTCGGGATACCCCACAAAATAGCACAAGTCGGATTTACTATCCAACTTATCTCCCACTAATCGCTTCACATAAGCGGGACAACCCCATATCCTAATATGTTTGTAGTTGGGTTTCCGGGAATGCCAAAGTTCATAAGGTGTGGATTTAACTGCTTTGGTGTTAACTCTATTCAGCAAATACGCGGCAGTACGAAGTGCATGACCCCACAAGTATGCCGGTAAGTATGTGAACCCCATCATAGATCGAACCATATCCAATAAAGTTCGATTCTGACGTTTGGAAACTCCATTGAGTTGAGGAGTTCCCGGTGGAGTCCATTGAGATCGTATCCCATTCTCTTTTAGATAGTCAATGAACTCGATGCTCAAGTATTCTCCACCACGATCGGATCGCAGCTTCTTAATACTTCGTCCGAGTTGCTTCTCTACTTCGTGTCTAAAATCTTTGAACCTTTCAAATGTTTCGGACTTGTACTTCATCCAGTACACATACCCGTACCTAGAATAATCGTCGGTAAAGGTAGCGAAGTAGTTGTATCCACCCTTCGCACTAACACTTAGTGGACCACATACGTCTGTATGGATCAAATCCAAAAGACCCTCGGCTCGTTCCATTTTCCCTTTGTAGGGTGACTTGGTCATTTTCCCTTTAAGGCAAGATTCACAAGTTTGTAGTGATTTCACGTCCTCCAAAGAGAACAATCCTTCACTAACAAAATCGTTCATCCTTCTTAAAGAGACATGACCTAATCTAGCGTGCAAAAGTTGTGCGGGGTTTTGATCTATCTCCTTACGTTTTGCTGATATAACATTAATAGGTATTTCATTTGGATTTAGTTCATACAAGTTGTTTAATAGTCGTCCTTTGCAAATCAAATTCTCATTCTTTTGTATATTGCAAATCGAATTTCCAAAAACAAAAGTAAAACCTTTAATATCTAATACATGAATAGAAATAAGGTTTCTAATGAGGGACGGAACAAATAAACAATCGTTCAAAACAATAGGAAAACTAGAATCCAAAATATTTAAGTAAATCGTGCCAATGGCTTCAGCAACAACTCTTGCTCCATTCCCCATCCTTAGGTAGGTCTCACCCGCTCTAAGCTTTCGACTTCTTGTCATTAGCTGCAAATCATTGCACAAATGTGAGCCACAACCCGTATCCAATACCCAAGAAGAAGAGTTGACAGAAAAATTTACGTCAATGAAATACGTACCCTTTTCAGAACTTTTCTGCTTTAGGTAAGCCTTGCAGTTGCGGCGCCAATGTCCTTTCTTTCCACAGTGATGGCAAGCATCATGAACTTGCTTGTAAACTTTTGCCTTGGGGCCCCCACTACCTTCACCCACTTCAAACTTGCTGTTTGGGAAGGGAACTCTTTTCTTTCTCTTCTTTTGGGAAGAACTCTTCTTTCCAGAAGTAGCAGCAATGAGAACAGACTTCTCTTTCTTAATGGTGGACTCGAAACTGACCAACATGTTCATTAACTCATCCAAGGGAGGATCTAGTTTGTTCATGTTGAAGTTCACTATGAAGGATTCATAGGAACTAGGAAGAGACAACAGGATCAAATCCAACGAGAGCTCGGCCGGGAGGGTGACATCGAGATTCACTAGCTTTTCAAGGAGCGTGATCATTTTGAGACAATGCTCGTGGACCGAAGTCCCTTCGCGCAGTCTCGCCGTGATCAACTCCTTTGTAGCAGCGTACCTCGATGCCCTAATATTCTCACTATACATGCTATCGAGATGAGCCTTTATATCGAAAGCATGCATGTGAGACTCATATTTCCTCGCAAACGCGGGCTCCATGGCGGCTATCATATAGCACCTAGCATGTGTATCATCTTTCATCCATGCCTCATAAGTTTCCTTTTCAGCATCAGTCGTTGTGGCAGGTATAGTGGCGGGAAGGCTCTCGTTCAAAACATAGAGACGCCCCTCAACGGTTAGCACAAGTTTAAGACTACGCAACCAATCTAGGTAATTAGGGCAATTGAGTTTATTGTCGAGGATTGACATTATGGGATTCTTAGACATGATTATCTGAGAGGTATAGAGAAGAGGATTATTAGAGATTCGCGTTAAATGATTGTTACAATTAAATGTTTAGAATTATGTTATTTAATTGTTCTCCCACTAATTTTATCGAGTTCCACTTCCCTCTAGTAGACAAACGAGAAAACTGATTTTTCTTAATGGGCTTTAGGTCCAATAGACAAATATAACCCGTAGTTAATCTAGCCCGACTATATTTTCCCAAAGGTAGATCACAATCAATCATATCCACAATATGACCCTAAATTAATTTTCCTCACACTTGATAATGACCTAAGTTAATCTCGCGAATATCAAAATCGTCGTGTGTCAAGTCGGACCTACCAATCAAAGATGCTCATAGAACTTGATTATGCCAAACTAATGCAGTCCCTAGTTAATCTAGCTGACCACGTTAATCCAACATAACCCTTTTCTATGGCTACCTTCATCGCTATGTCAATTGAATTACAACTTACTCTACGATAGCACTCCCCGCTAACACGGCTTACTGCACTACAGTAAAGGGCTACACATAATCCAACCGTTGGCAGAAGGAAAGAAATAACTCAACAGATTGGGTTTTTCTTTATAGCTTGAAATGATCCTTAATTAGATGAAGAATGAGGGATTTTTATTAAAAGTTTTATCTCATCAAAAGGTTCGGATTGGTCTATGTGATTCCTACATCTATGTTCTCTAAAGGTATATGGAAACGCATATTGTCCTAAGAGGAACATACGACCTAATTGCATAATTAATTACATTAATTAATTATGGGGTTTTCAAAATAATTATAGAACCTCAACTCGCATAAATCAATCAAATAATGTCGAGGTACTATTAATTAAGTTGAACTATAATCAATATTATATTTGTGTTCTATTAATTGAAATCAATTTAATAATTTAAATTAATTAATTAATCTAACACCTATTTACTAAAATAGATGATTGTTGACTCGATTATCTAATTGGGATTAATTGAAAACAATTTTCCAAAAATTAAAATCAATTTGTTTTAAGTTTAATTTTAGAAATCTGAAATAATTTTTTATTTTTTTTAATTATTTTTATTTTCAGTGAACCGGTTCGGCCCAACCGGTCTGACCGGTTCGGACCGAAGCGGTCCGGTTCTGCCCGGTCCAGTTGACCCAAATCAGTGGGCTGGGTCAGTCGGATCGAGAACTGGTCTGACCGACCCGAATCCACGTGGATTCGGTCAATTATATCGCACACAACCATCGAACCGGCCAGTTCGACTGGTTCGATCCGAACAAATTAAAAACCGACGTTTTAAAACTAATTTCAGATCCGTTTTTCCAATTTTAAACAATTTTAAAGCTGGAAAAATTCTAAACAATATTTCAAAAATATTTTAAACTTACGAAAACTCCCAATTACATAATACAACAATCACTACTTTAATAAATCGAACATGCATAAAATCATAGCATATTAAAACGAACGCAATTAATTGCGCAACGAGCTCTGATACCACTGTTGGGAATCGGACACGTGTACGCAGCGGAAAACAAAAATTTTATGCGCTTTAAACAACTTTAAAATACATAAACACATGCCCGATAATTGAAACAATTAATTGCGTACCTCTGCGCTTCCAGCGAAATTTAAACACAATACATGCTTAATTATTTAAACAGATTTAAATCAATTAACATGCTCGCGTTTAAATCAAATAACATGCTCGAACATATAAATCAATTTCATGTAATCACATAAAATCATACAAGAACGAACATACGTATTAGATTTAAACGTAAACGAATCAAGAACAATGAATTCGTGAGTTTACCTCTTGAAGCGTGAGGTAGGAGGACTAAGAAAGACGAGATTGCTACGGAAACCAATCCGTACAATCCGGGGCAGCAGCGGTGCAGCGGCAGTAGCGGCGTGACGGCCACGGTGGCGCGTGTAACTCACGCGCGGTCTTCGGGCGGCGCGTGGGGATGCGTGCGGCTTCGGTTCGTGCGCTGCTCCTCGATTCTTCGATCTTCGATCTTCCTCCTCTCGGATTTCACCTCGTATACTTCGATCTACTAAACACGTGGCACTAGACACGTAATAGTTAGAAATAACGGAAGACAAGAAAGAGGGAAAAGAGTACCGAAAGGGATCGGCCAACAGATGGCCGATTCCGGCGACTTTCCGGCGACGGCGGCGCGGTGGCCGAGGCGAGAGGGCCGAGTGAGAGAGAGAGGGTGGGCGGCTAGGGTTAGGGTTTTTTGTGTTGTGTGTGTGTAAGACCTATAAATCTTGTATTTATAGTGTCTTGCATAAAACCCTAGCGGGCTTAAGTTGGACCGGGCCCATCAGCTTAAGTTCGTTAGTACTTGTACTTGCTCGTCTCTCTCAATTCAATGACCGAAAAATTGCAACGATTACATTTTCGGAATCATTATAAAGTCCTCGTCATTACGAGTGCCAACTCTCAATTTCCAACTTTCCAAAAGTGGAGACCCTAGTTCAGTGCACTTTCTTAGTTTAGAAACTTCACGATTTAGAAAGTCCACTACAATGTTCGCCTATTCTTTTCCTTTTCTTGTTCTCATTCATAATTCCAAATTACGAATGTTGGACCCAATCATATTGCCTTTCAATCATGCAAAGATAAACTATTTTATCTCTGACCATTTATTCAAAGATCTCATGTGCACGAGCAGTGTGACCCTCGATGGTTCAGGTGTAAGCTAGCTGTGGGCCCACAACCCTTTGTGGTCAAAACTCGTCCCTTAGAGTTACGATTAAGATGAAGCTCGTTTCACCTTAATCACCCAACGAATCAAGATTGGCGTCTAGCAACTACGCGTCATGATTCCCTAGATACAAATGAAGTGCCAGCAAGAACCTTCAGATATAGTTAACGTACAGTACGGTCCCTTCGATACATATGTCCTGATTGAACTAGAGGCATTGGTTCGTCGAGACCCCTTTATATGTTCAATGACGGTGCGATCGTTCTAAGTGTTGTAATCGTTACGTGCATGACCTAGAGAATCGAATTCTCTAATCATCACTTAGTCAGCTCTGGCCAGAGACTTAGTTTGATTACAAACTTTCAGAACACACAGGGCATCCAAGACTATTCTAGCGATCAAATCCCCGACCTACAATGCACAGACCTCCCACTAGATTTCGGACTGCACGAACACTGGCCCTTGGGATGGTCCTCGGTGGAACTCAGGGACAGGTCATGATACACCTGGTCCTCTAGTGAAGTCACGGTGATGTCTAGGTCATAAGGACTAATGGTCTACAACTATACCATACATATCTCTACTC
This sequence comes from Erythranthe guttata, assembly GCF_056151865.1. NCBI lineage: Eukaryota > Viridiplantae > Streptophyta > Magnoliopsida > Lamiales > Phrymaceae > Erythranthe > Erythranthe guttata. Next base: position 10,834,183 of record NC_142542.1, on the reverse strand, counting down.
GATTATTGGGAACCACTTAGAGATTTCTAGGGTGAGGGAGTTCAGTGAACTCGTCAACTTACGAGCACCCACTTATGCATGCCGATATCACAATACCGTTTACTGATGAGATGCAGTACACATACACTAAGTGCTAGTCTCTTAATGGGAAAGGCCGATATCCTCATTGGTGACGTAACCCTTCGACTAGGAACACGTTTAACAGTTATAATACTAAAGTAAATATCTCACGATCCTAACGATCATTTACTCGTACTTGTAATAACTGTAAGGACTATATATATGCTTGTGACAAAGGGACAAAGATATAGAATGCCAAGTTGTTTTATCATTAATACGAATAAAGGTTCGTTTACTACAATAATAAATACGAAAGACCACAGCCACATGTTGGCTTGTTGGTCACCTACTCTAACACATGCATCATGAATAATGAATTTTAACTATATGCATTGATGCAATATGGTTATTATTGGCCATGTATGGATGGTTGGGCATTACAATCCTTCCCTCATAAAATTTCGCCCTCGAAATTTGACGTACCGAACAATTCTGGATATTTGCTATGCATTTCTAATGCACAATCATGACAATGGCATATATATGTTAATATGTTAATAAATAAAACAAATAGGTAAATAAGAAGAGAGTTAACCAAGCTTCCCAGCCAAAGTATGTTCATATTCCTTCTTCTGTCTTGAGAAAAAATTTTAAACCTCCACTCTGATACCAAAAATGTAACGCCCCACAACCTAACAGCAGAATCCAAACGGATCACCACCATTAAGTTAGGGATGCTAACCGTTTTATATATATACTTAAACATTATGGTTTTAATACAAAAATACATAATATGCTTTGAAAAGAAATCAAACTCTGTACTTTCTCAAAATCTGTACATTTATATATATAATTATTTATTGTTTACAAAATTACATTGTACAAAAACCATAATACAGAGCGGCTAACAAAATGAAATCAGAGTTTCTAGCTCGGCTACAAAAATGGCTCGGAGCATGGCATATGAACAAATCTCTATCTGGCCGCTCTTGCCTAGGTCAACTTCTAAACATATACATCATTACCTGCATCATAAGAACCTAATGAGCTACTGGCTCAGCAAGTTGAAACGGATGTAATTGCAGTATAACACATAACACGTTATTCATTCAATATGTACAATATCACATATAACTTCATTCGTGATCCTTTTCTTTGAAATCTTTCTCTTTATCGGGTACCCTTGAAGTGTGGTACTTGACTGATAGCAATAGGCTTTCGTTTTCGGTACTTGACTGATAATACGGGGTTTCCATACCGGCCTTTCGACCTCAGGTATTAGCCGTACTTTATTTCATTAATTGTGGGTTTTCTATACTAGTCTTTCGACCTCAGGTATTTGCCACCATGTGTTGGGTCCGCCGGTCCCTCCCGCGTCCCCTGTCACCCGACCATCAATCAAGTACCATATTCCCATTTTCTAAACGTATTCTTTCATATCGCTATGCATCATCGATCATTCAAACATCATGAAGAACACGTAGCAAAAGTCACATTAAAGCACACATAATTAGGTTATTATGATGAGCAAATGAAAGCTTCAACTTACCTCAAGTTCAATATGGTGTATGAAGTGAAAAGATCAGTCTCATATAGGGTGTGCTAGAAGCCTTGATTAGAGATGAATTTAAACTTCAAAACATAGAATTTTCAGCTAGAAAAGGTGCAGAACTTGATGCTCTCTTATGTGAATATGGAAGTGAAGAAATAAGAAGAGAAGTTTAAGGAATTGGTCTGGTCGTTTTTGGAAGAAGACAAGTGAAAATGAAGACCAAAACACAAAGTCTTCACTTATCTACCAATTCCCAACAAGGCCAAATGGAGGATGATGATTGGAAGGCTTATATTTGCTGGATTATTGTGGTTCCTCCACGTTTTTACAACTTGAGATGAGATAGGGGGCTGATGTTTACTCATTATAATCAAGTGTAAACCAAATCAGAATGGTCTTGTGTAACCTAGTCAACCAACCAATCAAACTGCACCCTTTTCCATACTTTTGATTTTAGTCTAATATGAGTTACGTCAAATAATTACATATGTAATTAATCATACTAAAATGTAATTAAAACGTAGAACTGCAATTAAGACAAATATATGACCGTTTGACAACTATTCGATCACGTATTAAAACACAATTAAGGCACATGTGTAGCAAGTTTTCGTGATCATGCATCATGAATAATGAATTTTAACTATTTGCATTGATGCAATATGCTTATTATTGGCCATGTATGGATGGTTGGGCATTACAGTCTTTCTGCATGTTTGGTGATTTGTATTAATGTCCTAGGATTGTAGTTTGTGTTTTCATGATTGTTTTTGCGAATGCACTTTTGCGTGAGTACTTTTGTGCATGCTTTTGTACTTTTACTTGTGTCCGTATCTTTTCTAGAGAGTGTTTTTGTGCACGTTTTTTGATGCGCATTCATGTTCTCGAACTGTAGTACGTATTTTCATGATTGCTTTTGGAATCCAATTTTGACCATGTTCGAGTCCGAATATGGAATTTTTCCGTTAGACAGAAATTGTAGCCTGCTGAAATAGCTTTCTAATGCCGCCATAATAAGTTGATTCTGAGTCCGGATGAGAAAGTTATGCTCGACTTCGTGGACACTACCAAAGATGTTCGGGCATTCTCTCATCTAATTTGATTTTATTTTCCTAACTGCAACTGTTTATTTACTCTTTGATCATTTTTGCTTCCTGGACACCTAGTTTTCGATTTGTACCTATAAGATACCAAATCCACCAATTATTATAGAAATATAAATTAATCTGAAAAAAAAATCCACGTAAACGAAAACTTAGAGTTTTATTTCTACACTCCACTGTATCCTTTTTATCTAGTGTTTTTACTGTTGTTTGTTGATGCGTATTAAAGTCCTAGTATTGTTGTTCGTGTTTTAAAGAACGTTGTTGCGAATGCACTTTTGCGCATGTTTATTTACATGTACGTTTGTGCATGTCCATTTGAGCGAGTATGCTTATGCATGTTTGTTTATTTGTATTAATGTCCTAGGATTGTAGTTTGTGTTTTCATGATTCTTTTTGCGAATGCACTTTTGCGTGAGTACTTTTGTGCAAGCTTTTGTAGTTTTACTTATGTGCGTATCTATTCTAACGAGTGTTTTTGTGCACGTTTCTTGATGCGCATTCATGTCCTCGAACTACAGTACGTATTTTCATGATCGCTTTTGTAATGCAATTTTGACCATGTTCGAGTCCGAATTTGGATTTTTGCCGTTAAACAGAAATTGTGGCTAGCTGAAATAGCTTTCCAATACTGCCTGAAACAGTTGATTTGGAGTCCGAATGAGAAAGTTATGCTCGACTTCGTGGACACTACCAAACTTGTTCGTGGATTCGCTCTTTTAATTTGATTTTATTTTCCTAGCCGCAACTCTTTTCTTACTCTTTGATAATTTTTGCTTCCTGGACACCTAATTTTCAATTTCTACCTATAAGATACCAAATCCACCAATTAATAGAGAGATATAAATTAATCCGAAAAAAAATACACGTAAACGTAATCGTAGAGTTTTATTTCTACACCCCACTGTATCTTTTTTATCTAGTGTTTTTGTTGTTGTTTGTTGATGCGTATTAAAGTCCTAGTATTGTAGTTCGTGTTTTTAAGAACGTTGTTGCGAATGAACTTTTGCGCTTGTTTTTTTACATGTACGTTTGTGCATGTCCATTTGAGCGAGTGTCTTTGTGCATGTTTGTTGATTTCTATTAATGTCCTAGGATTGTAGTTTGTGTTTTCGTGATCCTTTTTGCGAATGCACTTTTTCCTGGGTCCTTTTTTGCATGCTTTTCTACTTTTACTTGTGTCCGTATCTTTTCTAGCGAGTGTTTTTGTGCACGTTTCTTGATGCGCATTCATGTGCTCGAACTGTAGTACGTATTTTCATGATCGCTTTCGAAATCCAATTTTGACCATGTTCAAGTCGGAATTTGGAATTTTGCCGTTAGACAGAAATTCTAGCCAGTTGAAATAGCTTTGTAATGCCGCCCTAATCAGTTGATTTGGAGTCCGGATGAGAAAGTTATGTTCGACTTCGTGGATACTACCAAAGATGTTCTGGGATTCTCTCTTCTAATTTGATTTTATTTTCCTAATTGCAACTATTTTCTTACTCTTTGATCATTTTTGCTTCCTCGACACCTAATTTTTGATTTGTACCTAAAAGATACCAAATCCACCGATTAATATAGGAATATAAATTAATCCGAAAAAAAATCAACGTAAACGTAAACGTAGAGTAATATTTCTACACTCCATTGTATCTTTTTTATCTAGTGTTTTTGCTGTTGATTGTTGATGCATATTAAAGTCCTAGTATTGTAGTTCGTGTTTTTAAGAACGTTGTTCCAAATGCACTTTTACGAATGTTTTTTTACATGTACGTTTGTGCATGTCCATTTGAGTGAGCGTCTTTGTGCATGTTTGTTTATTTGTATTAATGTCGTTGGATTGTAGTTTGTGTTTTCATGATTCTTTTAGCAAATGCGCTTTTCTATGAGTACTTTTGTGCATGCTTTTGTACTTTTACTTATGTGTGTATCTCTTCTAGCGAGTGTTTTTGTGCACGTTTCTTGATGCGCATTCATGTCCTCGAACTGTATTAAGTATTTTCATGATCGCTTTTGGAATCCAATTTTGACCATGTTCGAGTCCGAATTTGGAATTTTTCCGTTACACAGAAATTGTAGCAAGCTGAAATAGCTTTCCAACGCCGCCGGAACCGGTTGATTTCGAGTTCGGATGAGAAAGTTATGCTCGACTTGGTGGACACTACCAAAGATGTTTGGGGATTCTCTCTTCTAATTTTATTTTAGTTTCCTAATTGCAACTCTTTTCTTATTCTTTGATCATTTTTGCTTCATGGACACCTAATTTTCGATTTGTACCAATAAAATACCAAATCCACCAATTAATATAGAAATATAAATTAATTCAAAAAAAAATCCACGTAAACGTAAACGTAGAGTTTTATTTCTACACTCCACTGTATCTTTTCTATCTAGTGTTTTTGCTGTTGTTTGTTGATGCGTATTAAAGTCCTAGTTTTGTAGTTCGTGTTTTTAAGAAAGTTGTTGCGTATGCACTTTTGCGCATGTTTTTTTACATGTACGTTTGTGCATGTCCATTTGAGCGAGTGTCTTTGTGCATGTTTGTTGATTTGTATTAATGACCTAGGATTGTAGTTTGTGTTTTCATGATCCTATTTTTGAATGCACTTTTGCATGAGTACTTTTGTGCATGCTTTTGTAGTTTTACTTGTGTCCGTATCTTTTCTAGCGAGTGTTTTTGTGCACGTTTCTTGATGCGCATTCATGTCCTCGAACTACAGTACGTATTTTCATGATCGCTTTTGGAATCCAATTTTGACCATGTTCGAGTCCGAATTTGGAATTTTGCCATTAGATAAGAATTGTAGCAAGCTGAAATAGCTTTCCAACGCCGCCAGAACTGGTTGATTTGGAGTCCGGATGAGAAAATTATGCTCGACTTGGTGGACACTACCAAAGATGTTCGGGGATTCTCTCTTCTAATTTGATTTTAGTTTCCTAATTGCAACTCTTTTCTTACTCTTTGATCATTTTTGCTTCCTAGACACCTAATTTTCGATTTGTACCTATAAGTCACCAAATCCACCAATTAATATAGAAATATAAATTAATTCAAAAAAAAATCGACGTAAATGTAAACGTAGAGTTTTATTTCTACACTCTAGTGTATCTTTTTTATCTAGAGTTTTTGCTGTTGTTTGTTGATGCGTATTAAAGTCCTAGTTTTGTAGTTCGTGTTTTTAAGAACGTTGTTGCGAATGCACTTTTGCGCATGTTTTTTTACATGTCGTTTGTGCATGTCCATTTGAGCGAATGTCTCTGTGCATGTTTGTTGATTTGTATTAATGTCCTAGGATTGTAGTTTGTGTTTTCATGATCCTTTTTGCGAATGCACTTTAGCTTGAGTACTTTTGTGCATGCTTTTGTAGTTTTACTTGTGTCCGTATCTTTTCTAGCGAGTGTTTTTGTGCACGTTTCTTGATGCGCATTCATGTCCTCGAACTGTAGTACGTATTGTCATGATCGCTTTTGGAATCCAATTTTGACCATGTTCGAGTCCAAATTTGTATTTTTTCCATTAGACAGGAATTGTATCCAGCTGAAATAGCTTTCCAATGCCGGCAGAACCAGTTGATTTAGATTCCGGATGAGAAAGTTATGCTCGACTCCGTGGACACTACCAAAGATGTTCGGGGATTCTCTCTTCGAATTTCATTTTATTTTCCTAATTTAAACTCTTTTCTTACTCTTTGATCATTTTTGCTACCTGGACACCTAATTTTCGATTTGTACCTATAAGATACCAAATCCACAAATTAATATAGAAATATAAATTAATCCGAAAAAAAATCCACGTAAACGTAAACGTAAAATTAATGTTTTATTTCTACACCCCACTGTATCTTTTTTATCTAGTGTTTTTGTTGTTGTTTGTTGATGCGTATTAAAGTCCTAGTATTGTAGTTCGTGTTTTTAAGAACGTTGTTGGGAATGAACTTTTGCGCATGTTTTTTTACATGTACGTTTGTGCATGTCCATTTGAGCGAGTGTGTTTGTGCATGTTTGTTGATTTGAATTAATGTCCTAGGATTGTAGTTTGTGTTTTCGTGATCCATTTTGCGAATGCACTTTTGCTTGGGTCCTTTTGTGCATGCTTTTCTACTTTTACTTGTGTCCGTATCTTTTCTAGCGAGTGTTTTTGTGCATGTTTCTTGATGCGCATTCATGTCCTCGAACTGTAGTACGTGTTTTCATGATCACTTTTGGAATCCAATTTTGACCATGTTCGAGTCCGAATTTGGAATTTTCCCGTTAGACAGAAATTGTAGCCAGCTGAAATAGCTTTGTAATGCCGCCTTAATCAGTTGATTTGGAGTCCGGATGAGAAAGTTATGTTCGACTTCGTCGACACTACCAAAGATGTTCTAGGATTCTCTCTTCTAATTTGATTTTATTTTCCTAATTGCAACTCTTTTCTTACCCTTTAATCATTTTTGCTTCCTCGACACCTAATTTTTGATTTGTACCTATAAGATACCAAATCCACCAATTAATATAGAAATATAAATTAATCCAAAAAAAACTCCACGTAAACGTAAACGTAGTGTAATATTTCTACACTCCACTGTATTTTTTTTATCTAGTGTTTTTGCTGTTCTTTGTTGATGCATATTAAAGTCCTAGTATTGTAGTTCGTGTTTTTAAGAACGTTGTTCCAAATGCACTTTTGCGCATGTTTTTTTACATATACGTTTGTGCATGTCTATTTGAGCGAGATTCTTTGTGCATGTTTGTTGATTTGTATTAATGTTCTAGGATTATAGTTTGTGTAATCATGATCCTTTTTGCGAATGCACTTTTTTATGAGTACCTTTGTGCATGCTTTTGTACGTTTACTTATGTGTGTATCTCTTGTTGCGAGTGTTTTTTTGCACGTTTCTTCATGCGCATTCATGCCCTCGAACTGTATTAAGTATTTTCATGATCGCTTTTAGAATCCAATTTTGACCATGTTCGAGTCCGAATTTGGAATTTTTCCGTTACACAGAAATTGTAGCCTGCTGAAATAGCTTTCCAACGCCGCCGGAACCGGTTGATTTGGAGTCCGGATGAGAAAGTTATGCTCGACTTGGTGGACACTACCAAAGATGTTCGGGGATTCTCTCTTCTAATTTGATTTTAGTTTCCTAATTGCAACTCTTTTCTTATTCTTTGATCATTTTTGCTTCCTGGACACCTAATTTTCGATTTGTACCTATAAAATACCAAATCCACCAATTAATATAGAAATATAAATTAATTCGAAAAAAAATCCACATAAACGTAAACGTAGAGTTTTATTTCTACACTGCACTGTATCTTTTTTTATCTAGTGTTTTTGCTGTTGTTTGTTGATGCGTATTAAAGTCCTAGTTTTGTATTTCGTGTTTTTAAGAACGTTGTTGCGAATGCACTTTTGCGCATGTTTTTTTACATTTACGTTTGGGCATGTCCATTTGAGCGAGTGTCATTGTGCATGTTTGTTGATTTGTATTAATGACCTAGGATTGTAGTTTGTGTTTTCATGATCCTATTTTCGAATGCGCTTTTGCATGAGTACTTTTGTGCATGCTTTTGTAGTTTTACTTGTGTCCGTATCTTTTCTAGCGAGTGTTTTTGTGCACGTTTCTTGATGCACATTCATGTCCTCGAACTACAGTACGTATTTTCATGATCGCTTTTGGAATCCAATTTTGACCATGTTCGAGTCCGAATTTGGAATTTTGCCATTAGATAGGAATTGTAGCAAGCTGAAATAGCTTTCCAACGCCGCTAGAACTGGTTGATTTGGAGTCCGGATGAGAAAGTTATGCTCGACTTGGTGGACACTACCAAAGATGTTCGAGGATTATCACTTCTAATTTGATTTTAGTTTCCTAATTGCAACTCTTTTCTTACTCTTTGATCATTTTTGCTTCATGGACACCTAATTTTCGATTTGTACCTATAAGTTACCAAATCCACCAATTAATATAGAAATATAAATTAATTCAAAAAAAAATCGACGTAAATGTAAACGTAGAGTTTTATTTTTACACTTAGTGTATCTTTGTTATCTAGAGTTTTTGCTGTTGTTTGTTGATGCGTATTAAAGTCCTAGTTTTGTAGTTCGTGTTTTTAAGAACGTTGTTGCGAATGCACTTTTGCGCATGTTTTTTTACATGTCGTTTGTGCATGTCCATTTGAGCGAGTGTCTCTGTGCATGTTTGTTGATTTGTATTAATGTCCTAGGATTGTAGTTTGTGTTTTCATGATCCTTTTTGCGAATGCACTTTTGCTTGAGTACTTTTGTGCATGCTTTTGTAGTTTTACTTGTGTCCGTATCTTTTCTAGCGAGTGTTTTTGTGCACGTTTCTTGATGCGCATTCATGTCCTCGAACTACAGTACGTATTTTCATGATCGCTTTTGGAATCCAATTTTGACCATGTTCGAGTCCGAATTTGGAATTTTGCCATTAGATACGAATTGTAGCAAGCTGAAATAGCTTTCCAACGCAGCCAGAACTGGTTGATTTGGAGTCCGGATGAGAAAGTTATGCTCGACTTGGTGGACACTACCAAAGATGTTCGGGGATACTCTCTTCTAATTTGATTTTAGTTTCCTAATTGCAACTCTTTTCTTACTCTTTGATCATTTTTGCTTCCTGGACACCTAATTTTCGATTTGTACCTATAAGATACCAAATCCACCAATTAATATAGAAATATAAATTAATTCAAAAAAAAATCGACGTAAACGTAAACGTAGAGTTTTATTTCTACACTCCAGTGTATCTTTTTTATCTAGAGTTTTTGCTGTTGTTTGTTGATGCGTATTAAAGTCCTAGTTTTGTAGTTCGTGTTTTTCAGAACGTTGTTGCGAATGCACTTTTGCGCATGTTTTTTTACATGTCGTTTGTGCATGTCCATTTGAGCGAGTGTCTCTGTGCATGTTTGTTTATTTGTATTAATGTCCTAGGATTGTAGTTTTTGTTTTCATGAACCTTTTTGCGAATGCACTTTTGCTTGAGTACTTTTGTGCATGCTTTTGTAGTTTTACTTGTGTCCGTATATTTTCTAGCGAGTGTTTTTGTGCACGTTTCTTGATGCACATTCATGTCCTCGAACTGTAGTACATATTGTCATGATCGCTTTTGGAATCCAATTTTGACCATGTTCGAGTCCGAGTTTGTATTTTTTCCATTAGACAGGAATTGTAGCCAGCTGAAATAGCTTTCCAATGCCGGTAGAACCAGTTGATTTGGATTCCAGATGAGAAAGTTATGCTCGACTCCGTGGACACTACCAAAGATGTTCGGGGATTCTCTCTTCTAATTTGATTTTATTTTCCTAATTTCAACTCATTTCTTACTCTTTGATCATTTTTGCTGTCCGGACACCTAATTTTCGATTTGTACCTATAAGATACCAAATCCACAAATTAATATAGAAATATAAATTAATCCGAAAAAAAATCCACGTAAACGTAAACGTAAAATTAATGTTTTATTTCTACACCCCACTGTATCTTTTTATCTAGTGTTTTTGTTGTTGTTTGTTGATGCGTATTAAAGTCCTAGTATTGTAGTTCGTCTTTTTAAGAACGTTGTTGCGAATGAACTTTTGCGCATGTTTTTTTACATGTACGTTTGTGCATGTCCATTTGAGCAAGTGTCTTTGTGCATGTTTGTTGATTTGAATTAATGTCCTAGGATTGTAGTTTGTGTTTTCGTGATCCTTTTTGCGAATGCACTTTTGCGTGGGTCCTTTTGTGCATGTTTTTCTACTTTTACTTGTGTCCGTATCTTTTCTAGCGAGTGTTTTTGTGCACGTTTCTTGATGCGCATTCATGTCCTCGAACAGTAGTACGTGTTTTCATGATCACTTTTGGAATCCAATTTTGACCATGTTAGAGTCCAAATTTGGAATTTTGCCGTTAGACAGAAATTGTAGCCAGCTGAAATAGTTTTGTAATGCCGCCTTAATCAGTTGATTTGGAGTTCGGATGAGAAAGTTATGTTCGACTTCGTGGACACTACCAAAGATGTTCTGGGATTCTCTCTTCTAATTTGATTTTATTTTCCTAATTGCGACTCTTTTCTTACTCTTTAATCATTTTTGCTTCCTCGACACCTAATTTTTGATTAGTACCTATAAGATAACAAATCCACCAATTAATAAAGAAATATAAATTATTCCTAAAAAAATTCCACGTAAACGTAAACGTAGTGTAATATTTCTACACTCCACTGTATCTTTTTTATCCAGTGTTTTTGCTGTTGTTTGTTGATGCATATTAAAGTCCTAGTATTGTAGTTCGTGTTTTTAAGAACGTTGTTCCAAATGCACTTTCGCGCATGTTTTTTTACATATACGTTTGTGCATGTCCATTTGAGCGAGAGTCTTTGTGCATGTTTGTTGATTTGTATTAATGTCCTAGGATTGTAGTTTGTGTAATCATGATCCTTTTTACGAATGCACTTTTGTATGAGTACTTTTGTGCATGCTTTTGTACTTTTACTTATGTGTGTATCTCTTGTAGCGAGTGTTTTTTTGCACGTTTCTTCATGCGCATTCATGTCCTCGAACTGTATTAAGTATTTTCATGATCGCTTTTAGAATCCAATTTTGACCATGTTCGAGTCCGAATTTGGAATTTTTCTGTTACACAGAAATTGTAGCCTGCTGAAATAGCTTTCCAACGCCACCGGAACCAGTTGATTTGGAGTCCGGATGAGAAAGTTATGCTCGACTTGGTGGACACTACCAAAGATGTTCGGGGATTCTCTCTTCTAATTTGATTTTAGTTTCCTAATTGCAACTCTTTTCTTATTCTTTGATCATTTTTGCTTCCTGGACACCTAATTTTCGATTTGTACCTATAAAATACCAAATCCACCAATTAATATAGAAATATAAATTAATTCGAAAAAAAATCCACATAAACGTAAACGTAGAGTTTTATTTCTACACTGCACTGTATCTTTTTTTATCTAGTGTTTTTGCTGTTGTTTGTTGATGCGTATTAAAGTCCTAGTTTTGTATTTCGTGTTTTTAAGAACGTTGTTGTGAATGCACTTTTGCGCATGTTTTTTTACATGTACGTTTGGGCATGTCCATTTGAGCGAGTGTCTCTGTGCATGTTTGTTGATTTGTATTAATGTCCTAGGATTGTAGTTTGTGTTTTCATGATCCTTTTTGCGAATGCACTTTTGCTTGAGTACTTTTGTGCATGCTTTTGTAGTTTTACTGGTGTCCGTATATTTTCTAGCGAGTGTTTTTGTGCACGTTTCTTGATGCACATTCATGTCCTCGAACTGTAGTACATATTGTCATGATCGCTTTTGGAATCCAATTTTGACCATGTTCGAGTCCGAGTTTGTATTTTTTCCATTAGACAGGAATTGTAGCCAGCTGAAATAGCTTTCCAATGCCGGCAGAACCAGTTGATTTGGATTCCGGATGATAAAGTTATGCTCGACTCCGTGGACACTACCAAAGATGTTCGGGGATTCTTTTTTCTAATTTGATTTTATTTTCCTAATTTCAACTAATTTCTTACTCTTTGATCATTTTTGCTGTCCGGACACCTAATTTTCGATTTGTACCTATAAGATACCAAATCCACAAATTAATATAGAAATATAGATTAATCCGAAAAAAAATCCACGTAAACGTAAACGTAAAATTAATGTTTTATTTCTACACCCCACTGTATCTTTTTATCTAGTGTTTTTGTTGTTGTTTGTTGATGCGTATTAAAGTCCTCGAACTGTATTAAGTATTTTCATGATCGCTTTTAGAATCCAATTTTGACCATGTTCGAGTCCGAATTTGGAAATTTTCTGTTACACAGAAATTGTAGCCTGCTGAAATAGCTTTCCAACGCCGCCGGAACCGGTTGATTTGGAGTCCGGATGAGAAAGTTATGCTCGACTTGGTGGATACTAGCAAAGATGTTCGGGGATTCTCTCTTCTAATTTGATTTTAGTTTCCTAATTGCAACTCTTTTCTTATTCTTTGATCATTTTTGCTTCCTGGACACCTAATTTTCGATTTGTACCTATAAAATACCAAATCCACCAATTAATATAGAAATATAAATTAATTCGAAAAAAAATCCACATAAACGTAAACGTAGAGTTTTATTTCTACACTGCACTGTATCTTTTTTTATCTAGTGTTTTTGCTGTTGTTTGTTGATGCGTATTAAAGTCCTAGTTTTGTATTTCGTGTTTTTAAGAACGTTGTTGTGAATGCACTTTTGCGCATGTTTTTTTACATGTACGTTTGGGCATGTCCATTTGAGCGAGTGTCATTAATTCCATTAGACAGGAATTGTAGCCAGCTGAAATAGCTTTCCAATGCCGGCAGAACCAGTTGATTTGGATTCCGGATGAGAAAGTTATGCTCGACTCCGTGGACACTACCAAAGATGTTCGGGGATTCTCTCTTCTAATTTGATTTTATTTTCCTAATGTCAACTCATTTCTTACTCTTTGATAATTTTGGCTGTCCGGACACCTATTTTTCGATTTGTACCTATAAGATACCAAATCCACAAATTAATATAGAAATATAAATTAATCCGAAAAAAAATCCACGTAAACGTAAATGTAAAATTAATGTTATATTTCTACACCCCACTGTATCTTTTTTATCTAGTGTTTTTGTTGATGTTTGTTGATGCGTATTAAAGTCCTAGTACTGTAGTTCGTGTTTTTAAGAACGTTGTTGCGAATGAACTTTTGCGCATGTTTTTTTACATGGACGTCTGTGCATGTCCATTTGAGCGAGTCACTTTGTGCATGTTTGTTGATTTGAATTAATGTCCTAGGATTGTAGTTTGTGTTTTCGTGACCCTTTTTGCGAATGCACTTTTGCGTGGGTCCTTTTGTGCATGCTTTTCTACTTTTACTTGTGTCCGTATCTTTTCTAGCGAGTGTTTTTGTGCACGTTTCTTGATGCGCATTCATGTCCTCGAACTGTTGTACGTGTTTTCATGATCACTTTTGGAATCCAATTTTGACCATGTTCGAGTCCGAATTTGGAATTTTGCCGTTAGACAGAAATTGTAGCCAGTTGAAATAGCTTTGTAATGCCGCCTTAATTAGTTGATTTGGAGTCCGGATGAGAAAGTTATGTTCGACTTCGTAGACACTACCAAAGATGTTCTGGGATTCTCTCTTCTAATTTGATTTTAGTTTCCTAATTGCAACTCTTTTCTTACTCTTTGATCATTTTTGCTTCCTCGACACCTAATTTTTGATTAGTACCTATAAGATAACAAATCCACCAATTAATATAGAAATATAAATTAATTCAAAAAAAAATCGACGTAAACGTAAACGTAGAGTAATATTTCTACACTCCAATGTATCTTTTTTATCTAGAGTTTTTGCTGTTGTTTGTTGATGCGTATTAAAGTCCTAGTTTTGTAGTTCGTGTTTTTCAGAACGTTGTTGCGAATGCACTTTTGCGCATGTTTTTTTACATGTCGTTTGTGCATGTCCATTTGAGCGAGTGTCTCTGTGCATGTTTGTTGATTTGTATTAATGTCCTAGGATTGTAGTTTGTGTTTTCATGATCCTGTTTGCGAATGCACTTTTGCTTGAGTACTTTTGTGCATGCTTTTGTAGTTTTACTGGTGTGTGTATCTCTTGTAGCGAGTGTTTTTTTGCACGTTTCTTCATGCGCATTCATGTCCTCCAAGTATTGTTTAATAGACTAATACCACAAAATCAATAAAATTTCTTACTTTTATCTGAAAAGAAATCAACCCAATACATATTCCCCTTATTAATCCCAAAAATCCAAGCAGCAATAGTTAAAAAAAACCTAGAAGGAAAACTAATAATAACGATTAAGTTTTACCTCGACGGCATTTTACAAGCAAAAAGTTGCGTTCTTTGACTAAATGTTTTGCGTGATTCCACTCTGCCGAAAATCACCCAGGAATTAAAATGAGCTACGAATTAGATGTAGGAGGGGAGCGCACATTAATCCCAAAACTGCAAGCAACAACAATTAAAAAAAAACCTAGAAAGAAACCCAATAATAGCGATGAAGTTTTACCTTGACGGGCATTTTACAAGCGAAAAGTTGAGGTTCTTCGACAATTTTTTTGTGTGATTCTGCTCTGCCGAAAATCGCCGTGGAATTTGGATGGGCTATGAATTATCGTATTAGATGTGGGGGAGAGAGAGTGAAGGGTTGGAAGAAAATTGAGGGTACAGAAAATATTATAAATTATGTTAAGTGGGTAAATTATTAGGTGCTTATTATGACAATTATTTAAAAGTGTCATATAATGTATTTTTTAAGAATTAAAAAAAGGGTTTATTAGGGATAACCCCCTTGTTCATATTTTCTAATGAGGTAAATCCAATTAATTTTTCCCTTTTTGATATACACCCAAATATGCCAACTTGGCACAATATATTATTTAATTTCCCTTTAATACCCCTGCTTTATTTTTTAACGGCATTTATTTCCTTAACTACGTGATATGAGATTGCTGATACATTGCCTAAAATCACGGAATAAAATTACGTGAGTGTATTGGCGGTTTCGTTGGGCCAAATTACGTGAGTTTGCCAGAGATTTGCTGCCCAAGTATTTCAAGCACAACAATTTCTCCAGTTTTGTTCGGCAACTGAATACTTACGTGAGCTTTTGCTAATCGAATCCTTCGATCTGTAACGAGGAATTTTGGTTTGTTTTTTTTTTTCGGTTATTGATTGAGTTGCTTATCTGATGATTTTTTAGGGATTTAGGAAGGTTATGCCTGATCGGTGGGAGTTCTCCAATGAATACTTTCGAAAAGACGAGAAAGGGCTGTTGTGCGAACTCTAGCGCCGGAAAATTGCTACGCCGCCGCCGACCGCGGCGGCGACGCTGTCTGCGGCGGTGTCAGAGCACCTCACTCCAGCTGCACCACAGCGGACGGTGTCTCCGTCGGACTCCGGCGAGGAGCAAGTACTTTCCTCATCTAATTCCCCCGGCACCGTCCGCGAGTTCAGCGGAAGCACGGCGGAGCTAATCGGAGAGAACGAGAGGCTCAGAAAACAAAACGAGCAGGTCAACAAAGAGGTGGGCCAAATGAAGAGCCTGTGTAACAATATTTACGCTTTGATGTCGAATTTCGCTTTAATTAATGTCGTGTTTACGATGTAATGGCTCGGTAACTTTGGTTAAGTGTTAAACTGTTGTAATACAGTAGTATACTATTATGAATACCGTATGATACTACCATTATCATTTTATTATACTATTATGAGATTATTAATGTACTAGAGTTTTTTAACTCGACATATTGGTTTGATTGTGTTATGATGTGTTTTAAGTATTTTATCAAAACCCTAGATTGAAATTATGAGATTATTAATGTACTATTTTATTGGTTATGTTGGAATTACTTTACGTTTGTTTTGTTCTCAATGTTCTTGTCATTTCAGTGGTATATTGTTTGTAACACAATTTCATATCACTACTATAACCGTAATATACTATCACAGCAGATTAATGTACTATATGAAATTATTAATATACTATATGGTTGAATAATATGGGATCCATAGTCGATTAACGAGATCCATAGTCGAATTAGATCAATGAGATAGTCTATTACATGATATGGGATAGTCTAACAATATTAAAACACAAATCCGCCGCCATCACTTATCAGATCTAGGATTTTGTTGATTCTTCGGTCCAATAGTCAAATAACTAAACCCATAGTCGAATTAGATATATGGGATAGTCTATTAAATGATATGAGATAGTCTATTAATTTTAAAACACAAATCCGCCACCGTCACGTCTCAAATCTAGGGTTTTGATGATTCTTCGGCCCATAGTCGATTAACGAGATCCATAGTCAAATTACATCAGTGGGATAGTCTATTAAATGATATGAGATAGTCTATTTAATACAGATGTAATTCGACTATGCATCTCGTTAATCAACTATGGGCAGAAGAATTATCAAAACCCTAGATTTGAGTAATCCTAGATTTGAGTAACCCTAGTTTGGAGCAGTGACGGCGGCGGCGACGGCGGCCAACGACGATATCACTCCTAAATTGATTGTTACGACCTTGGAGGCGGGAGCGACGGAGGTCTTGGTCGTTTTTGGCGGTCTTGGAGGTGGAGGTGGTCGGATGTGGTGGTGGTGGAGGACTAGGCGGTGGTGGAGGTGTTGCTTATGGCCAATATCGTTGTTATCGTCGTTGGCCACCGGCGACAACAGTGACGGAGGTGGCGGCGGTCGGAGGATGTCCTGCCCATCAATTATTGCGATATCACTGATTTAGTGCTCGAATTCGGTAAGCGATTATTGCTTGTGTACATGCTTTTGTACTTTTACTTATGTGCGTATCTCTTCTCGCGAGTGTTTTTGTGCACGTTTCTTGATGCGCATTCATGTCCTCAAACTTTTGTACGTATTTTCATGATCGCTTTTGGAATCCAATTTTGACCATGTTCGAGTCCGAATTATGAATTTGGCCGTTAGACAGAAATTGTAGCCAGCTGAAATAGGGTTGTAACGCCGCCCGAACCAGTTGATTTTGATTTCGGATGAGAATGTTATGCTCGACTTCGTGGACACTACCAAAGATGTTCGGTGATTCTCTCTTCTAATTTTATTTTATTTTCCTAATTGCAACTCTTTTCTTACTCTCTGATCATTGTCGCTTCCTGGACACCTAATTTTCGATTTGTACCTATAAGATACCAAATCCACCAATTAATATAGAATTATAAATTAATCGGAAAAAAAATCCACGTAAACGTAAACGTAGAGTTTTATTTCTACACTCCACTGTATCTTTTTTATCTAGTATTTTTGCTGTTGTTTGTTGATTCGTATTAAAGTCCTAGTATTGTAGTTCGTGTTTTAAAGAACGTTGTTGCGAATGCACTTTTGCCCATGTTTTTTTACATGTACGTTTGTGCATGTCCATTTCAGCGAGTATGCTTATGCATGTATGTTCATTTGTATTAATGTCCTAGGATTGTAGTTTGTGTTTTCATGATCCTGTTTGCGAATGCACTTTTGCGTGAATACTTTTGTGCATGCTTTTGTACTTTTACTTATGTGCGTATCAGTTCTAGCGAGTACGTATAGTACGTATTTTCATGATAGCTTTCGGAATCCAATTTTGACCATGTTCGTGTCCGAATTTTGAATTTTGCTATTAGACAGGAATTGTAGCCAGCTGAAATAGCTATCCAATGCAGCCAGAACCAGTTGATTTGGAGTCCGGATGAGAAAGTTATGCTCGACTGTGTGGACACTACCAAAGATGTTCGGTGATTCTCTCTTCTAATTTGATTTTATTTTCCTAATTGGAACTATTTTCTTACTCTTTGATAATTTTTGCTTCCTGGACACCTAATTTTCGATTTGTAGCTATAAGATACGAAATCCACCAATTAATATAGAAATATAAATTAATCCGAAAAAAAATGCACGTAAAGGTAGAGTTTTATTTCTACACTCCACTGTATCTTTTTTACCTAATGTTTTTGTTGTTGTTTGTTGATGCGCATTAAAGTCCTAGTATTGTAGTTCGTGGTTTTAAGAACGTTGTTGCGAATGCACTTTCGCGCATGTTTCTTTACATTTACGTTTGTGCATGTCCATTTTAGTAAGTGTGCTTATGCATGTTTGTTGATTTGTAATAATGTCCTAGGATTGTAACTTGTGTTTTATTGTTTCTTTTTGCAAATGCGCTTTTGCGTGAGTACTTGTGTGCATGCTTCTGTACTTTTACTTATGTGCGTATCTCTTCTCGCGAGTGTTTTTGTGCACGTTTCTTGATGCGCATTCATGTCCTCGAACTATAGTACGTATTTTCATGATCGCTTTTGGAATCCAATTTCGACCATGTTCGAGTCCGAATTTGGAATTTTGCCGTTAGACAGAAATTGTAGCCAACTGAAATGGGTTTGTAACGCCGCTGGAACAAGTTGAATTGGAGTTCAGATGAGAAAGTTATGCTCGAGTTCGTGGACACTACCAAAGATGTTCGGTGATTCTCTCTTCTAATTTGATTTTATTTTCCTAATTGCAACTCTTTTCTTACTCTTTGATCATTTTTGCTTCCTGGACATCTAATTTTCGATTTGTACCTATAAGATACCAAATCCACCAATTAATATAGAATTATAAATTAATCGGAAAAGAAATCCACGTAAACGTAAACGTAGAGTTTTATTTCTACACTCCACTGTATCTTTTTTACCTAGTGTTTTTGTTGTTGTTTGTTGATGCGTATTAAAGTGCTAGTATTGTAGTTCGTGTTTTAAAGAACGTTGTTACGAATGCACTTTTGCGCATGTTTTTGTACATTTACGTTTGTGCATGTCCATTTTAGTAAGTGTGCTTATGCATGTTTGTGGATTTGTAATAATGTCCTAGGAATGTAGTTTGTGTTTTATTGTTTCTTTTTGCGAATGCGCTTTTGCGTGAGTACTTGTGTGCATGCTTTTGTACTTTTACTTATGTGCGTATCTCTTTTCGCGAGTGTTGTTGTGCACGTTTCTTGATGCGCATTCATGTCCTCGAGTTATAGTACGTATTTTCATGACCGCTTGTGGAATCCAATTTAGACCATGTCCGAGTCCGAATTTGGAATTTTGCAGTTAGACAGAAATTGTAGCGAGCTGAAATAGGTTTGTAACGCCACCGGAACCAATTGATTTGGAGTTCGGATGAGAAAGTTATGCTCGACTTCGTGGACACTACCAAAGATGTTCGGTGATTCTCTCTTCTAATTTGATTTTATTTTCCTAATTGCAACTCTTTTCTTACTCTTTGATCATTTTCGCTTCCTGGACACCTAATTTTCGATTTGTACCTATAAGATACCAAATCCACCAATTAATATAGAAATATAAATTAATTGGAAAAAAAAATCCACGTAAACGTAAACGTAGAGTTTTATTTCTACACTCCAATGTATCTTTTTTATCTAGTGTTTTTGCTGTTGTTTGTTGATGCGTATTAAAGTCCTAGTATTGTAGTTCGTGTATTAAAGAACGTTGTTGCGAATGCACTTTTGCGCATGTTTTTTTACATGTACGTTTGCGCAAGTCCATTTGAGCGAGTATGCTTATGCATGTTTGTTGATTTGTATTAATGTCCTAGGATTGTAGTTTGTGTTTTCATGATCCTGTTTGCGAATGCACTTTTGCGTGAGTACTTCTGTGCATGTTTTTTTACTTTAACTTGTGTGCGTATCTCTTCTAGCGAGTGTTTTTGTGCACGTTTCTTGATGCGCATTCATGTCCTCGAACTACTATACGTATTTTCATGATCGCTTTTGGAATCCAATTTTGACAATGTTCGAGTCCGAATTTGAAATTTTGCCATTAGACACGAATTGTAGCCAGCTAAACTAGCTTTCCAATGCCGCCCGAATCAGTTGATTTGGAGTCCGGATGAGAAAGTTATGCTCGACTTCATGGACACTACCAAAGATGTTTGGGGATTCTCTCTTCTAATTTGATTTTATTTTCCTAATTTCAACTCTTTTCTTACTGTTTGATCATTTTTGCTTCCTGCACACCAAATTTTCAATTTGTACCTATAAGATACCAAATCCACCAATTAATATAGAAATATAAATTAATCCGAAAAAAAATCCACGTAAACGTAAACGTAGAGTTTTATTTCTACACTCCACTGTATCTTTTTTATCTATTTTTTTTACTGTTGTTTGTTGATGCGTATTAAAGTCCTATTATTGTAGTTCGTGTTTGAAAGAACGTTGTTGCAAATTCACTTTTGCGCATGTTTTTTTACATGTACGTTTGTGCATGTCCATTTGAGCGAGTATGCTTATGCATGTTTGTTGATTTGTATTAATGTCCTAGGATTGTAGTTTGTGTTTTCATGATCCTGTTTGCGAATGCACTTTTGCGTGAGTACTATTGTGCATGTTTTTTTACTTTCACTTGTGTGCGTATCTCTTCTAGCGAGTGTTTTTGTGCACGTTTCTTGATGCGCATTCATGTCCTCGAACTATAGTACGTATTTTCATGATCGCTCTTGGAATCCAATTTTGACCATGTTCGAGTCCGAATTTGGAATTTTGCCATTAGACAGGAATTGTAGCCAGCTGAAATAGCTTTCCAATGCCGCCGGAATCAGCTGATTTGGAGTCCGGATGAGAAAGTTATGCTCGACTTCGTGGACACTACCAAAGATGTTTGGGGATTCTCTCTTCTAATTTGATTTTATTTTCCTAATTTCAACTCTTTTCTTACTGTTTGATCATTTTTGCTTCATGGACACCTAATTTTCAATTTGTACCTATAAGATACCAAATCCACAAATTAATATAGATATATAAATTAATCCGAAAAAAAATCCACGTAAACGTAAACGTAGAGTTTTATTTCTACACTCCACTGTATCTTTTTTATCTAGTGTTTTTACTGTTGTTTGTTGATGCGTATTAAAGTCCTATTATTGTAGTCCGTGTTTGAAAGAACGTTGTTGCGAATGCACTTTTGCGGATGTTTTTTTACATGTACGTTTGTGCATGTCCATTTGAGCGAGTATGCTTATGCATGTTTGTTGATTTGTATTAATGTCCTAGGATTGTAGTTTGTGTTTTCATGATCCAAATTGCGAATGCACTTTTGCGTGAGTACTTTTGTGCATGTTTTTTTACTTTTACTTGTGTGTGTATCTCTTCTAGCGATTGTTTTTGTGCACGTTTCTTGATGCGCATTCATGTCCTCGAACTACTATACGTACTTTCATGATCGCTTTTGGAATCCAATTTTGACCATGTTCGAGTCCGAATTTGGAATTTTGCCATTAGACAGGAATTGTAGCCAGCTGAAATAGCTTTCCAATGCCGCCCGAATCAGTTGATTTGGAGTCCGGATGAGAAAGTTATGCTCGACTTCATGGATACTACCAAAGATGTTTGGGGATTCTCTCTTCTAATTTGATTTTATTTTCCTAATTTCAACTATTTTCTTACTGTTTGATCATTTTTGCTTCCTCGACACCTAATTTTCAATTTGTACCTATAAGATACCAAATCCACCAATTAATATAGAAATGTAAATTAATCCGAAAAAAAATCCACGTAAACGTAAACGTAGAGTTTTATTTCTACACTCCACTATATCTTTTTTATCTAGTGTTTTTACTGTTGTTTGTTGATGCGTATTAAAGTCCTATTATTGTAGTTCGTGTTTGAAAGAACGTTGTTGCAAATTCACTTTTGCGCATGTTTTTTTACATGTACGTTTGTGCATGTCCATTTGAGCGAGTATGCTTATGCATGTTTGTTGATTTGTATTAATGTCCTAGGATTGTAGTTTGTGTTTTCATGATCCTGTTTGCGAATGCAATTTTGGGTGAGTACTATTGTGCATGTTTTTTTACTTTCACTTGTGTGCGTATCTCTTCTAGCGAGTGTTTTTGTGCACGTTTCTTGATGCGCATTCATGTCCTCGAACTATAGTACGTATTTTCATGATCGCTCTTGGAATCCAATTTTGACCATGTTCGAGTCCGAATTTGGAATTTTGCCATTAGACAGGAATTGTAGCCAGCTGAAATAGCTTTCCAATGCCGCCGGAATCAGTTGATTTGGAGTCCGGATGAGAAAGTTATGCTCGACTTCGTGGACACTACCAAAGATGTTTGGGGATTCTCTCTTCTAATTTGATTTTATTTTCCTAATTTCAACTCTTTTCTTACTGTTTGATCATTTTTGCTTCATGGACACCTAATTTTCAATTTGTACCTATAAGATACCAAATCCACAAATTAATATAGATATATAAATTAATCCGAAAAAAAATCCACGTAAACGTAAACGTAGAGTTTTATTTCTACACTCCACTGTATCTTTTTTATCTAGTGTTTTTACTGTTGTTTGTTGATGCGTATTAAAGTCCTATTATTGTAGTCCGTGTTTGAAAGAACGTTGTTGCGAATGCACTTTTGCGGATGTTTTTTTACATGTACGTTTGTGCATGTCCATTTGAGCGAGTATGCTTATGCATGTTTGTTGATTTGTATTAATGTCCTAGGATTGTAGTTTGTGTTTTCATGATCCAAATTGCGAATGCACTTTTGCGTGAGTACTTTTGTGCATGTTTTTTTACTTTTACTTGTGTGTGTATCTCTTCTAGCGATTGTTTTTGTGCACGTTTCTTGATGCGCATTCATGTCCTCGAACTACTATACGTACTTTCATGATCGCTTTTGGAATCCAATTTTGACCATGTTCGAGTCCGAATTTGGAATTTTGCCATTAGACAGGAATTGTAGCCAGCTGAAATAGCTTTCCAATGCCGCCCGAATCAGTTGATTTGGAGTCCGGATGAGAAAGTTATGCTCGACTTCATGGATACTACCAAAGATGTTTGGGGATTCTCTCTTCTAATTTGATTTTATTTTCCTAATTTCAACTATTTTCTTACTGTTTGATCATTTTTGCTTCCTGGACACCTAATTTTCAATTTGTACCTATAAGATACCAAATCCACCAATTAATATAGAAATGTAAATTAATCCGAAAAAAAATCCACGTAAACGTAAACGTAGAGTTTTATTTCTACACTCCACTATATCTTTTTTATCTAGTGTTTTTACTGTTGTTTGTTGATGCGTATTAAAGTCCTATTATTGTAGTTCGTGTTTGAAAGAACGTTGTTGCAAATTCACTTTTGCGCATGTTTTTTTACATGTACGTTTGTGCATGTCCATTTGAGCGAGTATGCTTATGCATGTTTGTTGATTTGTATTAATGTCCTAGGATTGTAGTTTGTGTTTTCATGATCCTGTTTGCGAATGCAATTTTGGGTGAGTACTATTGTGCATGTTTTTTTACTTTTACTTGTGTGCGTATCTCTTCTAGCGAGTGTTTTTGTGCACGTTTCTTGATGCGCATTCATGTCCTCGAACTATAGTACGTATTTTCATGATCGCTCTTGGAATCCAATTTTGACCATGTTCGAGTCCGAATTTGGAATTTTGCCATTAGACAGGAATTGTAGCCAGCTGAAATAGCTTTCCAATGCCGCCGGAATCAGTTGATTTGGAGTCCGGATGAGAAAGTTATGCTCGACTTCGTGGACACTACCAAAGATGTTTGGGGATTCTCTCTTCTAATTTGATTTTATTTTCCTAATTTCAACTATTTTCTTACTGTTTGATCATTTTTGCTTCCTGGACACCTAATTTTCAATTTGTACCTATAAGATACCAAATCCACCAATTAATATAGATATATAAATTAATCCGAAAAAAAATCCACGTAAACGTAAACGTAGAGTTTTATTTCTACACTCCACTGTATCTTTTTTATCTAGTGTTTTTACTGTTGTTTGTTGATGCGTATTAAAGTCCTATTATTGTAGTACGTGTTTGAAGGAACGTTGTTGCGAATGCACTTTTGCGGATGTTTTTTTACATGTACGTTTGTGCATGTCCATTTGAGCGAGTATGCTTATGCATGTTTGTTGATTTGTATTAATGTCCTAGGATTGTAGTTTGTGTTTTCATGATCCAGTTTGCGAATGCACTTTTGCGTGAGTACTTTTGTGCATGTTTTTTTACTTTTACTTGTGTGTGTATCTCTTCTAGCGAGTGTTTTTGTGCACGTTTCTTGATGCGCATTCATGTCCTCGAACTACTATACGTACTTTCATGATTGCTTTTGGAATCCAATTTTGACCATGTTCGAGTCCGAATTTGGAATTTTGCCATTAGACAGGAATTGTAGCCCGCTGAAATAGCTTTCCAATGCCGCCCGAATCATTTGATTTGGAGTCCGGATGAGAAAGTTATGCTCGACTTCATGGACACTACCAAAGATGTTTGGGGATTCTCTCTTCTAATTTGATTTTATTTTCCTAATTTCAACTCTTTTCTTACTGTTTGATCATTTTTGCTTCCTGGACACCTAATTTTCAATTTGTACCTATAAGATACCAAATCCACCAATTAATATAGAAATATAAATTAATCCGAAAAAAAATCCACGTAAACGAAAACGTAGAGTTTTATTTCTACACTCCACTGTATCTTTTTTATCTAGTGTTTTTACTGTTGTTTGTTGATGCGTATTAAAGTCCTATTATTGTAGTTCGTGTTTGAAAGAACGTTGTT